>NC_022014.1:16883671-16908119 GCF_000317375.1 Microtus ochrogaster | reverse complement strand
CCTAAGAAGAAGAAGAAGAAGAAGAAGAAGAAGAAGAAGAAGAAGAAGAGGAAGAGGAAGAGGAAGAGGAAGAGGAAGAGGAAGAGGAAGAGGAAGAGGAAGAAAGAAAGAAAGAAAGAAAGAAAGAAAGAAAGAAAGAAAGAAAGAAAGAAAGAAAGAAAGAAAGAAGAAAAGACTGTCTGAGTGGTAGTGATGGTGAATTTTTAAGTCTCTGAGTTTAAGGCCAGCCTGATCTTCTACAGAGTGAGTTCCAGAACAGGTTCCAAAGCTACACAGAGAAACCTGTTTCAAAAAAAATAAACAAACAAGCCAAAACAAAAACAAAAATGACAAGATTTTCAGTGTGGCTAGGCAGTGGTAGTACAAGTCTTTAATCCCATCACTGGGGAAGCAGAGACAAGATGTGGCCAGCCTGGTCTAGCCTGGTCTACAGAATGAGTTTCAGGACAGCCAGGGCTACACAGAGTAACCCTGTATTGGAGAGAGAGAGAGAGAGAGAGAGAGAGAGAGAGAGAGAGAGAGAGAGAGAGAGAGAGAGAGAGAAGTTTTAAAAAAAGATTGTCAGTGTGGTGGTCTCTGGTGAACTACCTTGCAGCAGTTCTATCTCATCTCAAAACAATCTAGAGTTATTTGGAAAGAGGGAACCTCAGCTGAGATTGGCCTGTGGGGCATTTGACTGATGACCCATGTGGGAGTGCTCAGTTCGCTGTGGATGGGACGACCCCTGAACTGTGATACCGGGTGCTGTAAGAAAGCAAGCAGCACTCCTCCGTGGTCTCTGCGTCAGCTTCCACCTCCAGGTTCCTGCCCTGACTTCCCTCAGTGACGGACTGTTACCTGGAAGAGTAAGATGGAAAGAATCCTTTCCTCCCCAAGTTTCTTTTGATCATGGTGCTTTGGAAACCCTAAAGTAAGGCAGTCATCATAGTCCTTAATCAGACTGACTCCATGCTTTGTCTCTGAATCACGCAACCTTTCCAAACAAAAAGACTTGGCTCAAGTAAGATTTGAAATGTGAGTAGGTAAACAGACAGAGTAAAGGTTGAGGAAATGAGAGCCCGACATCTTCATCTGGACCTTACTGAAGCCAAGACTGCCGGTATGCTTGTCAATTAGAAAGTATTAAAGAAAACGCCAGATGCCTTGGGCAGGTTTCAAAGCATCTAAACTTAAAGATAATTAAGAAATGGAAAATCTGAGAATTAGCAATTCTGTCAGAAGGGGTCCTTGAGGTACTCAGCTGTCACTGTAATTGAACATAAACATCGCCCAGCTTTTCTGAAGTCCGGAAGGATGTGTCTCCAGCAGAAGTTGGTACAAATTTGAGGAGAGAAATACAGAGCTAAATGGTTTTCTCCTTACAAGTCATAGAACAGAAGATGGCTGGACCTACCTGATAGTCTTTTCCAGGTGGAAGGGAATTCTTGATGCTACGTCTTTTCCCCACTGAGGAAATCTCCTTGGTTTTTCTTTTATTTCTTTAGCTTTCCCTGTTCTGGGAGTTCATTGTAGAAACACTGTAACCAGTTCTGAGTTTTAGTTGCCAGATTTAACGGTATGCTTCAGCATTATATGTTTTTCTATTATAGACATGTTTCGGACACTTTTTTTACTTAATGTTTATAGGATACTTAGTAATTTTTTTGAAGTAGATAACAGGTGTTTGTCAAAAAAGAGTAGATGCTAGATTTATAAGAACTGACAGGAATTTCTTTAAATGCTAACATATTTAGCTGATTTGTCAGTTGATGCCATTAATCTATTTAAGCATTAACCTGGAAGATTGGCTATAGAGACACAATGAAAGTGAGAAACCAGCTAGTTTCCATTATGCTACTAGGAGCCATTTGAGTCTGTAACCAAGTTAAGTCTCTGTTTGCCATAAAATTTCAATTTCTACTTCTCAGAGCTGGGCTGCACCCTATCCCAATAGCCATAAATGTGCCATAAACCAACTGCCCAGAGGCACCTGGTCTCAAATATGTATGTATATGTATATATAATGGATGGATGGAGGGAAGAATGGATGGATAGATAGATAGATAGATAGATAGATAGATAGATAGATAGATAGATAGATAGATAGATAGATAGATAGATATCAAAAGCCATTACAGAATCTGCCACTAAAAGCCTCCTGTGACTAAAGGACCAATTCCTGGAACTGGGTAAATTAGTCCCTTCCAGAAAAATCTGCCAGGTCAGTGTTTGTATAGCCAACTCAAATGCTTCCTACGTCCTCTCTGCAACTTTTACTTCTATCTTTCTACCATGTGAGCTCCTGGAATGGAACTTGGGTCTGCAGACGTGGCAGCAAGAGCCTTGACCTGCTGAGCCACCTCACTAGCCTGCACATGTTTTTAAATGCCTTGCACCCACTCAAATTTAGTTGGGACTGGGAACCCAGAAGCAGTGGCTAACGGTATATAGGGCCACTCTGTGGGGATACCTTATGGCTTGACTCCACTGAGATTTGGGGAGTCCATGGCCCCAGCCCTCTAGCTCCAGCCCTTGCACCACCCAGCCCGTTCCTCTTTTCATCATACCTATCTTGACGAGAAGTCTCTCCCATGACCTCTTGCAACAGTCTACTGACCTTTTCTCTCTAACATGGGTTTTGTTTTGTTTTGTTTTTCCGTTTAATGATTTTTCAAGCCCAGATTAGCATCTTAAGAGTGAAACCAGACTTCTGAGGAATACTAGAGGCCTGTTCCACTTGCACTTTGAGATTTTTTTTCTGAGGATAACTCTCCTACCCATCTTCTCTGGGAGGAAGGTGAGTGTTACGGAAATAAAATAGACTGGGCTCTTCCAAGCTTCCAGAAAGAGAGGAGGTCAGGGGTCAAGGGCATGAAGCCCCTGCCAGCTGAACAATTGGAAGACAGCTGAATTGGGACTGGAAATTAGGAAGAAAAAGTTGCAGCCTGGCTTTAGTGGGCTCTTGAACTTCAGATTGAATATCTGGGGGTCCTAAGGTGATTTGGAATAAAATTGTCACCAAATGAATTGGCACTATTAGGAGGTGGGGCTTTACTGGAGAAATAGAGTATATAATTATGAATAGGTGGGGTCAGGGGGCTGGAATCAGAGAGAGAATTCAAGTGGGGAGGTGGGGGAAAGAGGGTAATAAATGGGAAATGTGGGGAGAGACAGCTAAAATTAAGGGCTATTTAAGGGGGTGGTATGGCAATCTAATATGACAAGTTTCCTAAACCATATGTGAAGTCTACTTAAATGAAATTGCCAAATAATAGGAGAGACAGAGCACCAACTGGATATCTTGTCACAACTGGATATATGAAGTTTCCAGTACCAGAAATGGGTTACATCTAATTGAGTTGTTGGCCAAAGAGGACCCATGGGAGCCCCCGAACAATTTAGCCTGTTGCTAAGGTTGCAGGTTGCTTTCCGAACTGGTAGCAAAACTCTTTTGCTAAAGACAACATCTACACATCTCACTGAACATGGAGAAATCAAGCTAGTGCCTTCCTAGAGCCTTCACCCCTAGGAACTACTGTTCTTGGTACCAGAAGGTACCCTGCACACTACAAGAGAAGAAACATTATTACGGACCCAGCTACAAACCCTTCTGACACTGGTGCCCTGCCTGTAAGGTGTGCTAATGCAATGGTGACATAAGGTTTGTGCCAGTAACCAACCAATATCTATGTGTGTGTCTGCTTCTTGTGCCTTTTCTTGCCTTTGGATTGGGCCTACTCCAGGAGGAGGAACCCAGACCTGACCCTGCTCGGGTGACCAAGAACCTGAGATGAGATAGCCCACGGACCTATGGAAAACCAAATACTACTGCATGAAGGAATGAAATAATAAAATAGCTCCCAATGGCATTCTGCTATTCTCATACATCTGTGCCTTGCTCAGCCATCACCAGAGAAGCTGCCTTCTGCAGCCGATGAGAACAAATATGGAGACCCACAGCCAGACAACAAGCAGGGAGTGGGAGACCTTGGAACACTCAATCCTAAAAGGTATGCCTCAATCACATCCCCTCCCTTGAGCTCAAGGAACCCTCTGGAAGAGAAAGCAGATCGAGTTTAAGAGTCCAAGGGGGTGGAGGACACCAAAAAAATGAGGCCTTCTAAACACAACCGAGCCAATGTACATACGAACTCACAGAGACTGAGGCAGCGTGCACAAGGCCCTCACAGGTCTGCACGGGACGAGGCCCTAGAAATGAAAGAAGTGGGCACATGCCCCTATTCCTAACCCAGAAGGTATCTCTTGCTGATAAAAAGGTACAAATGAAGGTTTAGTTTTCTCCAAAGAAGTCTCACTGAGGAAACAAAGTACTCTTAGCTACTGTGGGCTGCATGCCCTCAGCTGATGGCCAACAGAAAAATTCAGTAGCATCTATGGGGTTCCTTGACCGACTTTTCTTTTGTCTTCCTTTACCTTCGTTATTTATTTTATTCTTTCTTTCTTAATTTTTTTGCTCTTTCTCCCTTCTTTTACTCTACAAGTTCACATATATACTATGCCTTCCAGTTTTGTGTTTTTATGGGATTCCCGAGTGTATGAATGAGTAGGTCTCTGTGTGGATAGTTGTTTCTTGTGCCTTTTCTTGGGCTCTTTCCTTTCTATTTGTTTATTTTGTCCTATTCCAATGTGTTTGCTTTTGTCTTATATTTCATTTATTATTAGCCCTTAGGAGCCCATTTGTTTTCTAATGAGAAACAGAAAGGGAGTGGATCTGAGCGGGACAGAAGCAGGAACAGGGAGGAGTAGAGGGAAGGAAAATCGTTATATACATATGTATATATATATTCTAACAGAAGAAAAAATAAAATACATAAGGAAAATTTTTATCTTTGTCCAGCCAGGCCCTGTGGAGAGACGCCACGATTCCAGCCCAGAGGGAAACACAGAACACAGGGTAATGTGTTGATGTGTAAACTGGGTTAATTCTCTTAGGGCAATACGCTTTCTCCTCACCTTATCAAGAAGTGGCAATAGCACCCCCATAGCGAAGGGGTGTCTGGCTAATGACCTCCACCTGTACCCTTACCCTTCTCTTGGTGGTCATATATGCTAACTGGGGTTGGAAAAGGTGATTAAAGCCCCTGGTGGTGAAGCCATTAAACCCATCCAGGGGCCCAGCTTATCAGGTATCGCCTACTTGGAAAGTCATTTTCACTAAAATTCTCACTAACGCCCTGGAGCAATAAAGCAACTAAATGACAGCAGAGCACCAAAGGGAGAGTGCATCCAAGTCTCGATGTCAAACTGAACATAGGGATGAGAGTTCAGGATTCATGAACTATTGGGACCACAAGTCCAAAATGTCCAAGGCATGAAGACTCACCCCAGACTGACACCAGGTTACAGCAAAGGACACAACTCAAATTTTCAACAGCTGAATTCTGAGATTTGTTGTTTATGTCAGATAAGACTGACCTGTGTTCTAATAAATGAATATAATAGGATGTGGTTCATAGTCTTATTTAAGTGACTGGTATTTTATATGCCTGGGCTTGAATATAAGAGTTTTTATTTATTTTTTTTAATTTATTTATTATGTATACAATATTCTGTATGCATGTATGCCTGCAGGCCAGAAGAGGGCACCAGACCTCATTATAGATGGTTGTGAGCCACCATGTGGTTGCTGGGAGTTGAACTCAGGACCTTTGGAAGAGCAGGCAATGCTCTTAACCGCTGAGCTATCTCTCCAGCCCCTATAAGAGTTTTTAAATCTACACCTTTATATGATCTGATTCATATCTGTGTGTTCCAACGCACTCCATGCAAACTGGGGACAGAAGACACACAGCCATGGAGGTCACTAAGTTAAAACACATTCTCTTGGGAATGTTTTGATTTCACCCTGGATCTGGGCCTGCAGTATGGTGTAAGCTATGACTCACGCTACTCTTTCAACATCTGTTCTTAGTGTTTCTCACTTCTTGTATTTATTCCCACAAGCCCATCCTGGGTGACTTGCTGGGTCATGAGCAGCCTGGGCTATACACTTGCCTGGAGCTCAGAAGAGTAGCCAAAAGGGTTTCTTTCTGGGTAGCATCCTTCCAAAGGATGCCATTTTGGTAGACATTGAAATGCCTCTGATTTCCTCTTTTCAGTGACTGGTTCTGGGATTCATTCTATAGGCTTGGATGATTCAAAGCCATTGTTCAGAAGGCAAGACACCAAATATCTTCTGTGTCCCCATCTCACTTTGTCACCTCCTCAGTCTGATCACAAAGGTACCTTCCCAGGTGAACTGGTTGTACACAAGGCCTCAACTACATTTTGTTTTCTTGATTCATTTTTTTTTAACACAGTCAATATTTCACCTCCTCCTTGGTCAGTGCCTGAATCTAAGAGAGCAATTAACTGGGATCAGGGCTACAGGCTCATTTGGGCACCTGTTGGTTGTGTTTTCCAGAGCTAAAGCTAAAGCTGGGACCAAGATCAGGGACTTAACAACAGGCTCTTCACAATCAGGGCAGCTCACATATCAGGGCTAACCAGCATGCAACTACATTAGCCGCTTGACCAAGGAAAGGGGTACCAGGGAAATTAGTTAAAAAATAACTAAGAAAATTTATCAAAGACAGTGGTAAATAAGTCACTTGTGGTTGGAAAAGGACATAGACAAGTATAAGAAGTTGGAAGGTTTAAAAAATTTTATGACATTGGTCCAGAACTGGAAATTTGGGTATGAACTCATAGTTTTAAGGATGGATAGATAGATGAGAGTCAGATAGACAGACAGACAGACAGACAGACAGACATAGAACTAGAGAGATATATAAACATACATGCATACATGAGAATATTAACATATGCATATACTGGTTATGTTCACTGAGAACATGTAGAAACAATGAAACATGTGTGACAATGTGCACACCAAGAGCCAATATATAAAAGAAGCAAGAAGTTCCTGGGGATAAATTCCTGGCTCCAGAGTTGTAACATCTTGTCATGTCACAAAGAAATGAAGTATAAAGTCCTTACAATTGCAGGGTTCTGTGAAAACATGGAAGAACCAAAGAGGAGAGGCTCACACTAGCCAAACCTTGACAATACGTTCACCAAAATAAATACAATAGGTTTGAAAGTACAAAATAAGTCATTGTAATCCCTTTAGTAAAATCAGAGAAGGGAAGATCTTAACTTAGATAATGCTAGCCGATACAGAGAGAGGAGGAATGACAGAGTTATTAAAATCACCCTTTGGTAGTGTGAAAGTAAAAAGTAACTCAGCCAAGAATCATCAACGAACGCTCAAACCAGTGGGTGAATAGTTGATGAGGAGTATTGGCATAGAAAGGTATCTCTCCACGATATGACTAATAATAACTAAAGAAATAAAAGGTCTAATTAATGTGCATCGCTAATAAGAAGAGAGAGCTACAAAGATTTTAACCAATAACAGAAATTGACCCAGCCAGTAACGGGACTGTGAGCCTACATAGCTCCTGATAGAGTCCACCAGGAGTACAGCATCCCTCCAGTCAGGCCCAGGAACCAGATCTCCCCGTGACAGACTCAAACCGAGGAAGATCCTACTGAGTAGCTGGAGTGCCAAGAAGACTAAGGAGACATGGCAGCTAATTGAAACACAAGACCATGGGCTGGCTCCTGGGTCTATACAAGATGTTACTGGGACATTACTTAAATTATGGATGGGCTATTTTGATCATCTCATGCTGCTGGATCCACAATCTTGTCCTGATTATTGCCTTTGTACAATTGTTCTGCAGAGATATGTATTTGTTTCCAGAAAATATTCACTTCAATATAAAGGTATCCAGAAATAAGCTAATCTCAAGTAGGAAGAAGAAGAAGAAAAAGAAGAAGAAGAAGAAGAAGAAGAAGAAGAAGAAGAAGAAGAAGAAGAAGAAGAAGAAGAAGAAGAAGAAGAAGAAGAAGAAGAAGAAAGAGAGAAAGACAAGACACAGAGATGGAGGTTGAGGGGTTGGGTGTCTGATATTTCAACACACACTCTTCAATTTGCTTGCTGAATCACTGTTTTGTGTGACAATCATCTCACTTTGGTTTTAATCAATGTTACACTCATGATTAATGAAGTTGAGCATCTGCTCAAATGTTTATTTGAATGTTCAGTATTTGATGTTGTAAAATTAAAACCTACATCTTTTACTCCCTCTTATTAGATTTTCTGGATGTTTTGAATAAGAAGTATTTTCTACTTTCCAACTAAGACTCCTTTCTCAGACAAGTGAGTAGGGCGTTCTCACAGTCTGGGGTTCACCTTTTCACTTCCTTAAGAATTACTGAAAGAGTTTCAAGATTTCAACATAGCTTAGTTTTTTTTAAACTATTTTCTGTTATTAATAGTAACTTTGTCTTCTGTTTAAGAGAATATTTTCTCATGCAAGGATATGATATATCTTCACATTTTTTGGAGGTGGGAGTTTGACACAGGGTTTCTTTGTAATTTTGGTGTCTGTCCTGAAACTAGCTCTTGTAGACCAAGCTGGCCTCGAACTCACAGAGATCTGCTTGCCTCTGCTGCCTGAGTGCTAGGATTAAAGGTGTGTGCCATCATCGCCTGGCATCTCTTATAGCATATTCTTACAGCAACTGGCATATCTTATAGCATATTCTTATAGCAACTTCTATTATTCTGTTCAGGCTATAATCTACCTGTAATTGATTTTTAGAAATAGTGAAAAGTAAGAATCATAGTTTTATTTTTTAATAAAATACCCCCTGATCTAGTACTAGCAATTAATAAGGCATTTTTCTAACTATTCTGGAATGCACACTTTGTTATGAAACTAATATATGTGGGTGTAAAAAGTATCGTCCTTATTAGATGGTTTCAGCTCAGAATTCTACAAGAATTTCAAAAAAGAACTAATGCCAATACTCCTCAAATTATTCCATACAATAGAAACAGAAAGAATATTGCCAAACTCTTTTTTATGAGGCTACAATTACCCTGATACCCAAACCACAGAAAGACATTCCTAAGAAAATGAATTACCGACCAGTCTCACTCATGAACATTGATGCTAAAATACTGGCAAATCGATCCAAGAACAGATCAGAACCATCATCCATCATAATCAAGTCAGCTTCATCCCAGAGATGCAGGGATGGTTCAACATACAAAACTCTGCTGACATAATCCACCATATAAACAAACTGAAAAATAAAAACTACATGATCATCTCAATAGATGCCAAAAAAAGCTTTCAACAAAATACAACATCCCTTCATGATAAAGGTCATGGAGAGAACAGGGATACAAGGAAAATACCTAATATAATAAAGGCAATATACAGAAAAACAAACAAACAAAAACAGCTAACATCAAATTAAATGGAAAGAAACTTCCAGGGATCCCACTAAAATCAGGAACAAGACAAGGTTCACTTGTCCACTCTCTATGTATCTATTCAATAAAGTTCTTGAGGTCCTAGCTAGAGCATTAAGACAACAAAAGGAGATCAAGGAGATACAAATTGGAAAAGAAGAAGTCAAACATGCACTATTTGCTGATGATATGACAGTTTACATAAGTGATCCCAAAAATTCTACCAAGGAACTTCTACAACTCATAAACACTTTCAGTAATGTAGCAGGATACAAGATTAACTCAAAAAAAAATCAGTAGCCCTCCTGTACACAGATGGGCTGAGAAAGAAATCAGAGAAATATCAACCTTCATAATAGCCACAAATAGCATAAAATATATTGGAAAAACTCTAACCAAACAAGTGGAAGACTTGTATGACAAGAACTTTAAATCTTTGAAGAAGGAAATTGAAGAAGACATCAAAAAGTGCAAAGATCTCCCATGATGTTGGGTAGGTAGAATTAACATAATAAAAATGGCAATCTTGCCAAAAGCAATCTACAGATTCAATGCAATGCTCATCAAAATCCCAGCAAAATTCTACAAAAACCTCAAAAGAATGGTACTCAACTTCATATGGAAAAGTAAAAAACTCAGGATAGTGAAAACAATCCTGTACAATAAAAGAACTTCTGGAGGTATCACAATCCCTGACTTCAAACTCTACTACAGAGCTACAGTACTGAAAACAGCCTGTTATTGGCATAAAAATAGACAGGAGGATCGATGGAACTGAATAGAAGGCCTGGATATTAATCAACACACCTTCAAACATCTGATTTTTGACAAAGAAGCAAAAAAATATCAAATGGAAAAAAATAAAGTATATTTAACAAATGGTGCTGACATAACTGGATATCGACATGTAGAATGAAAATAGATCTATAACTATCACCATGCACAAAACTCAAGTCCAAATGGAACAAAGACCTCAACATAAAGCTATCAACACTGAACCTGATAGAAGAGAAAGTGGGAAGTACACTTGAATGCATTGGCACAGGAGACCACTTCCTAAATATAGCCCCAGTATCACAGACACTGAAAGAAACAATTAATAAATTGAACCTCCTGAAACTAAAAAGCTTCTGTAAAGCTTAGGGCATGGTCAACAAGACAAAATGGCAGCCTAGAGAATGGGAAAAGATCTTCATCAATCCCACATCAGAGATCTGGTCTCCAAAATATACAAAGAACTCATCTATCTCTTCCACAAAATATCACACTGACGTACTATATTAAAGACATTATGCCAACTGGACCAAATGAGCAGGATGTAGCAACCACTTTGAACTCGTTGGTGACATCAGAGGATGGGAAATAAACCTAACCAAACATTGAGGACCTTCTACCTCAGTGAAATTCTTAGAAGTCTGAAGGCGTAAGTCACAAACAATCCCACACCGATTCGGAATTATGATTAATAGAATAGTTATTTATTTAAAGGGGAAAAAACTTACAGATCACTGTCCCAGACAACAGCCCTCTGCGCGATCAGGAAAGGAGCCTAGTAGCTGGAAGGGGAGCCGGAAGCAGAGCCGGAAGCAGGGCCGGAAGAAGGAGAACTAGTGGAGGGCAGTCGCTGCTTTTTTTATTTTTTATTTTTTTTTAATTTATTTATTTATTGAGGATTTCTGCCTCCTCCCCGCCACCGCCTCCCATTTCCCTCCCCCTCCCCCGATTAAGTCCCTCTCCCTCATCAGCTTGAAGAGCCATCAGGGTTCCCTGACCTGTGGGAAGTCCAAGGACCGCCCACCTCCATCCAGGTTTAGTAAGTTGAGCATCCAAACCGCCCAGGCCCCCCCAAAGCCAGAACGTGCAGTAGGATCAAAAACCCATTGCCATTGTTCTTGAGTTCTCAGTAGTCCTCATTGTCCGCTATGTTCAGCAAATCCGGTTTTATCCCATGCTTTTTCAGACCCAGGCCAGCTGGCCTTGGTGAGTTCCCGATAGAACATCCCCATTGTCTCAGAATGTGGGTGTACCCCTCGCGGTCCTGAGTTCCTTGCTCGTGCTCCCCCTCCTTCTGCTCCTGATTTGGACTATGAGATTTCTGTCCGGTGCTCCAGTGTGGGGCTCTGTCTCTGTCTCCTTTCATCGCCTGATGAAGGTTAATATTCAGGTGCCTGTCTGTTTGTCTTTGGATTCACCTTCTTATTTAGCTTCTCTAGGATTGCGAATTATAAGCTCACTGTCCTTTAATTATGGCTAGAAACCAAATATGAGTGAGTACATCCCATGTTCCTCTTTTTGGGTCTGGCTTACCTCACTCAGGATAGTGTTTTCTATTTCCATCCATTTGTACGCAAACTTCTAGAAGGATTGTCTGGAGGCATTACCATCCCTGACTTCAAACTCTATTACAGAGCTACAGTAGTGAAAACAGCTTGGTATTGGCATAAAAACAGAGAAGTTGACCAATGGAATCGAATAGAAGACCCTGACTTTAACCCACAAACCTACGAACGCCTGATTTTCGATAAAGGAGCTAAAAGTATACAATGGAAAAAGGAGAGCCTCTTCAACAAATTGTGCTGGCAAAACTGGATATCAATCTGCAGAAGAATGAAAATAGTAGCTGCTTTTTTTAAAGAGAGAGAGAGACCATGTCTCAATGGGCTGGTATCTCCCCGGCTATTGGCTGAAGGAGCGGTAGTAGCTCCCACAACAGGAGTCCAGTGATGTGGGGCATGCAGCAATATTCCTTCTAAGATGAAAGATAAGTTTATTGCACCTGGCCGCTTCCACCGCCAAGAAAGAAGCACAACGCTTAGTGAGTCTGCTTGGATTTTATAGACAGCACATTCTCCAATTGGCTGTGCTACTCCAGCTCATCCACCAAGCGACTTGGAAAGCTGCTAGCTCTGCATTAGGCCCTGAACAAAAGAAGGCTCTTCAGCAAGTCCAGGCTGCTGTGCAACTGCTGTACCACTCAGACCCTCTGATCCAGCAGACAGGATGGTGTTTGAGGTGGCAGTAATAACAAGAATGCTGTTTGGAGTCTTTGCCAGGCCCTTAGAGATTACCAGCACACAAGGAAAACAGTACATAAATACATTTTTATATGTGGCAATAATATTTCAAGGGAAGACTGATTTCCAAAGTTTTGAACATTTTAGTACACTGTGGTGGTAGGGAGCAGGATTCCAGCCCAGGACATGCGTATTTTGTGACGTTTTGATTTATTGCCATTGTTACACATGTGCGGTTTACTGCAAACTGCCATGCACTTGCTGCTCACGTCCAATCCTGACTGGATGGAGAGGCAGTAAAATTTCACTGTGTAGGCGCGTTCTTCCTAAATCTGTATGAAATATTGTCTTTGGGGAATGGAGTTGTGAAACCACTCCCAGGATCAGAGTGGTCCTCTCTTGCTTGCTCGGTGGTTGGAAGGAAGTGGAAGGGCATTGTGGCAAAAGGCAATATGCTAATGCATTTATCCTGTGGCCCTCACAGATCCTGGGTTCCTGGATGTTTTGTGCATTTTGTTTGGCTGTGGAAGTGTATATAATGTACAAATATGTCCAACATGTTCATCATCTCATTAAAGAGGCTGCCAGTAGATCACAGAATAGTTAGTAAAGCTAGCACTTTGTATATACTTCATGTGGAAATTCATGGGAATTTTTGCTTCCCATAAATGATGTTTGGACTCAAAGTTGTTGAATTATTTCTGAGCGTTGCATAGGCCTGTGCTTGTCAACTGATCTGAAGATAGTGTAAGCGGGAAGTAGGGAGGGAATGGCCACAATTGGCAGACAACTGATACTGTAACCATTGCTATGCGTGTGGTTTAATTCACCACCACTGTGTGCATAGCAGAGACGTTCTTCCGTGAAATGGCTAGTCTTTCTAGACATTTAAACATGCTTTGTGTGCCTGACAGTAGAAGTAGCAGAGTTAATGCTTTGTGTAAATGGATTCTTAAGCCTGGGAGGTCCAGTGTGTAGAAGTGGGTTCATTAAATCCCTCTGAGAACAAAGTGCTCTCTCTACCTGTTGGTGGGCTGAGGGAGGTGAAAGCAAAGAAGCCATGAATATTTTTGCTATCATGTGTAAGGAAGGTATAGTCATCACCTTGTGTACACTTCATTTAGTTTTGCTGTATTGGATATATTGTACACATATCAGGCAAATGAGCCCTCATTTTATGATGTGTAGAAGCTAGATATGAAAGAAATAGCTGATATATGTCAAAAGTAGTTGGTAGGGTAACATCTTTCAGATACTTTGTATTAAAATTCATAGAAAAGCCCTCTTCTTAAAAATGATTTTTTAAATATTTATTTTATGTGCATTGTTTTGTCTGTATGTATGAGAGAGAGCCAGATCCTCCAGAACTGGAGTTACACACTGTGAGTTATCATGTGGGTGCTGGGAATTGAACCTGGGGCCTCTGGAAGAGCTGCCAGTACTATTAATGGAGACATGGTGATGTGGAAGTGATTTCTTTCTAATCTGTTGCTTTCATTGGTTAATTAATAAAGAAACTGTCTTGGCCCATTTGATAGGCCAACCCTTAGGTGGGTGGAGTAAACAGAACAGAATGCTGGGAGAAAGAAGCTGAGTCAGAGAGTCGCCATGATTCTCCCACTCCAGACAGACGCAGGTTAAGATCTTCCCTGGTAAGCCACCTCGTGGGCTACACAGATTATTAGAAATGGGTTAGATCAATATGTAAGAGCTAGTCAATAAGAGGCTAGAACTAATGGGCCAGGCAGTGTTTAAAAGAATACAGTTTCCGTGTAATTATTTTGGGGCATAAGCTAGCCATGCGGGCAGCCAGGTGCCAGGGACGCAGCCCCGCCGCTCATATTTCAACAACATGGAGGGCTCTAGACCAGAGCACTTTTGCTGGAAGACACTTGCTGATATGCACATTGCTATGTGTGTACTAAATCCAACGGTCTTGTGTATTCAGGAGCGAAACTTGAGTCCTAATTTGAAATATCTCATAGATGTTTAGAGGGACACAATGTACATTAAAAGTGGGTGTAAAAACAGCACATTTTGTAGATACCACACTGTCTGTCAGAAGCCGTGGTGAAACCACCTCTCTGAATGGTGCACACTGTATTTGTGCTGGTCCTCTGTGGGAGCAGAGGAAAGTGCAAAGGACTTTAAACCAGAATGTTTCAGGAAAGCAATAATGACCACTGTCCTTCACATCTGCATTTTGTAAGTATTTTATTAATGTATGTATATCATAGGATGTGGGCCAGCCCAGATCCACAGTGCTGAGTATTTCTAGGTGCTAAAAGAGATTCTGGTTCATGGCAAAGTAAACTAGTAATTAGGGCACTGGGTATCCTATGTGTAATGTTCACAGAAAAATATGTTCTTAAACCATTTAGGAAGTGAAATGGTTCAAGGGCCCTCAGCGTATTATGGTTCCATAAACCTGACCCTGGTGTTCACAGAAATAGGAAGGACTGTAGGCAAAATGTGACTATTTAGAGGGCATTGCCGACTCTAGTCTTTGTTCGACCTGACCTGTGCAGTTTTGCCAGTGGTACTGTTTGCCTACCAGGACACTAAGTCTTTGTAGGAGCATCTATTGGGGCAACAGAACTTTAAATAGCATAACATGATGCTTCCATTTATCAAGTTCACACTTGAGAACAGTACAATCAATACTGTGATGGAGGAAGGTCATTGGTTAATTAAATAAAGAAGCTGCTTGCCCTGATAGGTTAAAACATAGGTGGGAGGAGTAAACAGAACAGAATGCTGGGAGGAAGAGGAAGTGAGGTCAGACTCGACAGCTCTGCTCTCAGGGGCAGACGCCTCAGAGAGACACGATGCTCCACTCTTGCAGGCAGAGGCGAGAGCTCTGCTCCCTGAGGCACACGCAATGAAGCTCTGACCCAGATGGACGTAGGCTAGAATCTTCCCGGTAAGCGCACCTTGGGGTGCTACACACAGATGATGAGAAATGGGCTAGTCCAGGTGCGAGAGTTAGCCTAGAAGAGGCTAGATAGAAATGGGCCAAGCAGTGATTAAAAGAGTACAGTGTCTGTGTAATTATTTTGGGGCATAAGCTAGTCATGCAGGCGGCCGGGGTGCTGGGGACGCAGCCCCGCCGCTCATATTACAACAATACTGTTTTAGAAAAACAAAAACAATAAAGAGACCTCACCATGTTAAAGATGCCAGTTGATGTGTTGTGGGTCGCATTCACAACTGTCATGGTCCATGGCTGCACACATCTCATTGTCTTTCTAGATATTTAAAAGTTCCATAAATGGAGTCTGGAGAGATGCTCAGAGGTTCGGAGTGCTATTCTTTTTTGTTTGTTTGTTTTTTTGTTTTTCGAGACAGGGTATCTCTGTGGCTTTGGAGCCTGTCCTGGAACTAGCTCTTATAGACCAGGCCTTGAACTCAGAGATCAGCCTGCCTCTGCTTCCTGAGTACTGGAATTAAAGGCGTGCGCCACCACCCTCCAGCGTGCTTGCTATTCTTCCAGGGAACCTGAGTTTAGCTCTTAGCATCCTCATCCAGTTATTGGCAGTTGCCTGTAAGTCCAGCTTCAGGGGATCAAACACCCTCATTCACAGTCACTGTGCTCACCTGCATAAATCACATTCAGATACACACATAGACACATAAGTCCACATTCGGATACACACATAGACACTTAAGCCCACACACATATACACATAAGCCCGCATTCAGATACACACATAGACACATAATTAAAAATAACATGTTTTAAAAACATAAAAACAGATAAAAGTATATAAGTGGTAAAAACTAAAAAAAAATCTAGAGCTAGCATAACACCCCCTTAAGGATTTCTTCTCTTCTTCGTCATTTAAAAGGAATGACTGCCTTTGAGGAATGAGAAAGTGGACGTCTTAGAAGCCATGCTGGGTGTTCTGAGCTGTAGATGCTGGACATCAAGGGGAGGATTGTGTGGCAAGGTCCTGTGTAGGTACATTTGTTCATGTTGTCTGGCCATTGCTGTAAGTTTATGTCTCAGTTAGTTTTGCTCGGTATTAAAGGATAATCCCTGAGCCCACACATTTGGAAGCTACAGAATGATTGCTCTCCGAATGTCCTGCTGGTCTTCAGGGAAAACTGTCTTCTGTGGTGGTGACTTTTGTTCATTCACGTCATAGAACTGGTGTGTTCCTGAGGAGGCTGAAGTCACTGCTGTGGTCAGAAGGGTGAATGAATGAATGGTTCTTGGCTGGCATCTTCGCGTCTCAAAGACAGTTTTAATTATAACCATAGATATCTAGGAGAATTTTTGGTAAGGAATTTGTGTCTCTTGTCCAAAAGTTTATTATTTCATAACTGCTAAGTTTTATGTTTCCCAGAGGTGACAACATATAATAAAATCTTCAGTCAGTGAATCAGCCAACCTGGAGATTTCTACGGAGCACACAGTGATTACTGCGTTTCTAGGCAGGGAGTGTCAGAGCGTGTTCATTAAGCTGGCAGCGGAGGGGCCAAGGGAGCTCACCGTGCCAGCTGCTAGGGTGTGCTCAGGTTGACAGGTCTATGAGCACCATGGATACATGTGCAATTTCTAGCTGCATCACAGCGATTTATTGCAAGGAGAACATGCTTTCCTGCTGATGTCTTAGCAGAATGGATCCAATCCTGACTCTTACAAACATTGTCTAGCACAGCCTGCTGCCTCATGTCTTCTGTTAAATTGGGGACTATATAATCTTGATTGCAACTCTGTCGAGATTTTTGATCTAGGGACCTGCTGCCATTTTTATTATCTGTGAGTTTTTTGTCACCAAGGAACGCATGATTACAAATTTTTCTAACAAGTAGATATCATAGTATATTCTTATTTTCAAAGTACTTGAGTGGCCTGGGGCTGTTTGGTAAATATTTACAATGTGTGAGAAAGCATGACACGTATCATGTGTTCCCCATCACGGCGTGTACAGACAGGACTAGGAAATGCCTAGGACACAATCAGCCAGCTGTTTACTCCTGGATGACTTTGTTCAGTGCTTGTGTTTTGATTTCCTATGATCCAGCTGTTAAAAAATAAGAGTTCTTAGACATTCTGCTCATAAATCATTCTCATAGATCCATGCCTTGCTCAGCCATTATCAGAGAGGCTTCCTCCTGCAGCAGACGGGAGCAAACACAGAGAGCAACAACTGGACAGTGGGCAGAGAGTGGGGGACTTTGGAACGCTGAATCCTAAACACTGAATGTCTCCGTCAAATCCTCCGCGGGGCTCAGGAAACAGGAGAAGAGAAGACAGAAAGACTGTGAGAGCTGGTGGGGATGGAGGACACCAACGAAGCAGGCCTTCTAGACACAGCAGAAATAATGCATATGTGAATCCACAGAGACTTTGGCAGTACACACAAGACCTGCATAGTTCTAAGTCAGCTGGAGTCCCTATGCTGGGGGCAGTGGACACAAGCCCCCATCCCAAAACCAGAAGTTATCTCCAATCGATAAGCATTTGCAAAGAAAAATTTGTTTTCTCCAACAGAGCTTCACTGGGTATGCAAACCACCCTTAAGAGCAAACGGCATGGCCAGCAGTCCATAGCCAACACAAAAGAAACTCAATGGCAATTTTGGAGGATTGGTTTTTGTGTTCTTGTATTTTCTCTGAGTTTTTTTCCCTACAGGTTTCTTACTTATATATTATGGTTTGTAATCTGTGTCTTTATGGGATTTCTGTGAGTACAATTGTGTGTGTCTCTGTACCTATGTACATTTTTTAGTTTTTTCTTTCTTTCTTTTTTTTTTTTTGGTTTTTCAAGACAGGGTTTCTCTGTGGCTTTGGAGCCTGTCCTGGAACTAGCTCTGTAGACCAGGCTGGTCTCGAACTCACAGAGATCTGCCTGCCTCTGCCTCCCGAGTGCTGGGATTAAAGGCGTGCGCCACCATCACCTGGCTAGTTTTTTCTTTTATTGAAAAATAGATTCTTTTTTCATGCAATATATCCTAATTACAGTGACCCCTTCCTCTACTCCTGGTTCCTTCCCATCTCCCTTCCTCTCTGGAACTGCTCCCTTTCTGTTGCTCACTAGAAAAGAACAGGCTTCTCTAGGGGCGTGGACTATAAGTTCGTTATCCTATAAAATTTTGTTAAAGACATTTTCTGGCCTTTGAGCTAGGTTTCTTCTCCTTCCTCCATACATATTATTCCTAGGTTTGGTCTTTTCATAGTGTCCCTGATTTCCTGGATGTTTATATCAGGAGTTTTTTTTTGGGTTTTTTTTGTTTTTCTTTGTTTTGTTTGTTTGCTTGCTTGCTTTGGTTTTTTGTTTTGTTTTGTTTTGATTAAGCACTTTCTTAGATTGATGTATTCATTTCTTCTCTCATATCTTCAATGTCTGAGATTCTTTCTTCCATCTCTTATATTCTGCTAAGGAAGATTGCCACTATAGTTCCTGTTCCAATTTCTAAACTGTTCATTTCCAGAATTCCCTCAGTTTGTGTTTTCTGAATTGCTTTCTGTTTCCATCTTCAGGTCTTGAACAGTTTGTTAATTTCCTTCAAATGACTGGGGGTTTTGTTTGTTTTCTTGGATTTCTTATCAGAGATTTATTCATTTTCTCCAATTATTTGTTTGTGTTTTTCTGGATTTCTATAAGGGTTTTATTCATTTCCTCTTTAAGTGCCTCTACTACCTTCATACCGTTGGTTTTAAAATCTTTTTCTTGTGATTCAGCTATGTTGGAATATTCACGGCCTGCTGTGGTAGGACAGGAGGGCTCTAGTGCAGACATATTGCCCTGGATGTTGTTGTTGTGTTTTCACCCTGGCTTCTAAGCATGTGGGTTTAGAATGATTGTATGTTTAGGTGCCAATTTCTAGATGTCTTTGTTGGATAGATATTTTGTTCCTTGGTTTCTGTTTGCTCTCTGGGATTTTGGAGAGTTTGATGGCTGTGTGGGCCTGTTTTTCTTGGCCTGTTCAGCTGATGTGTTTACAGGGAATCCCTGTTGGTGTTGGAGGTTAGGATACTGGAATGAGTTGGAAGAACGAAGGATGGAGGAGAAGTTCTTCATGATCCATTGGGGATGGAGTCGGAGAGGAGAGGGAGACCACAGCAGATTTCCTGCTGAAGAGCAAGGAAAGAGACTTGAAGATTGGATCTCAGGAGAGGCATGGTTGTGCCTTTGGCCAACTTATTGCTTGAATCTTAGAAATAAGCCAGCATCATCAAAATCCACTCTTCTGCCAGATATCTGGAATCATATTTGCCAATGTCTCATGAGCGTTGTCAACAAGGGGTCCTGAAAGACACTGTCCTACAACTTTCCTGACTTGAAAATATTTCCCAGAGTTTGGCCCCCAAATCATATCATTTTGGGGAGGAGGGGGGGAAATGGGAGGCTTGGAGGAGGTGGAAACTTTTTTTTCCTTTTCTCAATAAAAAAAAGACTGCAGCTGGCAAAGTCACATAAGGGTCCCCAATTTCTCTAAGCAGCAGAGAAATTCTCTGAGTGACGTGGGATTCCCCTCTGTGTGCTATGAATGTTTTATTATCATTGGTTAATGAAGAAGCTGTTTCAGCCTATAGCAAGGAAGAATAGATCTAGGCAGGAATTCCAAGCAGAGATGGAGGAAAGTAGGTGGAGTCAGAGAGATGCCATGTAGCTGCTGGAAGAGAAAGATGCCGTCAGAACCTTTCCAGTAAGTCACAGCCTTGTGGTGATACACAGATTAATAGAAATGAGCTAATATAAGATATAAGACCTAGGTAAGAATACACCTAAACTATTGGCCAAACAGTGTTGTGTTTAATATAATTTTGTGTGATTATTCAGATTTGGGTAACTGGGAAGTGAGTGTGCAATCTCTTTCTACTAGAATAAAATACTCTGACGGTGCTGGCTAAAAAAAATAAATGGATTGACATGTGTTCTTTATTTCACTATTCACTGGAAGTATTTTGTGTTTTTACTTCTCTCAGTGTTGAGAAATAAAGCACTCTGGGGGTTCTTAGCAAAATGTTCAAATTAGAGTTTTATTATCTGGGCACTCACATAAGAAGATTAACACTTTATTAATCTTTTCAAATAATAAATATTTGACTTTGGTCGATTTTTTCATTGTATATATTTTTAGATTTTTCTAATTTCTAATTTTATCCTTTACCTACTTTTGAAGTTTGAATCTTTACTAATTTTAACCTTTTTATGCATGCATATATGTCTATGACGCTTCTGGAGACAGCCTTTCCCCATCCCATGAGTTTGATATTACATGTCTGAGCTGGTTTTCCTGTTGCTGAATCAAGGCACAGGTGAACATAGGCAGGTGTTCAGCTCTCTTTACCCAACTATATAGTCTGTGATGTCCTGCCCAGGAACGATATATCCCATGATTAAAATGGGTCTTCTGCATCACTAGCAATAATTAATAAAATCCCCTACATCTGTGCCCAGAGTCCAGTCTCCCAGTAATTTTTGAGACTTTGAAGATGTCAACTAATACCAACTATAAAAGTGTATTATAAATATTTCCAAATTAATTTCTGTTTTTATTCCTACTTCTTTCATAAAAGCTTTATTTTAATGAACATGGCATAATATTTCAAACGTTAAGGTATTACGGATCACTTTGTCATTGGTTTTAATTATATAATGGCTAAACATCATATTTTATGCGTTTTCAAAACTTTGAACAAAAGTCAGTTTGATAAATGCTCTACATTGGAAAAACAAATATTCTGTATTTTGAGTGTGTTAACTAATTGAATGTTGTTCTTGGAGTTATTCTGGTCTGATGATTTTCTGGGAAAAGAAGAAGCTTTATAGCAAACTTGTTATCAGGAAGACAGTACTTCATGCTGAGAAAGCCAGAGGCTTCTGAGAAATGATCTAAACAGAGCCATGGATCTTCAGGAATCAAAGAAGAGCATCAGCAGGTCACACAGCATCTCCAGGTACTTTTCAGAATCACTGAAGGTCTGTTGATAATGGTGAGCCAAGAAAATAAAATGAGACACAACGATTATATAGAGGGAACATGAATGCCATTCACAGAGAATAAAACACAACCTGCAAAACCTTCCAGAACTGATGGCTGAATTTTTTTTGTTTTTTAATTTTTTATTGATTTTATTGAGCTATATATTTTTCTATGTTCCCCTTCTACCCTCTCCCATTGTCTCCATGCTCCCAATTTACTAAGAAAATCTTGTTTTTTTCTACTTCCTATGTAGATTAGATCCTAAGGGTCCTCAGGGTCCTTATTGTTTTCTAGGTTCTCTGGGATTGTGAAATGTAGGCTGGTTTGGTTTTTTGTTTGTTTGTTTTTTGTTTGTTTTTTTTTGTTTTTTGCTTTGTGTCTAAAAGCCACTTATGAGTGAGTATATATGACATTTGTCTTTCTGAGTCTGGGTTACCTCACTCAATATGATGTTTTCTAGATCCATCCATTTGCCCACAAATTTCAAGATGTCATTATTTTTTCTACTGTGTAGTACTCCATTGTGTAAATGTACCACACTTTCTTCATCCATTCTTTGGTTGAGGGGCATTTAGGTTGTTTCCAGGTTCTGGCTGTGACAAACAATACTGCTATGAACATAGTTGACCACATGTTCTTGTGGTACGATTGAGCATCCTTTGGTATATACCCAAAAGTGGTATTACTGGGTCTTGAGGAAGGTTGTTTCCTAATTTTCTCAGAAATTATCATACTGATTTCTGTACCAGTTTGTACTCCCACTAGCAATTGAGGACTGTTTCAGTTTCCCCCACAACCTCTCCAGCATAGGTTGTCATCAATGGTTTTGATCTTGGCCATTCTGACAGGTGTAAGATAGAATCTCAGAATTGTTGCATTTCTCTGATGACTAAGGATGTTAAGCATTTCCTTAAGTGTCTTCAGCCATTTTAGATTCCTCTGTTAAGAGTTCTCTGTTTAGGTCTGTACCCCATTTTTTATTGGATTATTTGTTCTTTTGATGATCCATTTCTTGAGTTCTTTGTATATTTTGGAGATCAGACCTCTGTCTGATATGGGGTTGGTGAAGATCTTTTCCCATTCTGTAGGCTGTCATTTTGTCTTGTTGACTGTGTCCTTTGCTTTACAGAAGTTTCTCAGTTTTAAGAAGTCCCAATTATTAATTGTTTCTCTCAGTGTCCATGCTACTGGAGTTATATTTAGGAAGTGGTCTCCTGTGCCAATGCATTCAAGTTTATTTCCCAATTTATCTTTTATAAGGTTCAGTGTGGTTGGCTTTATGTTGAGGTCTTTGTTCCATTTGGACTTGGGTTTTGTGCATGGTGATAGATATGGATCTATTTTCGTTCTTCTACATGATATCCAGTTATGCCAGCACCATTTGTTGAATATGCTTTCTTTTTCTATTTTATATTTTTTCTTCATTGTCAAAAATCAAGTGTTTGTAGGTGTGTGGATTGATATCTGAGTCTTTGATTCAGTTCCATTGATCCTTGTGTCTCTTTTTATGCCAATACAAGGTTGTTTTTAGTACTGTAGCTCTATAAAAGAGATTGAAGTCAGGGATTGTGGTGCCTCCAGAAGTTCCTTTATTGTATAGGATTGTTTTCACTATTCTGGGTTTTTTGTTTTTCCATATAAAGTTGAACATTGTTCTTTCAAGGTCTGTGAAGAATTTTGCTGGGATTTTGATGGGCATTGAATTGAATGTGTAGATTGCTTTTGGTAGGGTTGCCATCTTTACTATGTTAATTCTTCCTACCCAAGAGCATGAGAGATCTTTCCATTTTCTGGTATCTTCTTCAATTTCTTTCTTCAAAGTTCTTGTCAAACAGGTATTTCACTTCTTTGATTAGTGTTACCCCCAAGATATTTTGTTATTTGTGGCTATTGTGAAGGGTAATGTTTCTCTTATTTCTTTATCAGCTTCTTTATCATTTGTATATAGGAGGCTACTGATTTTTTTTTGAGTTAATCTTGTATTCTGCTACCTTGCTGAAGGTGTTTATGAGTTGTAGAAGTTCCTTGGTAGAATTTTTGGGGTCGCTTATGTAAACTATCATATCATCAGCAAACAATGAGAGTTTGACTTCTTCTTTTCCAATTTGTACCTTTTATTGTCTTATTGCTCTAGCTAGAGCCTCAAGAATTATATTGAATAGATATGAAAAGAGTGGACAAACTTGTCTTGTTCCTGATTTCAATGGGATCTCTTTGAATTTCTCTCCATTTAGTTTGATATTGGCTGTTGGCTTGCTGTATATTGCCTTTATTATGTTTAGGTATGTTTCTTGTATCCCTGATCTCTCCAAGACCTTTATCATGAAGGGATGTTATTTTTTCGTTGAAGGCTTTTTCAGCACTTAGTGTGATAATCATGTGAGTTTCTTTTCAGTTTGTTTATATAGTGATTTATATAGTGTTTATATAGTGTATATAGTTTATATAGTATATATAGTGTTTATATAGTGATTTACATGATGTTGAACCATCCCTGCATCTCTGGGATGAAGCTGACTGATCATGTGGGGTGATTTTTCTGATGTGCTGTTGGATTCGGTTTGCCAGTATTTTTGAGTATTTTTGCATCAGTGTTCATGAATGAGGTTGGTCTGTAATTCTCTTTCTTAATAATGTCTTTGTGTGGTTAGACTGATTTTGACAGTTATGAAAAGTCAGCTAACATGCAACTGCTAACTGAATTACCCACAAACCAAGAATGATATACTGGGAAAATTAAAATTTTTAATTTTACATGTTATACCTCAAAATATTCAGTATATAATGTATATGTAACATGTAAGAAATACATATTACATAAGAACTACTTTAACAAAAGATATGCAAGAACTCTATACTAAAAATTACTACATACACCTAAGGGGAAAAAGAAGAACCTTAACAAATGGGGAGATAAAGATAGCATTGTGGAGTAGAAAACTCAATATTGTTAAGGTGCTAATTTAGTGTCATCCATCAGACCAAGCACAGTGGTAGACCCCAGCACTGAAGCAGGAAGATTTGTATTTCAAGGCCAACCTCTGCTAAGTTCAAGGCCAACTTGAGCTACGTGAGAAAACCGCCTCAAATCATTAAAAAAAGAAGAAGAAGAAGAAGAAGAAGAAGAAGAAGAAGAAGAAGAAGAAGAAGAAGAAGAAGAAGAAGAAGAAGAAGGAAGAAGAAGA
>NC_022014.1:16882790-16883571 GCF_000317375.1 Microtus ochrogaster | reverse complement strand
GAAAAGTAAAGAAGACGGTAGATGGATTTTCCATCTACTCACTCATAGTGCTGGGAACTTGACCCAGGACCTGATCTTTTTCTCCCTAGTAGTTAGACTGACACAATAAACTCTTTGTTTGGTTGCATGTTTTTCACAAGGAAAAATTCAGTGCACTTCAGGCCATTTCCCACGGTCCATTTTATGCAGAAGTTTATGTGAACCTGCAGAAGATCCAGAAAAGCTAGAGCAAAGTAACAAAGTTAAAACTGTGTACTGACAGATCTTGGGATTTAGAGTTCAGAAATGCATCTAGAAAGATTTCTTTATCTCTATATAGAGATTTATCCACATATATATTCATATTTGATAAAGGCCCATTAGCTAGGGTTTCTCAGAAAAATAGAATCATTAGAAGACACATGATAGATAGATACACTGATGTATAGATAGATGATATGTAAATAGATAATTAGGTAGAGAGAAGCATGCTTGCATACATACATCACGCACACATACATATATATATTAAGACAAACACACAGAAAGACAGATAAGAAGGCACTGACTCACATAACAGTGAAAGCTGACACACCTAAGGGGAATCAATAAGCTGAAACCTCACAGGGTCAACGGCACAGCTCCAGTGTAAGTCTGAAGCCTTTAGAGTCTAAGGTTACAGTTTAGATCCATGAGAACTAACTGATTGCCAGTTCTAATGCAAGGCTAATCGTCTGAAGACCCAGAAAAAACCACTGTTTCAGTTCAACATGGGATGTACTCACTCATATTTGGTTTCTAG
>NC_022014.1:16869730-16877560 GCF_000317375.1 Microtus ochrogaster | reverse complement strand
GGGACTTGATCGGGGGAGGGGGAGGGAAATGGGAGGCGGTGGCGGGGAGGAGGCAGAAATTCTTAATAAATAAATAAATTTAAAAAAAAAACAAATCTGTTGTGTTAAAAATTTGATTGGATTGTGAAAGGCCTGGGAAATGAGCAGGGCACACATCTGGGGTTGTCTGTGATGCATTCCCTAGACAATCAGATCATAAATACTCACACACATGCGTGTGCAGGTGTGTACACACACATATATATCCACAAGAATTGGATCAACGTGTAGTGAATGGGAGGGTGTGCTATTTCCTGAGTAGGAGGAATTTTCAAATGCAGGGCAATGCCTGGGAGCCTGAAGAACACTTAGATTATGCAGAGTTAACCGAAGCCATTCTCAGTGTTCAAAGGCCAGTAAGTTCAAGAAGCGATGTTGCAAAAAGAAAGTTTTGTTTGCCTGAATCTAGTGAGGGTAAATCCAAGAGGAAAAGAGACACTGTTGACAAAACAGGAGACTGTGCCAAAGGCCCTGATCCTGAAGGAGTGATGAGGAGTGATCCTGAAGAACGCTATCCATTGCCATAGACCACAGTGGTAAGCCAGACTTCTCAGGAAATGGGTGGACTCACAGCACGCTGGGTGCTGGCAAAGAAGCAGGTGGAAATAGTGCTCACAATGTTGTTGCTGTTAATAGCAAGAGATCAACTTGGCATTCTTGCACAGAAGATGAAGTGCAATAATTCTCTCTCTCTCTCTCTCTCTCTCTCTCTCTCTCTCTCTCTCTATCTCTATCTCTCTCTCTTTTTCTGTCTCTCTGTGTGTGTTGTTGTTTTTTTAAACAATAGTGTGATAAAAAATCACTAGATTCCATTGAAAACTGATTTTTCCATGTTGGTCTTGAATGTATTGATATTTGCTAGTTTCTGGAGGATTTAGATTTGAGTTTTGCCGTAAGAACACAGGTTGCTTTGAACAAACAAAAGCTTCCCATAGCTGCCTCTTTTAGCAAAATAGAGTATTAATGTTTGATCCTGTGATTTATTTCCTTTGCATGGTGTTAGGATCTGAAAATCACTGAAGAAAGAACCCAGATTCAAATCATATGCAAACACAAAGAGTGTTTATTCTGCAGAAATAGCCAGAATGTAGGGGTCTATTATCCACACAAAATAGTAATGATGACCCATGACAAGGGCACACAGGCCCTTCTAAAATGGAACTTGGGGGATTCTAGTGTGATGAGCTAATCTCTATTTTAATTGGACAATCAAGGAGCAGTTACATGGGGCACATGTTGATTGGATGGGGCCAGCAACAATCCCATTCATTGTGGGCTTTTGTCAAATATGGTCAGTAACAGCCTAACAGTCATATCCTGTACCTTTGGACACCCCCCTCCAGCCTTATAAGGCCAGGTTTTAAACTGCTTAGCTATTGGCTAAACTTGGCTTGGCTCATGCCATTATCTACAAGGGAATTGCTTCATGTCTAAGATGGAGTTATATCCCTGCCCCTTCAATGAAAGAAGTATTTTCTAAACACCAGGGAAATTATCCAATCAGAACTTGCTTTTTGAAGTGGAATGAAGAAGGACCATTCTAGGCTTTTTGTTTGTGTGTTATGATGGCTAATCTTGGCTGCCAATTTGCCTATGTTTGAAATCCTCTAAAACCCAAGTTTCTGGGAAAGGCTCCATGGGGTTTCCTCCATCAGATCATCTGAGTTGAGAAAACTCACTTTATTTTTTTTGTCTCTTCCGTTTGTTTATTTATTTATTAAAGATTTCTGTCTCTTCCCCGCCACCACCTCCCATTTCCCTCCCCCTCCCCCAATCAAGTTCCCCTCCCTTGTCAACCCATAAAGCTATCAGGGTTCCCTGCCCTGTGGGAAGTCCAAGGACCACCCACCTCCATCCAGGTCTAGTAAGGAGAGCATCCAAACTGCCTAGGCTCCCACAAAGCCAGTACGTCAAGAAGAACAAAAAACCAGTGCCATTGTTCTTGAGTTCTCAGTAGTCCTCATTGTCCGCTATGTTCAGCGAGTCCGGATCCTGAGTGAGGTAAGCCAGACCCAAAAAGAGGAACATGGGATGTACTCACTCATATTTGGTTTCTAGCCATAAACAAAGGACATTGAGCCTATAATTAGTGATCCTAGAGAAGCTAAATAAGGAGAACCCAATGAAAAACATATAGGCATCCTCCTGAATATTAACCTTCATCAGGCGATGAAAGGAGACAGAGACCCACTTTGGAGCACCGGACAGAAATCTCAAGGTCCAAATCAGGAGCAGAAGGAGAGAGAGCACAAGCAAGGAACTCAGGACCACGAGGAGAAAACTCACTTTAAATCTGGGTACACGTTCCCGTGGCAGCCCTTATTAAAAGAGTGGGAAACCTTTGCTCTGTGTCTGCATGCTCTCACTCTCTGAATTCCTGTGTCCTGTGGCTGTGACTGGTATTAAATCCAGCTCTTCAAGGTTCCAACACGGACTGAAGATCAGCAGCCCTCCAGGAATCCGGCAGGACTCTAGAGCCAGTAAGGAATGCCAAGACATCACCTGGACTGGACAACTATCAAATCTTACTCTTTCTGTCATCGGATAACCATTGTTAGACTACCTGTGAGCTAGCCTCTCTCTCTCTCTCTCTCTCTCTCTCTCTCTCTCTCTCTCTCTCCTCTCTCTCTGTATGATTTATTAATCTGCAAATATACACACTCACTCCATCAGCTGTGCTCCTTTAGAGAACCCTAATATATGTGTGAATTCATAAAATACTTATGTATCTATTTTTTTAAATATTCAGCCAGACAAAAGACATGGATGAGAACCCAAACTTAAGAGACTTTATGACTGTGAACAACCTAAGGAAACCTAAGAATAAGCTGAATTTATCCTGAAGCTGTAGCCTTTCAAATTGAGTGGATAGGTCCATGTAGGCCCATATTTCTATATGGTATGGCAGCCAGGCTCAAAAGCCATAGGCCACACCTAAAGTGGTCGCATAATCTTCCGGACAGGCTGTCACTAACCTAACAAAAGGTCAAGATATTGCTTTGTTCCTTTCTTTCTAATTTGGAGGATACCTGAAAAGAGATGCTAATCCAGCCTATGTGACAGCTAGCATGCAGACCAAAGAAACTGAAAGAAGGCTCAGGTAGAGGTGGACGTGACTAAGTTACCTAGGAAACAAAATGCTAATGATTTTCCCCCTCAGTTTATGTTTATATATATAAGGCTGTTGATTTTCCCCCTCAGTTTATGTTTATATATATAAGGCTGTTTGGAGAATAAACGAGAGAAATTTCTCAGGATGTGAACTCAGGATTTCATGAAGGATCACGGAGAATCTCCCTCCTGATAAAGCCATGTGAGTTGTGTCTTTATTCCCGTGCCTCCATGCCGGTCCAGAAAGAGATAGTTTATGTTGGGGTCTGGTCCAGAGAAATAATTTATGGTCCGGGCTAGCACTGGATCCCGACAGTTCCATTGCTAACTGTGCAGTTAAAATTGGATACCTTCAAAGCAGACGTTCAGGAATTGAGAGTTATAGCATCACATAAATTCAATAGTCTATTTGCAAAATTCTCAATAAGAAAACTTTTAGCACTACCAATGCCCCACCCAGATAGGGAAATTTTAGCACTAGTAACTCCCCACACAGATAAGGTCCCAACAACCTATAACTCCAATTCCAGGGAAGCCAATGTCCTCTTCTGATCTCTGTGGGCACTTCCCACATGTAATACATAGACATACACATGGGCAACATATTCACAAACATACACATTACAAAAAAGATTTAAAGAGACAAATCCTGATTTGTTTTCCCAATCTAAGTAAGGCTGAAAAGATATGTGTAGGCTCTCTTAGTGAGCCAGCCCTATGCAAAAGCTTAGAACCTGTTCACTAAGAGATTATGACTCATGGACAATCTAAAAAAGCTTATTAAAAACTAATCACCTGCTTAGAAATGTTGGCAATTTAGATAACAATGATATACATACATGGGTGAGAAAAACAGAATAATATAAAATTAGCCACCTGAAAGATTGTGGTATGGAGCTATTCGTGGGAAGATGTTGAGCAAACATCTACTTACCCCCAGATGAAGAACTAATGACACCCAATGCACAGACACCACGGAAGTCAAGCTTGCTAAACCAATGAGGACCTAGAGGGGTTACCTGGAGGAATGTGGGTAAAGAGTTACTTACAGGAGCCGAAATGACTCAGAGACACCTGCCTCGCCAAAACCCATCCCAGCATGGGTGACAGCTCACAAAAGCTGAAGACAACCTGCAGTCAGTTCACCAGATGGGAGGTGTCCTTTCCCAGTGATTGAGTTGGTCTAACGCCTCTTTTAGGCAGCTTGGCTGGACTTTTGTTTGTTCCTGGCAGTTTGGCTGTTCTCCACATCTTTAAGGCTGCACGGCTGGTCTCTGCTCCTTCCAAGATGCCTGTCCAAGAGTGACTCTCAGCATCTTTACTGTTTGTACACTCTTACGGGAAAGAGGCCTAGTGAATCCTGTTGGTTTTAGGGACTTACAGGAACTGTTTTTGAGTTGTTTGTTTCCTACCTTCCCTGCAGGATGAAGCGTTTCCTCTTCCTTTAAAACAGTGTTTCTCAATCTGTGGGTCAGGACTCTATCCTGCACATCAGATCTTTACATGGTAATTCACAACACTAGCGAAGTTACAATAATGAAGCAGCAACAAAATAATTTTATGGCTGGGGCTCATCGCAGCATGGGGAATGTAGTAAAGGGTCACCGCATTAGAAATGCTGAGACCCTCTGCTTTGGGACATCCTGTGATTCCTGTCTCTGTAAACATCCTGTGCTGACCTCTGTTGTTTCGCTGCTCTCACATGCCGGATGTCTTCAGAAGCTCCCCTCCCAGGTCGGGGAAACTGCTGCACAATGGTGGTTTTCTTTAACTTCCATTCATTCCTGGTCTGTAGGTGCAATCTTTCCAATATTTGCTTTCCTGGTTCAGCTTAGTCCAGAAAAATAACCAGTAGCTTCAGATGTTATCTATACAATCATTGTTCGTTTTTTTATAATTAGTGGTTGATAGTGGTCAATAAATAGTTCCGTATTGCAGGCTTTTTTAAAAAAAGAAACATCAGAACACCTATTTCTCTTGCAGAGGACTCAAGTTTGGTTCCCAGCACCCACATTGGGCAGCTCACAGGCACCTGTAACTCTAGCTCCAAGGGATCCAACACCCTCTTCTGACCTATATGGACACCTGCATTCAAAGACACATACCCACAGAGATACGCATCCTATACATAACTTAAATAATTTTTACCTTCCTTTTTATTTATTCTCTGTGTATCTCAATCCCATTCATTTCCTGTCGGCGAATATTCACTCTTGTCCCTTGTAGCCCCCCCCCCAATAAATTTAAGAGGAAAAAAGAAAGAAAAAAGGGAGAGAAAAATCTCATCATGGAAGCTGAAGTGTAATAATGCAGTGAGTCATGCAGTAAACCCTTTTGTTCATGCAGCTTAACTGCAAGTGTTCACTGCAAAGAGTTATGGGTCTGGCTTGAGGCGTCTGGTTTCTACTACACTATCGATGCTGGGCCCTCACTGGAACTCTTCTTGGTTTTTCTGCTGTTGCCCTGTGGTGTGGAGATCCTGCAGCTTTGGGTCTGCAGGATCGGACCCTTCACCTGCTCCAGCAGATGGGGTGGTATAGGGTGGGCCAACACATAACCCTCATTCTGGGCTCAGGTAGTTGCAGGGCTGGTCAGTCCACCAGCTCTCCCTTGAACTCAGCACCAGGGTGAGCTCTCCTGCATTGCCTTGGTGGGGTCACCCTTTGCAGCTATGAGCAAAGGCGGGGCCAGTTCTCTTGTGTTCATGACCTCGGGGTCTGATCTCCCACACCTACACCTTCAGGGCCAGCTCTACTGTGTTGCCCAGGCATGGCGTAGGGGTCATTCTCCCTAGTGCTGGAGCAGATGAAGGCAGGGAGGCTAGTTCTCCCACTTTCATTACCTCAGAGTCAGCTCTCCCACCCACCTGAGGAGTTAATGGGGAGGGGACATCTCTCCTGTCCATGTCACCACATGACAGATGAGCAATGGGGACAGCTCTTCCATGCTCACAGTATCTGAGCTGAGCCACCACCCCTCTGCCAATGGAGTTGGCTCTATCATTGTGCCCACACTAACTGCAGGGCCTGCTGTCCCACGTGGTGCAGTGGGGACTGGCAGGGACAGCTCTCCTGCCCTTCTGACTTCAGTCAGAGCCAGCTCTCCCACTTGCCTCTGGCATTGATGGGGGGGCACCTCTCTCCCCTGCGCATGCCGACAGGACAGGTGGACAATAGGGACAGTTCCCCCTTGCCCACAACTTCAGGGATGACTCAGCCACACCTCCTTAAAATAATTTTTTATAAAAGAAAGGTAAAAACATAAAACAGTGAGCAAAAATGTACCATATTATAGGGAAGTCACTTTAATCCAGAATTTACAATTTGTTGTCATAAAGTACTAATTAAAAAGTAAAAAATAATTAAATGTGGACCCAAACTGTTTACAGACATTTCACAAAATAAAATATCCAAATCAAATATGCACTTATCCTAAGCGGGGGTAGGGGAGCTCAGCTACATACATAATCAGGGGAATTAAACTAGAGGCAAGATGAAAGACTTCCGATCCCACAGCAGCTGAAGTAGGAACAGCTTATAACAGAAAACATTGCTAGAGCTCTTATTTACTGCCGGTAGGTTTATGAGTAGCCACTCAGTGTTGCCTAAGAAAATGAGCCATGGTAATCGAATGACTCAGAAATTCCTCTTTATGGAATGTGCAAGTGGATCCATATGTGCACAAAAGGCTTGAGCAAGAGTTATTCCCAGAAATTCCGCACAATGGCTCAAAGAGAGGCATCCCATATGGGGAGATCAGAGAAGTCTGTTATATTAATCTATTTGTAAGAAAAACATGAGCGTGAAACTCTAGGCACAAAAGAATACACACTTACTTGCTATATGACAATGTTTATATGGGTTTCAAAATAAAGCAATCGAGTGAGGCTTAAGTCTCAGTAGTGCTGGTCCCTAAATAGTCTGCACTGACTGGGGAAGACGGGGACCTTCCAGGGATAAGGCCAGCCTTGATGTAAGTGATGGTTACTTGTTGTAAACATTGATTAAAACTAACCAGGGCTGGAGAGATGATGACGTGGTGGGTAAGTGGGTGTGAGAGCTATTGTTGGCTGTCAACTTGACTACATCTGGAGCTAACTAAAACCCAAGCAGCTGTGTAGGGATTTTTCTTGATTGGATCATTTGGGATGTGAAGACTCACCCTAGATTAGTGTCACACATCCTAGCGGTAGCCTGTATAAAGGACATGGAAGACAGAAGCTTTTGCTTTTTGCCTGCTTGCCCTTTCCATCAGTAGGCAACCATTGTTGGACTAGCTGGACCACAGCCTGTAAGTCACTCTAATAAATCATACACACACACACACACTACATATATACACACACACTACATATATACACACATACACACACACTACATACACACACACTACATATACACACACACTACATATATATACACACACTACATATATATATACACACTACATATATATATACACACACACTACATATATATATATACACACACACATAAACAAGATGTATTCTATCAGTTCTGTTCCTCTAAAGAACTCTAATAGAGTGGATTTTCTCCAGGTGTGAGGACCTAGTTCAGATTCCAGCACCTACGGTAAAGCCAGGAATAGCTCGCTCGCTCTCTCTCTCTTTCTCTTTCTCTCTCTCTCTCTCTCTCTCCCTCTCTCTCTCTCTCTCTCTCT
>NC_022014.1:16860114-16869630 GCF_000317375.1 Microtus ochrogaster | reverse complement strand
TGTGTGTGTGTGTGTGTGTGTGTGTGTGTGTGTGTGTGTGTGTGTGTGTGTGTTAGGAAGCAGAGACAAGAAGATGTCTGGGACTTGCAGGCCTAGTTCTAGAATCAGTGAGATTAACATTGAGGATGAAAGAGGAGGGCACTGGTCTCCATGGACACACAGAGTCACACAAATGTCCTCACAGATCACATACACAACACACACTGTTTAGACACACATGTATAGCAAAGAGAATTAAAAATTAAGAAATTCTTGTTATTCTGCAAACTTTATACATGCCATATGTAAATATGTTAAAAGATCATAAATGTGTTTTAATAGCATGAACTATTTACAGTGCTGGTCCAGCAAGCCCACTCCCATGACCATGGGGTAAACTGGGATGTTTCACATATTACAGCATCATTGATATCCCTGTGAAGTGGACTATATGCTCTCAGTCCAGCATGATCTAAGTCAATCATAACTCTCATATTGACACCACTGAGACATTATAAGGGACTGAGGCATTCTAGATGCCTTTTGACAACATTTTGGCCAGAACGACCAAAGTTATACAAGCTTGTAAAGAAAGCATCCCCTTCCCTGTCCGTGCCCAGTTCCAGCATGGGCCTAATACAAGGTTGCTCCTGTTGGCATTTTCCACCTGCCCCTGGGAAGGGACAACTTCAGGCAGTCACTCTGGGAGTTCTCCCCAACAAAGGGAAGCAGAGTTAGAAACTGCAAATGCCTACATGGGCAACACAAGATGCCAAGCCTCCACAAGGAAGAAAGACATCAATGCACCTCTTTTTATCTGAGATGGCCTGGTTTATTCCTATATAACAAATCGCTCACTGATTGTGGCTTCTTAAACACCTGGCATGGTCAGTAAATTTTTAACTGTGTGATTGTCCAGGGAGTGCCTAGAAAGATGCCCTTGATTCTTAGAGAAGGTGCAAAGTTTGGTCCCTTATAAGATCTGAAGAGTCTGAGTCTTCAGAGTCAAACCAGGTGATGAATGAGCCATGTTTGTGCCAGGTGAAAAGCGATGGATAAGACATTCTAGACAAGGACATTTAGGGCTGGCCTCTGTATGAAGGAATAAGAAAGACAAGGACTCTTCTTCTCCCCCATCATCCCAATGGCACTGCCAATCTCCATAGAGTTGTCTTTCTCTGCAGAGACCCATTCTTTGGTGTTGAGAATCCCAACTAAGGCTGTCTGGCTCTGCTTTCCACAAGCCACAGAGCCCCTCCAGCAGTCAGATGCATGGGCTGTCAAATACAAGATGGCATTATCCTGGTCTTCCTCACAGCATGAAAGAGGAGACAATGTGGGCCAGGAAGGTTGTAATTAACAGGTGCCTCTATTCTGCTTCTCAACTGTTTTCATTTCAACTTGTCGTGTATCAAGATTTCCAATGAGTTATTTATTTCTGAAGGATGGACTTAGCAGGCCAATGCATCTCATAAAACCACAGCACTGTATGAATTATCCAGCTCTCCCAAGTCCTTATCAAAGACATGAAAATTGACCAGTTTAGCAAAGATGTAGTGGAGACATCCATCACTTTCTATTGCCTCTATAAGCCTAAAACAAGGTACCAAATGCATGGCTGCAGGAGGAGAATTGTGTTATAGGCAGGGACAAAAGTTCAGTAGTAAGTAGTAAACAGAGGCTAGATAAAGTCCAGAAATACAGAACTATGTATCTACAAAAGAAACAATAAACTCTAACACTAGGTGCTAGGCAAAACATGAGAAAAGGTGAATATCCCAGTTAGCTCTGTCAGCTTGACACAGCCTAGAGTCCTCTGAGAAAAAAGCCTCCATTGAGAATTTTTTGGGTCAGATTGGCCTGCAAGCGTGTGGGGGGGGGGATTGTCTTCAATATTAATTGACTCCAGTGGATTTAGCCCGCTGTGGGCAGCACTATGCTTAGGCAGGTGGTCCTGCACTAGATGTGAAAGCCAAGAAAGCATGAGTCTATGATGGAGCCAGCAGCTGTGTTCCTCCATGGTTTCTGCCTCAAGTTCCCGCTCTGACTTCCTTCAATGATGGATTGTTGGCTCTGAGATGAAATAAACCCTTTCCTCCCCTAAGTTGCTTTTGATCAAAATGTTTTACACAATGACAGTGAAGAAGTTAGAACAGGAGAGAATCCTACTCACAGGGATGGCTCATAGGTGGGCTAGGAGTAAAACAGAAAAGGAGAGCCTCGGCGGGCTCCACAGGTGCACAGCACAGCACACCACAGAAACCCAACTTCAAGTGGGATGCTGGTGACCTTATGCAACAAGCCGACCCTGGAGAAGGAGCCTCTGAGTCTCCTGGTGCTGTGATGGGGGATAGTCTTAACTAGCTGACTTGCAGACAAATGTTTCAGTCATGGAGAGATGAAGACCCTGGGATTTTAAGTCTTTGGTTCACAGAGGCTCCCCATTTGCATGGGCTAGAGGAGCAACCCTTCCAGAAACTAGTTGTGATTTGGTTGCAGGCATGTGAGCACAGGTCTCCATGACAGACAGTGCAGGCTGTGTGGCCGTGAAGCAGAGGAAGTGTGTGTTTGGGAACTGTGGCCTGAACTCTAGAAAGAAGAGTGGCCCTAAGAATGTGACAACATTGCTATGATTCAACGGAGGCCAGGGTAATTGGGACACACAAGATCTCTCCGTGCCTTTTCCCCATCCCACCAGTGCAGAATGCCTTGGTTTGATGGGTTTTTTACTCTCACAGTATCCTAGAGATACTTTCATGGACCTGTAACCATTGCTTGGGTATCACAATACCCATGCTCAAACCACTGGCTGGGTGCTCCTGGTGCACGGAAGCACCTAAGCGGGCTGTCCCCAGGAGTCACAGTAACACATGAACATGATTGGGTAATAAAGGAAGAGTTCAGTCTGTATCCGGCCCTTGCTAACCTGTTGGAGCAGTGGAAACTTCAGGGAGACTTGGGAAGCACCAATGTATCTCCATCCTCTGTTGCCTGGGGAGGGATTAAATTGCGAGTGTTCGCTCTCATTCTGGGTTCTTCCTGTTGCATCTCCCACGCCACTGTCTGATACGCCTTTCTTTTCTTCACCCTCTTGCTTCTCAGATCTTTCATCTTCCCATGTCCCCACTTTTTTCTGTCACTTAATTATTAATGCATTTATCTTTATAAATTTTCCAATTCCTATTTCGTGCTGTAATACTATGACAACCTTCTTTTCTATCTGTCTTTATTGGTAGTTTCCAGTGGATTTTTAAAATCTAAAAATGCATTTCAATATCTGTTTTGTTCTTTAACTGTTTTCCTGCTTTCTCTTCTCTGAGTGATGGGAGATGGAGACCTCAAGAGAAGGCTGCGTACTAGGAAGGCCAGCATGTAAAACTGGAAAAGTACTCTAATGCACAAATTACAAGACAGAAACACAAGAAATATGAAAAAGGCAGCATGACTCCATCAAAAGTCCACAACTCTATAACTGAATCCAAAGATAATAAAAATATTTAAAAATTAAAAGATTAAAGGTTTAAGTTCTAAAAAAATAGCAATGTGTCATACTGTTTGTATTACTATGACTCTGCAATGTAACTTGCACCTAGCACGCATTCTCTGTGCTGAGGGTTGTTTTGGCCATCTGGAAGGAATTTGTGCTCCTATAGAAATTTTAAGTTCATTTTTCTGTTTATCTACAAAATACCACTGACACTTTCATTGGAACTGTATTGAAAGTGTAATGCTTTTGGTAGGAGATGGTTTGCAGGATTGATTCTTCCAATCCATAATGGTATGTCTTCCTATCTTCCAATTTCTTCCTTCAGTGTTTTCAAGTTTCCACTGTAGAAATTATTCCCTTCTTTGGTGAAGTTTCTTCCAAGGTGTGTTATTTTGGATTTTGTTTGTTTTGTGTTTTTCATTTCTTTGTTTATTTTTTTGTCTTTTGAAAATGAGATTGTTTTCCTAATTTCTTTTTCAGTATATTTGCCTGACTATATTCAGTATATTTTCAGCACATTTTAGTATATTTCAGTATATAGGAAAACTACTGATTTGTGCATTAATTTTGTGTCCTTCCACTCTTCTGAAAGTGTCTATCAGGTCTAAGAATTTTCTAGTGGAATCTTTAAGGTCTCTCGTGTACAGAATCATGTCACCTTCAAATAGGGATGTGTTGACTCCTTCCTTTCCTGTTTGTGTCCCTTTGTCTTCTTCTCTTGTCTTGATGCTCTAGCTATATTAAAGCACTGTATTAAACACGGAAGGAGAAAGTGGGCATCCTCGTCTTGTTCCTGACTTTAGCGGAAGTGCTTCAACTTTATCTCCATTCAGTTTGTCAGATGTTTGTTATATATAGCCTTTATAATGCTAATATGTGTTCTTTCCAATCCTAGGCTGTTTAGAGTAATGAATGGATATTGGATTTTGTCAAAAGTCTTTTCTTCATCTATTAAGATGATTATGGGACTAAATGGATGATGAATTCTGTAAAGATCTTTTCTTTATCTATGAAGATGATTATGGACTTTTTGTTCTTGAGGTCATTCATGTCGTTAATTATATTTACTGGTTTATATTATACTGAACTATCTCTTTATCTCTGGAATGAAGTCAATTTCATCATGATAGGCAATATTTTTAATATGCTCTTGAATTAAGTTTGCCAGTATTTCATTGATAATTTTTGCATTTATTCTCATCATATAGATTGGTCAATAGTTTCATTTGTTAAATTTTGTCTGCCTTTGAAATCATATGAGTCTGGATGTATGTTTTTCTCCTTTTTCTATATTATGAAATAATTTAAGAAGTGTTTTTAGTTCTTTAAATGCTTGGAAGAACTCTGTAGGGACTATCTGGACCAGGGATTTTATTATACAATATTATTTATTAATGCTTTAGCTTCATTGCTTGCTATAAGTTGCTCAAGTTGTTGATGTAATCTTGGCTTTTCTTTGTAGCACATGTGCACTTAGAAATCCATATATTTCTTTTAGATTTTCCAATTTGGTGAGATGAAGGTTCTTACAGGTCAAAGCCCCAGGACTGGGCAGGTCGTATGTCTTTGAGCAGAACTCACTACAGTAGCTTTGTGAAACGGACATGGTTGCAAACTGAACCCTGAATATTTATGTCTGTGTCTGTACATCAGTGCTGCTCTCAGCCCTGATCAGAGAAGCTTCCGTTCACAGTGGATGATGCTCAAGGCAGAGACTCACAATTGGACAATGTGCTGAGAACAGGTGACTGCTGAGTGCTCGGTCCTAAATGTAGATCAGGGTGACGGGGAGAAGTGCTGTCAAATGGTGTCTTTCTGGGCATGACAAGGTTGCTGCACCCATGAACTCATAGCATTGACTACCTGCACAAGACTGAGCCCATCTACATCCTGATGGGGCGGGGCATAAAGCCCAACTTTTTCCGAGAGACTGTAGACAGTTAAATGTTGCTAGGGAAGGCTGAGTCAAACCCCTCTGTGGTGTATCCCCTGATCTATTCTCTCACAGATGAAAGCTGAAGAAAAAGAATGGGTTTTGTGGGAGAAGGGAATGGGATAAGAGACACTAATGGGAGGGGCTTTGACCAAAGAACTACATGTTTTATTCATGTGAAATTATAAAAGAATAAAAATTTAAAATACCAACGACCTCAAAGAGGAGGAAAATAAACAGATGAATGAAGAGATAACATTAACTCAAGACTTGTATAAGAAATTCAGAAAGTCTAGGGAAAAAACAGAAGTGAAAAATCCTAGGAATGAAAAACTCAACATATCAAATTTTTTAAATTCTTTGGAAAACATCATCAATCAGATGATTAATTTAATCATTAAATTAGACCAACCCCATCCACCTCTGTAAAAAAGGAACATTAGGCACTGAAAGCAAGATTGAGGAATTCCTGTATTCAGATAGTAAAAAAGAGAAAACAATAACCCAGCATGACACCAATGTGTGAATACGATAAAGGCATGCTATTCACATACACGAAATCACCATGAAGAACCTACTAATGCTCAACAGTTCATGGGTGAGTGAAGATTTTGCCTGGTTTGATTGAGGGCAGATGCCAGGATTCTTGGGTGCTCAGATTCTTCTCCAGCAACATAAGGACTCAGGATGCTGTAGATACAAGAAATGCGTGTTATTCAATGATGATAAGACTGGAAACAGCTCTGTGCATAAAAAGGCTCCAATAATGAACTACGGTGGATTTCTAGGTTTCTAGAGAACTCTCCATTCAACACCATCACCCAATAATCCCAGAAGGAAGGCCTCAGTCTTTTTTTCTCCAGCCTGAGGTTTGGTAGCAGTGTCCCTGGGAAATATTTTGAGGAAGATTTACCGTGTTAATGAGTCAACAGATTCGGATGACATATTTCATGGGACCTAACTATATGAAAAAAAATCACACCCTGGTGATCTGAAATGCAGATTAGCTGAGTATTCTGCATCCCATCGGGCAACCTAGTCCTACAGAAACCTTCCTCAGAGCCTCCTGATCTCCTCTATGGGAGGACTGTACCTCCCTGAACTTCTTGAAGTTAATAACTAAATAAGAGGTATGCATGCCTTCTCCAGGGACTTCAGGTTCCCGCCGATTAGTGTTCTTCCTGAAGTCAGGCAGCACCTTAGTAAGCATCCTCTATGTTTCATTTCCAGGGATTCCATCAAATCATTGATTCCCACTTTAATCAGCTGCCTCTGGGGATCATGATACCCACCTTCTCTGTGATGGTTTAATGAGCACTACTCTACAACTTCTATGGAGACCTGAAAATACATCCTGACTCACCAGAGTCAATTTATTAATAAGTTATGCATTTTATGCACGTAGCTGTTTCTTGGCCTGCTTATCAATTTTCCCCACTGAGATCAGCAAACCCATTCCCATTACAACAGTACTTCATGAAGAGGTGCCAGCAGCCTCTGAATATGTGTTAGAAATATAAGTGATTGGCACTGTATGAAGTATTTCCTTATATTATCCTAGTAACTTACCTAACATCACAGCAAGGTAACTGTTAGTGAGTGGTTTCTTCTCAAAGAGATGAGTAATGGTCTCCAAAATGCATAGCCAATAAATGGTGGCTATAGAACTTGAACCAAAGCCCAGCTGACTATAGAGCTCAGGTACTAAGTTATACTAAATCCTGAAGCAGAGGGATGGACCAACATGATAACTTACAGCTAGAAGGATGCATCTAGATCCTCTACCAATCGATTTCCAGGTAATTTGGTGTATACTTAGAGAAGTAGATTTTTCAGAGTTTTAAGACTGGGTAGAATTATAGATAGACTTCAATCGGTTCCATTTAAGACAAGTCAAGTAGCAAGAATTTGAACCCCACTTCTGGTACTAATTTGTATCCTCGTCTGCATGTCTGTTGCTGAGATAAAATACCACAACCAAAAACAACTTTGTTGAAATAGGAGCAGCGGGGCTGCATCCCCCGCACCCGGCCGCCCGCATGGCTAGCTTATGCCCCGAAATAATTACACGGAAACTGTATTCTTTTAAATACTGCCTGGCCCATTAGTTTCAGCCTCTTAACCCATTTCTAATAATCTATGTAGCACCACAAGGTGCGCTTACCAGGAAAGATTCAGCATGTCTGACCTGGTGGCTGGCTGCATCGCCGTCTGCCTCAGAGAGCAGAGCTATCGCGTCTGCCCGGGAGAGGGGAGCATGGCATCTCTGAGCTCACTTCCTCTTCCTCCCAGCATTCTGTTCTGTTTACTCCTCCCACCTATGTTTTAACCTATGAGGCCAAGCAGTTTCTTTATTACTTAACCAATGACCTTCCTCCATCACAGCTTACTGAGAAAGGCTTTATTATGGCTTAAGGTTTCAGAAGTACAGTGTCCATCATGGTGGGAAGGCATGGCACGGTAAGAAGAGCAATAAGTTGGACAGTCACACTTTCATCCACAAATGGGAAGAGGAAAACATGAACAAAAAGTGCCGCAAGGCTAAACTCTCAAAGCCCACCCCCCCGTGATGTGCATCCTCCAGCAAGGCTCCACCTCTTTTTTTTTATTTATTTATTATGTATTCAGTGTTCTGCCTGCATGTATCCCTGAAGGCCAGAAGAGGGCACCAGACCTCATTACAGATGGTTGTGAGCCACCATGTGGTTGCTGGGAATTGAACTCAGGACCTTTGGAAGAGCAGGCAAAGCTCTTAACCTCTGAGCCATCTCTCCAGCCCCCAAGGCTCCACCTCTTAACACTTTCCTAACATCTCCAAACAGTGCCATCCAGTGGGGACCAAGTGTTTAAGTAGACAAGCCTATAGACAGTAATTCTCACAGACAATCACACTCTACCCTGGAACTTCATAGGCTTCTGTCCCCACATTTGAATATACTCTAGTGAGGTCATGAGACTTTGATGAGGTTGTGAAATGAGGGGAACCTCTTTCGGTGCTCTGTGGGGGAAAGAGTTAGGGAGGAAGAAGATGCTGTCGTCAGGGTCCATCAGCACCCTGTGGAGGGCTGGTTGAAACACAGCACTTTCTGATCCTCCTGGAGCTTATTTAGATCATCATAATGCTGGCAGATTCCACAGCTGTGACCATATCTGCTGTGCACTCAAACATGTGAGCAACCCAATCCTATTAGAGAAGTAAATCGCTCGGGACCATTTCCAGGATACCAATTCCAAGTCTTTCAGCGCCCCGGGAGAAATAGATGGCATTTAAATTGGAAGTACTTGAGAAGCATAAAGACTTTACAATGTGGGTGAGTACAGAGAACACACAAGGCACTTGGGTAGTCTGCAGCAATAATGTAGTTACAGCCCGAGCGACCTTCACCCCTCCGGCCAGCAAGCCAACAAGAAAGATGAGGAAACCATTGGCTGAGGCACAAATGAAGCCAGAAGAGGAGGAGCCCTGCAGCAGCTCTTCTTCCGTCAAAGCCCCAAGAGTCTCTCCTGAGTCTCCACCCAGCTTGAAGCCAGTGGCCAGCTCTGTCCTTGACAGGGTCCTCACGTGTGTCTGAGGAACAAGCTTGTGGTTTCCTTTCCTCACATGCTCTCGGCAGGTTTTTTTTTTTTTTTCTTAAAGTTTGTAAGTTTCAGTTGAGGAGCACAAACAGCTGTGATTCTCTGGAAGAGCTTGCGCAAGCTGGGGATGGTCTGTTCCCTCAAGGCTGGAGGGAATTATCTGCTAAAGCCCTCCGAGCCCCAGGGATGTGCTGTGGGAAGATTTTCAATTATTGCTTCCATTTGTTTAGTAGCTACGTTGTTTTTATTTCTTTTTGCAATCTGGTTATATTTTTAAAAAAAAACAAACTCATCCATTTCTTCTAAATTAAATTTATTGGTGCACACTTTTTATTTTCTTTTTGGTGTCTGCAAGTCTTGAGATGACACCCTTCCTTTTTCATTCTAGCCCTGGTAATCTGTGCCTTTTCTCCAGCCTTAGGAGAGTTTTAGTTTAGCAGAAGGCTTGCCAGAGCACCTTGCTTTGGGTCTAACTCATCCTTGTTTTGTGTTCTCTCTCTCTCTCTCTCTCTCTCTCTCTCTCTCTCTCTCTCTCTCTCTC
>NC_022014.1:16835867-16860014 GCF_000317375.1 Microtus ochrogaster | reverse complement strand
CTCTCTCTCTCTCTCTCTCTCTCTCTCTCTCTCTCTCTCTCACACACACACACACACACACACACACACACACACACACACACAGACACACACACATTTCACCTTCCCTTTACATTCACTGTTACTGATTTAATAAAATGGAAAGACTTATTTTGTGGATGTGAATGTACCAGAATATTCCGAGAGGAGGAAACCCAGAACTGGGTGTGGGGGGGGGACAGACGTCACTTTCAGGCAGAAGACCTTGGCCAGGCTGCCCCTCCCTGCTGCTCCCCTCCCTCCCATCACTGCCACTGCAGTATTACCTGGCCCAGATACACATCCCCCTCAATCCCTGGTCCAGTCTCCTCCAAGGCAGTTTCAGAAACAGGAACAGAGTGCCTGCCTGACCCTCTCCCATCAGAGTATCAAGCACTGGTATTTCCAAACCTAGAGAACTGGGTGGCAGAAATGCATGGTTCACAATGCGGTGTGCAAGGAGTGGTGTGTGAAGACTCTGCCATCAGAGCTTGCCCAGCTCTGCCCAATCACTGCACCTTCACACTAAATTCCGCTTGGGAAAAGGTACTGATGGACGCAATTCTGTGAAAGCTGACTGGCTTAGCCCTCTGCCTACTACTCGCTTCCCTCGGGGCTTTGGGTGCGTTCTTTAATCTCTCTACACCTCTGCTTCCTCATCCATCAAGTAGACAAGATGATAAAGACACGTGCCTCCTCGGAACTAAATACATACCATGGGCAAAGCCTTCTTTTATGGTTTTCTTTCTCACGTTGGAGGAAGAAGAAACAAATAACCCCTTTGAACGGCTGCCTGCCTGCAGTGAGCTCTTAGGACACAGCCCTGTTTTCGGTCCCCTCTGGCTCCCCATGCTGGGCTTACAACCCATGGCTTCCCTCTTGCATTTCCTGGTGTATTATGTGATGCCCAACACCATCTTGCTGAATTTGGGGACCTCTGTCTTGGTTATGACTTGGCCTGAAAGTCTTCGGACAGTCCCTGACGTGAGCTCCTTACTGAAGACGAGCAGAGTAGCTGAAGGAAAGAGGCCAGGATTAACCTAGACAGGGGTGTGCAGGTGACCTGGTGTGCAGGCCTCTGCAGCTCTTCTGTGCTTGCTGCTCACCGCAGTCAGCCTCTGTAGCCCAGAGCTGACTCAGCCAGAGGAATCCAGTCTGTCTCCCTCCTCCATGACCTCTCTTGCCTTTGTCCTTCTCTCTTTCCAGGAACCTCCAAGTCAACAGGCCCACATCTAAGCCAATCAGAAGAGCAAGGCTTTCCAGAGCCTTGATTATCTCATCCCAAAACTAGAAAGCTGAAGTTGGGTTAGAGGCAGAAGGAACTCTCCTGTCCAGCTGCAGACCATCCTAGAGCAAGACTGGTACCTAAGCTGCCTGCTCCAAACCCAGAACCACGTCTGTGATGCTTCTGACAATAAGGCACTGCACATCTGGGACCATACCAGGCCCTGCCCACTGGCCATGCACCAGACTCTGTCAGGTGTCAAGGATATGTCCCCGCCATGCAGCCAAGAGAGAAGTCTGAGATCCTAAATCGCATATCAATACTCCCCACCAAGCCTGGGGCCTGAGGCAGGAGCTGTAGACCTGGGATCCATTCTGGATGATTGCTTTGCCTTGCCCTGCAGGCGCCTGCTGTTACAGCCAGATCCAGAAGCTCTGCTTACTCCTAAAGCCTTTCCTCTGCGACCTTGTTCCCGATTGTGGCCAGATCCTGAACACTTCCTGATTCCTACCAGCAGGAATATCCCTCCGAGAGAACCGAAGAGCGAAGAGCGGTCAGCTCAGCAACACCACGTGTCCCCAGGAGGCTGTCACAGGGACAGAAAGCCATGTGGGTGGAAAGTCACAAAGGTAGAAAAGTCTCGCTCTCCAAGACTTCCCCATCACTATATGTCCCCTATCTAAGCTGTGCCCCAGATTTTAAATACCAGATGTACTGGAGCCTGAGGGTGGAGAAACGGTATCAAAGCTTCGCCAATCCTATAGTATAAAAGTGTCCAGAGAAGCCTGAGAACTTCCCACAAGTGCCCGCCACCGCCACCTAGTGGCTGCAGGCTCTTGCTTCAATTCATCAACCACCAGGAAAGATTCTATGGAGTGATCTAGAAGAGCAGCAGCTGCCTCTGGAGGTCCCTCCTCTCGCCACACCAGGGCAGCCCTTGGCCTGCCACTGGCGGACAAGGCAGAGGCAGAGTGAGGGAATGGGTCCCAGGGGCATCCTCAAGAGGGCTCCTCCTGTCTGCAGCTCTTCTCCATTGGCAGTGCCCGGTGCTCATTACACACAGAGCTCTATGCCTATCTCAAGCAAAAGTGGGGCTGTGACACTGTGCCACACCTGGACCAGAGCTCCACCCTCCAGGACCTTCGCTGTCCTGCTCATACCTAGACCCTGCCAGACCATGAAAGGGAGCAGTTTTGCTCTCCTCCCAGCTTTCCCGTCTATCCTCTGGAATAATCTGACTGTTTTTGATACAAAGCACACCGCACCTTCACCGTTACTATTATTTGAATCCTCAGTGGTGTGGGCTGCATTGTGAATACTGATCACCTGTTTTTATTGTGTTTTTATGGTGCTAGGATCTCATCCCTGTCCTTTGTGCACGCTGAAAAAATACTCCATCATCATATTACACCCTCAGCTCCAATGGTTATTTTTTAAAGCATGATCTAGCGAAAGTTGGTTCTTGGCCTCTTGAACCTCAGGCCCTGCCCTCTGTAACCTGAGTAGGTTTCTCTCCACCTTGCAAAGCTGAACTGTGTGCCTGAAAGAAAGGTGAAGGGGCCGTGTGACTTAGGGCCAGCCTACATTATGAGTGTGAGGTTTGCTAAATGGGTAACAGGAAGATGGATGCCATAGGAAGACCTGTTGAGTTTTCTTCAGGGCTAACTCTCGGCCATTAGGGGGCGCTCTAAGGTAATCAGGGTGGTGCAGCATGCAGGAAGGAATGTGATGTTCATAGTCCTCTATGTGTCTGGCATGGGCTCTTCTGAGTGCCCGGAACAGTGCCTCTAATGCTACTTTTCTGACCTGTAATTCTTTCACTTCATACTCAGCTCCTGCCATCTGCTACTCCTTTACTTTCAGAATCCCCCACTCATGCCCAAAGTGGCTTTCCTGGGTCTGTTACACACCTCTAGACCTCCTCAGGACGTCCCTTGGCCTGAGTTTGTGACCCTGACATTCTCTACGTCCTTCTCCAACCCCGATGGCCTCATTTATAAAATAGAGTTGGCAACATCTTACAGGCAGATAAACACAAGACGCCCCTCCACCTAGAGCATAGGCTACCATTACCCCATCCTGAGCTTTTGGGGATGCAGGCAGGACCCCCGTCACATGGGCTCCCATCCCAGTGTGAACCCAGCCTTGTGCCAGTGGTTGTTCTACGATGGCTCCCTCCACCACCAAAGCTGGAAGAGAGGCCATAGCACAGCCTGGATCAAAACTTATCCTATGTAGTGGTTTCCCTGGCCCCAGGTCCAACCTGCCCCCAGCCTTCTAGGCCCTGCTTTCCACCCCCCAATTTCAATCAAATCTGAACCCTGAAGTCCTCATGGAGTCCAAGAAACAGAGGCTGTATGTGTTGAAGATTCCATAATTTAAACAGACAGAGTACCATAAAATAGCTTATCACATGACTGAGATGGGTGCATCTGTAACAGTGGGCAGAGGGTGACGGCAGTTGGAGGGTGGGGGACTAAGTGAAGGGACGCTCCAGTCTCCAGGGCCGGGATGGGAAGGCGGAGCTCAGCTTCACCTCAGCGGGCAGGGTTTCACCTCCTTCAGGTAACGCTGAACCCATGCATCTGTACTCTTGGCACAGCTTTCTTGACCTTTCTTCATCCTGAATCTGTGAATAGAGGACATGGGCAAGGACCCGAGTCACCCACTAGGACCTGGAACACTCAGAGGCCCCTGAGCTCCCCACTCTGTGAACGAAGGGACTGTATATGATCTGAAGGCACACTGGTGTCACATTGGGAGCTGATTAGTGGGGACCCCTAGACCCTCCTTTAGGGACTAGGATTCCCTCTATGGGGCTGGGGCAGAGGAGCTGGCCAACATCCTGATGTGTAACAAGGATAAAACTTCGCCATCCTAGAACAACTCCCTGCTCCCGCTTTGAGTGTTTGTGTATCCATTCGGAACCCACACATTGCTCTGGGTTCGTGGTGTAGGTGTGTGTGTTTTGGGGGGAGGGAGGGAGGGAGGGAGGGAGGGAGAGAGAGAGAGAGAGAGAGAGAGAGAGAGAGAGAGAGAGAGAGAGAGAGAAGGAGAGGAGAGGTTGTTTCTTTTCCATCTGTCCACTTCCTAATTTGATTGGTATTCATTCCACAAACCAACTCTGCCTCCTACTGGCCAATGGTCTTAGACAACCACCTCTGCCTCCCCAAACTCAGTTTCTCTCTAAGAAAGTGTATGTCCTAAGAGGATCAGCAGGAGTCATAACAGGAAAGCGCCTCAAAATGCTGACCTGGTGTGCTAGTCACCTCAATCCGGCTACTAATGACCCTGAGATACAGGCAGGTTTCTGCTTTGTCCCTCTTTACAGACCAGAGTCAAAGCACAGGGTAGGGGAAGAGTTTCCTGTCCAAGGCCCCTGGAGAATGCAGCTTGGTAAATTGGTAAGTGTGTGTGTGTGTGTGTGTGTGTGTGTGTGTGTGTGTGTGTGTGTGTGGTGTTCATGGTGGTGGCCACAGGTTGGTTGGTAAGAAGTCTTCCTCAATTCATTGTCTATCTTGCTTTTTGAGGCAGGGTCTCTCATTGAATCTTGAACCTGTTTCAGTCAGGTCAGAACCAGCAACCCGTGGGATATGCCTGTCTCTGCCTCATCCAGCTGGAGTAACAATCTCACACCACCTTGCTCTACTTCCTGCGTGCTGGCAGGGAATATGAACTTCTTGGACAGTCAAACACTCTACCCACTGAGCCAACGCTCCAGCCTGTCTGTCGCTTTGGCTAAGCATTTTCTTCTGGCTAGATAATATGGGATATAATCATGGCTTCACTTAAAGATAGTTATCTGCCTTTGCACTTGGGGGGGAAGTCCTGATTTATTTGGAGTTCAAGCAAATAAATCGGAACTCCCCCCTGGGAAGCCCTATACTCCCCCTTGCGATCAAGCATGGCGCTGCACCACAGTTTGCCTGATTAGGTTTAAGAGTCCCTATTCCTGTAGAACAGCGCCATCTAGTGTCCGCTATTCTCATTCCAGTCCACGTTATCCCTCCCCAAGCTAGAGGCTGGTCAGTGCTCACTCACACAACAGCTCGGTGGGAACAGGAGGGGCTGATTTCTCTGTAACACTGGATTGACTTCTGGGGAGGCGTTTTCTTCAGAAATCTGAAGCAGCAGCGAGAGGAGGCCACGTGCACTAGAAGAAAAACACGGAAGACCATTATTAGCACCCATACCTCAGCCTCCCAAACACACAAGGATTAAAATGGAGAACCCACAAAGCCTTTGCTAGGACAGACTCAGGCTTGGAGACCATATCCAGAGGGCCATGGTGCAGCCCTGCCTCACCAGCCACTCAATTCTGGAGAATAATCAGAAGGCGAAGGGGGTCAGAGCTAAGCACCCCACAAACCAGCAGAGGATGGAGACACTAACCACAAGCCAGCCTGAGCCCCTGACTCAGCTCACACCCCTGTCCGTACACTGAGATCCCACAGATACAGCCCTCTTCAGTTCCCGTCTCCCATCGCAAGCACAGAGATTTGTACCATACAAGTACTTAAGCTCTACGGTTCTAGACTCACATTCTAGGGAACCTGTTACCCCATTACACTCAGGACATTGCAGTTCACGGTTTACAGACAGAACCTGGTGAGGGACTGCACAAGAGCTCAGAAGGAAGGGGAAAAAGTGTTCCCAAGAATTAGTTAGCTAGTCCCTCGTCTACACAATCTCCTGCATCCCCTCCTTGGTCCTCTTTCATAGTCCAATAACCCCCAACTCTGCCAGTCTGTATACTCCCCTCCCTGCATCCCACCTTCAAAGTCTCTTGTTCTAACCCTCGCTCCTTCCTAGCTCACAAACCCTTGGGTCCATTGTTAGGTCAGTATTCTCTAAATGGAACACAAACTCCACTTTAGCCATATAGAAAGGTCTAGTGCTTTTCCAGCTATTAGCTCCTGTGGTTCTTCCTTCAACCCCTGCCTGCCATTTGTCACACTGTGGAAACTAGACCCAGTTCCTCCTCTGGGCTTCAGGGCTCCCAGCTTGTTTGAAACAACCCCCACTAGTCCCTCCCAAGTGTCTGTAGAGTAAGGATCTTCTACACTGAAGCCAGCTCAGCTCTCAAAAGAAAAAGTGCCTCTCAAGAAAGGGCCAGGCTTAGGATCACACCCAGAGGACCCTGGTCCAGGTTTGTCCCCGCAGTCATTAAAAAAAAAAAAAAAAAAGAATCAGGGGTGAGTTTCAGGTCTGAGCTCAACATAAAGCAGTAGATGGCTGCCCCTAGCCCAACCTCCTCCATGCCCAGAGCCCTCAGTCCATTCACGCCCTCCGTCCCTCATCTCCAGGCGGGAGCAGAGATGAAGCCAGTGAGAGAACTAGGTGAGTTCTGCCCTACACCCAGAACACCTGCCTGTACTCTCCCCTCCCCAGGCCAAGTACAGGAACCCCACCACTCACTGCTCTTGCTGTCCACATCTTGTGGCCACATGGCAGCCAGCAGCAGATACATCAGGGCCATGCTGATGAGTTTCATGATGATGGGTTTCTGGTTTGGGCCTCTCTGGAGCAACCACTGAATGCCTGGTGAAGCCAAGAGCTCTCCCCTGCCTCATCTTGTACTGAGCTTATATCAGGAGGCCTGGGGTGCTTTCCCAGCCCATGAGGAAGATGTGGGAGTCCCAGGGAAAAAGAGCTCATACCCAATGGCCACATGGAAAAGTCTTTTCCTCACTTCTCTGGGGTAGTATTCGAGGTATGTTTGGGTGCCTGATGTCTTGGGAAGTTCCCCAAGTGCAAAGGCAGATACCTATCTTTACATTCTTGACAAAATATGTGGGAGCTGTCCTGGCTGAGTGGAAAGTCAAGAAAGGTGAAAGAGAGGAAGTGGCCTGCACACAGCTCATCTAACCCACATCATGCCATTCCACGCAGCTCCCGGAGCTGGAGAAGGACAGAGCCCGAGCTACGATGAGCTGAATCAAAGCAAGCTCAAGCTTGCGTGTGGATCCCAGCTCTGCTAATCAGCAATATCACAAACGTATCTCAGCTGCACATCCCTGCAAACATGGAACCAGCTCCTATCTCAAATGTGGGCGATAAGAACGCAGTGAGGAGCCAGAGAGGTGGCTCCTTCAGCAAAGTCCTTGCTATGCTGTGAGGACCAGATGCCCAGAACCCACATAAAAAGTGGGGGGAGGGCGGGCGGTGGTGGCGCACGCCTTTAATCCCAGCATTTGGGAGGCAGAGGCAGGTGGATCTCTGTGAGTTCGAGACCAGCCTGGTTTACAAGAGCTAGTTCCAGGACAGGCTCCAAAACCACAGAGAAACCCTGTCTCAAAAAACCAAAAAAAAAAAAACCAAAAAAAAAAAAAAAGGGGGGGGGGGGGACAGTGGCAAACTTTTGTAATCCCAAAACTGGAGAGGCTGACAGGCAGATCCCTGAAACTGGCTGGTTAACCAGGCTAGCCTATTTGGGGAGTGCCAGGCCAATGAGAGACCTTATCACACACAGACACACACACACACACACACACACACACACACACGGTTCACATGCACATACGCACACGCATGTGCACCTTCACATACATACACACACAGAAACATACACACTCACATGCACACACACATACACAACTCAAAATAAGATCCTCTCTGTCAAATGTCTGGGCAGCATATTTGCTATCTTCTGTTTTTATCTCTGGTTCCCAGCCCTTTCACAGCTCACTCTGTCCCAGGTCCTTGGTTACCCTTGGGAACACAATTGCCAATGGATGCAAAGCCTGACCTGAGCCATTTTGCTCTAGCTTACAAACTGCAGAGAGCCATCCAGCACGACTACTCAGTAAAGACAGATATGCCATGTGGAGAGCACAGGAAAACGTTGGAGACACCCAGGGACGCTAAAGGACCCTTCCAGGGCAGTGTTCAGTAAGCACCATGTTGCTGTGGAGACAAGGAAGGACTCTGTAAAAGCCAAGGTACAGAGGAATACACTTCACCTATTGCCAGCCGAGTGCAGTACAGCCCACTGGACAGTTACAGCTCTTCCTGTTCCATCCCAAAGAGTCACGTACCAGCCATCCCTTCTGCCATCGAGTTTCCCATCTCCAGTATTTTATTCCTACTGTAACATCTACCTGACCCACCCTCCTCGCCAACTCCCCGGGTACCCAGTCCACTCATTTCAAACACCTTTCTTCAACAGAAGCCATTGGGCAGATCTTGGGCTTCTCTTAAGCCCCTTCATCTGGAGGACAATATCAAGTCCTTAGCTTCTGCCATCTTTCCATGGGGACCCCCCCTCCATGCTACCATGGCATATCTGAGTTGAAGGTATCTTTCAAGACCTTCAGCGGTGATGACTCTTGACATTCCTGAGGGAGCTTTGTCAAAACCGGGAATATCTTGGTTCCATTTTAGAGTCAGAATCAAAACTCAAGTGCTTGTACATGTTCTAAAAGAACTCCGGGTGACTGTCAAAGCACCAGAAGATAAAATCTTCACAGTAGAGAGGGTGGGCAGTGGCTTTAGGAAGAGGAAAGTCATGGGCTCGATGTTATATTGAGAATGGGGGTGGCGTGGGGTGCAGGGACTTGAGCCCTGGGTATCTAAGAACAGAATCAGCTCTCATGATTTCTACTGGACCAATGCCAATCAGCCCCCTACTGCTTCCTGCCACCCAAAAAGTCATTAAAATCACCACCCTATTGCTGCCTCTCTGATATGCCTTTGTCTCTAGAGGCTGATGTGTTTCTGATCCTTTACCCTGGGGTCTTGGGAGAGGGGAGCTGTGAGTGTATGTTGACCAGCCAAATGCAACTTCAGACACTTTAGTCTTAGGCAATCAAGAAGGGGGCCACACGGCTGCCCAGAAAATTCCTGGTTCCTCCTCTGCTCCTGGGGCTGTCCCTCCAACGACTCGCTGCCCACCCCACCCCCCACTATGGCCACAGCCAATTCCCAAGCAGAAAAGCAGGACATATCAGTACTTTGTCATGCCGTTGCTTTTCAAGCTCCCTTAGCACCTGGAAGGAAGTGGTCAAAGGTAGACTCTTACCTTTCTACAACTTCATATTACATATGAGTACCCCAACATGGTGTCAGGGCCCACAGGCCCAGACCAAGTAATAGCTCAACAAAATCACCGTGGAATTGAGCAAGCAGGAGCAGAATGACCCACGATGGATTGCTGAAGAAGTCAGTGATCCCAGGGGTCAGTCTTGCTATAATTCACACAAGGAAACCTTCTTTTCGTTGCTTCTAGAAGAATGCTTGTCACTCATCTTTCATCTGCTAGGTTCCCACTGGGTGAGGATGGGAACCAGGTGGCACTGAGCCAGGGTCGAATTAACCTAAGATGAGTCCGCCCATTGGAGGCTGACGCTGTCCAAAGGCATTCAGCCCAGCCCAACCTACCACATGCTATTCAATTACAGGTCAGTTGGTCCTTCCAGACCGGGTTATAAACAGCCCCTTGTCATGTGTTCAGCAAGGCAGCATTGCAGAGGGGGCTTGGGCCATCTCTAGGGTGGGGTCCTCCATTTATTCCTTCAGGGAGAGGAAGAGAGCCGTGCCTCGAGCCAGACATAACCACGTCAGACCTCAGTTCTATCGCTTCCCTTTGGGCAGGTCGCACAGGCTTTCTCAGCCGTATTCCCTCATGGACCTAGGACAATTCTCCTCGTTGCTTTCAAAATAAACTTCCTAATGCTTAGCCTAATTGTGGGTGGTTGGAAGGGTTCCCCGAGATGGAAGAGGAGATGAAAGGGAAGGGAAATTGCATCATCGGAAACTACTGAGCACCGAACACAGGTCAAGTACTAGGGAGCCAAGTGAATCTCAGGGGACTCACAGTCTCTGCAGAGGTAGATCTCAGAGGAGGGCTGAAGTATGGGAAGTGTTCTAGAGAAGACGGTATCTTGGAGAGGCTGCAGAATTCACTGAAATCATCCTGAAAACTGGATCCTCTTTGCCACCCATGGGTGAAGTCAAGAAAGTGTCACCATCTCCCAAACTGGGTTCCAGCCTCCAGTCTTTTTCTACTAGTCTGGTCCACAGACACCAAGGTCAAGGTTGTGTCCCTAGTGGTGTGGATACAGTGTCCTTCTGGGTCTTTGCTATCAGTCCCAGGCAGCATCAGGTAAATGGAAGTCCATTCACGGTAAGGATGCTCAGCACCCACACACCACAGAATCCTAAGCCCTGTCTCCCTTACTTCTGGTCTCTGTGGTTTTCAGCTACTGGACTCTTTCATTCTTCACAGGAGACCTTTCCTGTCTATGGGTCAATGGCAGCACAGAGGACACAGAAGTGTCTCTCACTACAGCAGGCAGGAAGAAGGGTGCCCTGGTTGTCACAGCAGGTGACCCTCACCAGCCGTGATGTCCCTTGAATGTGCTTCTGAGCCTGAAAACCCAGCCCGTTGTGCTCAGGGTGAGGTACAAATGTCTTGGTTGCAGTTGCAAAGCCCAAAGTGATAACCCAGGTCACTGGAGTATTCGTCTTCGGGTGCCCAGACCTTCCGCTCCTTCTGTCCATGCTTCATATGACCGACTTCCGGCAGGCTGTGCCATCCCAAGTTCCTGCTGAGAGTCATCCAGTGCAGGCTCTTCACAGTTCGGAAGCCTCCCTGGGCCTCCTGGAGAGCAAGAGTAAGTACTTCTATGCTAGTAGACCACTTTGTGCTAGGGTCTTATCACACCTGGGATGCAGCAAGTACTCGAGGTGAGAAGAAGAAAAGGTTTGTACCCACAGAGGCCTCAGACTTAGTAGACAGGCAGGAGTTACCTAGGTGGCCAGTCATGGAATCAGAATAAGGAGATGGAGTCCTAAACTGTATCTGTTCATACTGCGTTCCAATGCTGGAGACCTTGCAGTTCCTGGGTGGGAACATATCACATGTGGGATACCTGTGCAAGCCATGATTACATCCTCCATTCTCTTTGTGGACATCTTCTGAGGGCCCACTGTTTACTAGTTCCTGCCTGTCAGTGAGGCAAGAGAAGGGGTCGCAGCACTGCTCTGCACTCCAGGGCCAGACCCAGAGGAAAGAGCACCCATGAAGCAACTGGGCACCAACTGTCATCAGTGTGTGGTCCAGAGGCTGAGAACTCCGTATGTAACACTGTGGTATTTCACCTGGCTCTGGAAGGATGCGAGTGGGATGTGTCCAAATGGTGCATGGTGGTTTTGAGCGGGTTCTGGACCAACCTGTAGGCTGCCAACCCAGACTCTCTGAATGCTACTTATAGGTCTGAGGGTTGCTAAAGCTTTGTGCTTGCCTTTAAAGGGGATTTGAAGGTTCCCTGCTTAGAATCTCAATGTGTTGTCAAAGACTGGTGCTCAGGACAGTGCCTGGCAGAGTTCTCAAGGACAATGGGAGCAGTGAGGTCAAGGCACAGATGCAGAGGCAGGTTCTTCAAACCAACAAGGAGGAAGCCAGAGTCCAGTAACACAAGATTATGCACACAAGGCTCCTCTTTCACCCCTATTGACTGTCACTCATGGTTTCCTCTGGACAAAAAATGCCTGAATTCGTGGGTAGACTTGGGAGGCCCAGGCTGAAGGCTGAGGACAGGAGAGAAGGAGGCGTGGGGGCTGGGCTGGAAGCATTCAGCAGGGAATGAGGGAAAGCTGGTCTTTAGAAATAATAAAAAAAGAAGTGAGAATCAAGAATCTTCCAGGACCCTAGATAGGTCACTTCTCACTGGACCTCCATTTCCCCACCAAAAAAGTAGTCGGGGCAGGGAGGTTAGCCTACATGGGCAATCTTGCCTGGAAGGTCAACTCATGATGGGCCCATTTGGAAAGCTTTAATCAAAAGACAGGGCTTGAAACCTGTTAGATGCCTGAGTATTCTGGATCCAGGGCAGCTGGAGTGATCCATGTACTCCTCCCCAGCTTGGCATCTAATTGCTCTCTGGGTCTCCAGGAAAGGGAAGATCCCTGTGTCTCCAGTACTGACGAAGTCATCACCCTTGGCCTTCCTAAAATCAGAAGTTGGCACTGGTGCTCGTAACAGCCATGCTGGGAGTATCCAGATATGTCCCTTCCCCTTCCGAGAATGATGAAGAGCAGAGGTCTGCCTCTGGATTCTCTACTCCCTGGGAGGAAGACCTCAGTCCAAAACTCAGCAATGCTTAGGACATTGGGAACTCCAGGATGCTTTGTGAGCAGGGTGCTAGTGTGAACTCTACATCTTGGGCCATGGCCTGCAAAGTCCCTGTGGACTCAACGGGTCCCTGAGGCATCACATACTATAAATATAGGCTGGGATCCAGGAGTACCCCAGCCCCTTTTCCTTCTGGAACCCATTCCCATAGACCAAGAAGAGTCTTGAGAAGAGTGAAGTGAACCTGCTCATGGCACAGGTGAGGAGCCTGAGGCCAAAACAAGAACATGAAGACTCAGGGATGGGGCGCAAACAGGAGCCCAGCCTCTCAATCCCTCTCACGAGTTAAGACTTTATGTTGATGTCTGCAGAGACTGGCTGTAGACAGAGGAAGAAAAGAGGCTGGGAATGGGTCCCTCTGGATGCTCTGGGACTGCAGATGCTCACAGCCATCTGGAGGCCAGAACACGGGGCCCAGCTTTGCAGGGAATGGAGAAAACATTTTGAGCATCTCCAAGCCACATAGCTGGAACGTGGGGGACAGGAAGTGGCAACAGTGACTCCAGTGTGCCCACTGAAACCAGCAAGGCCATTTTAGTTGAGGGGACAGGCCCAGGAGTTTGGGGAAAGTCCCTTCCCTCCCTGAGGGAGCAGATAGAACAGTGGGACATCACACAGTCAACAGCTCATTTCCCAATATGTCCTATGCCCAGTATTCCGGGGAGGGGGGGGTCCTAGGAAAGACACCCAGATGTCAGTCAGCCCTGCCTATTCCTAGACAGATTTTATAACAAGGGCTGGGCTCATCTGACCTTGGAAACTTCTGCTATCTCAATGTTCAGAGTCACAAGCCAGGTCAGCTTTCAGCACTGTTTCACAGTTCTCACTCTGATGGGGTGCAGGGAGCACCCACCATTGAATTTGATTTGTTTTTTCATAGTGCTAGGACTCAAAGCTGAGGCCTTTTGTACACATTATGTGAGTACTCTACCATTGAACTTTACCTCCACCCCCAGGCCCTATCACTGCATTTTAATCCAGACTGCCACTCCCCAACAGCTGCCGGTCTACTCATCTGCCTGGACTTGTGCGTCATCATGGGTGCACTGGGTTGAAAAGGCCTCTGCCCACGGAATGACGCAAGAGTTCTCCCAGAGGTATCTAGCGCAGGCTCCAGCTATGGGCTGGAACTCCTGTCCTATCTAATCATGCCTCGCTCACTTTGCCAGCAATACCTTCTCACCTCCCACACAGGACATCTGAATTAAACCCTCCTAGCTTCCGTCATCCCGCAGAGTCAAAGGTCTAAGCTTCTGTCGGGCAGGCAGGCCTAACAAGATTGAGATGAGCTTTGCAGCAAGGCTGCCGCGGGCAGTACAGTGTCCATCCTGCTGGCCTGAGTTCTGTCCTGCCCACTTCTTTCAGCTAAAGCTAATCTCCATCAAAGATGTCTCCTCCCACCTGGATCTGACATCTTAATTCAGAATGCTGGAAACCCAGCCTGTCAGAGGTTAGGGACCCATGGAAGGGATTTTTAACCAACTTTCTCTCCTCCCTCCTCTTCCAGGCCACCATCAGTGGATGGACCTTTGCTATTCGGGTGTGTTAAGTAGGAAGATGGCTCCCGGTGTCTCTTACTCTCTTGCTCATCCACTGGTGTCTATGGACGTACTAGCACCTGGGAAAGAAAGGAAACATGGGCAGCCTGGCTTTCGTCCCAGCTCCATCTAGCTCGACTTTGAATACAGCAGAGTCCTCATCTATAAGTGATGGATGCCTACTTGCTGATAGAAGGGAAAGTTCCTCAGCAGAAACCGTGGCTGGACGGACTGAGTGTTTGGCTTCAGCCATCACTCTGCCACCGCTGCCATTCCCTGGCCTCTGCTGCCAGCCAAACCACTGCCATAGTTTCACCTCTCCCTCGGCCGGCTCTTCCCATCCCCCCCACTGACTCTCAGTCCCTCCCATTCCATCCCAGTGTCTCCTCGCCCACTCCCCCCATTTTTCCACCCCTTCCCAAGGAGGCTCATTCCCTCCCACTCCCTCCCAGACCCCATCTTCTCCCGTTCCCTCCCACTCCCTCCCAGACCCCATCTTCTCCCTCCCTCCCACTCCCTCCCAGACCCCATCTTCTCCCTCCCTCCCACTCCCTCCCAGACCCCATCTTCTCCCATACCCTCCCACTCCCTCCCAGACCCCATCTTCTCCCGTTCCCTCCCACTCCCTCCTCTATTTCAATGCACTGCACACTGGCTGTGCTCCTTTGTGTTGCCAAAATAACGATGTCACTGACCCCAGTGACCTCTGGCTATTGTCTTGCTCTGTCATGCATCACCCTTGACCTTCTCTGTCCAGAAATAGTCCCTGGCCATGAGTGCCATGGCCCACAGCTTTCCTGGTTTTCCACCAACCTCTGTTGCTTTGAGACTTGGCAGAGGCTCCTAGTCTTTTGCCCGTTGTGTACTCTTGATGTCCTCTAAGAAGTCAGTAGCCAACACTAGCAAATGTTTCCGGGGTGTCAGAGCATTTCTCATGAGTCAACCTACCCAAACCTCCTAACAGCCCCAGAAGTATATTATTCTCAGCCCCTAATTTACAGACAAGAAAAATGAAGCACAGAAAAACAGTCCACAGTTACTAAGGTAGACACTGGGGTGGTGGACACCGGTTCAAGCTGTGTGTAGGTGCCAGTTCCGGATGGTTTTATCCCTGCTATCAGTCAACTTGTTTCTACATGCTGCCCAGACTGCAAACTTGGATGTCTCCTCATCAGACCACACCCTATACTACCTGTGACCTCATGTACACAGCCTGGATGAATTCCCCTTCTGTAGGATATACCTGGATCTTATCAGACTCCTGCCTATGATGATCTCCCAAGGGGGATGGTCTTCACCCCATTTTGGCCTGGTAAGCTGCCACTCTTCTGACAACCCCTTGGCAAAACCACCTCTTCCCTGGGGCCATCTCTATACCCTCCTTCCAACCCACAACTCTTGAGATACCTTCTGCCCGTCCCTCTGATATGCATCTGGTCTTACAGAGCAATTTACCCACTCCCTTGCCTACCTACCTGGCTAGTCTCTGAGGTCCTAGCCTCATACAGCACCAGCCAGAGCTGTTCATTTTGTCAGTGGCCCAGAGCCTGGGGATTTAGCTGCCGTACCTCAGGCTGTGACAAACAGAGCTATAAAAGCCCAGAACCTTCTCACACACATGGACATTACCTCATCCACACGCACATTCCTTAGGAACATACACATATACGCTGGACCATCCCTAACCACACACACACACACACACACACACACACACACACACACAACGCCTCTCCCAGCCATTCTCCACATCTGCATAGTCTTCTAGTTTGAAAGCCCTGCCTCCTCGACATGTCACTCCCAAGTCTATACGGATGCCTTTTGCACTATTCCACAATGTTTTTTCATGGGGCCCAGGAATTACAACCACACCATGACAGAGAAGGCTAACCAAGCAAGAAGGCCAGGAATCATTTGCATGTCCCCCGTGATTTGTGGCTTCCTCGATCCCTTTTGTACAGTTTCTCATTTGTAACATTAAGCTCTGGACACTACATGGAAAAGTTATTGTAAATCTGCTTTACAGATGATGAAACTCAGACTCACAGACATTGCAAGGCGCACAAGCCCCCACCCAAAGCCATGAAAATCAGACCCATGCGAAGAACTTCACCCACAACAGGGAGAGACTCTTCCCCCATAGCTGGGAAAGCTCATCAGACCGGATATGACCTTGTTACTATGCAGACTCCTATTTCCAAACCACAGCCCTGCAGACCCAAAAGACTGCTAGTCCCAGGATGGGGCAGGTCTATGCTAGGGGGGCACGGGCTGGGTCAAGGCCATCTCTTAAGATGAGGTTTAATTTGAGCTGGTCCCGGCCAGCCTCTTACCTGTGTGTGTAAGTAAGCAGGTGCTTGCAGTCTGCCCATTCTCATTCAGGCACATCAACTGAAATAATTTAAGGCTGTTATTAAATAAATGTGTTTCTCTTACTTCAGTCATATGTAATTCCTGGTAACAGTATTATCAGCTGAAAGTACTTAGAAGATATGCCTTAATGGAGAGTTTATCGGGCTTTGTAATTAGCCAAGCAATTGTGAGCACTTTAAAGTACTTGGAGGCAGATTAAACCCACTAAAGAGAATCAGGCACTCAAAAACACAAAACAGTATCCATTTACACGCCGGCAATTGCTGTGCTGATTAGAAATGCAGATATTCACGAGATTCCTATAAATCTCACTCCCGAGGCAGCATCTGACATCTCTCCCAGCAAGATCCCCTCATTAATTAAGGCAGCGGATAGTTACTGGATATCCACTATGTTCTGGGGACCCAGATGCGCTGGACGCTTGTCCTCCGAGCTTACACCTGTGTGAAAGCCCTAATTTTTTCAAGCAAGCTAATATAGAAATGAGATTATTTCCAATTGGCTGAGTCAATGAGGGGGAGCAGAGCAAAAAAGAGATGTCTAGAGGGGAGATTAAGGAGCTCGCATCTGAGCTGAATGACAAGAAGCTAGGAAAATAGAGGGGCTGAACAAGACTAACAAGCATAAAAGGCCAAATGTATCTTAGCTTATGTTATGCCCTGAATAAGATTCTTAGACAAAGAGTTCCATGAAACTGTTCATTTGAGAGCTATGGGAGAAGGGATGAGAAGGTCAACGGGCAAGGGAAGCAGACACTCCAGGGAAAAAGTTATGTGGGCAGCACCATGGGCACACACCTGAGTTATCCCACCCAGGAGAGGGGAGCTGGAAGGCTTTGCTCCAGCTCCTACCATTCATGAGGGATTACCTGGCACTCCTGGCTGCTCCTGCTCAAGGGCAGAGCAGTCCTCAGTAGATGAAGGCATTTAGAGGTATACGGAATGGAGGGCTTTACTGGGTGACATGAGCGAGGCCTGGCAGCATCTGCTATCCATAGGGACCTGCCTGGAATGTTCTAGAAGAGAAGGCAGTGCAGGTAGACTGTAAAGTGGGGCAGATAACTATGAGGATTGAAGTCTGAGGGCAGTGGGGACCAGCTCCCATGAAGACGGCTGTGAGAACTGGGGGTGGGGTGGCTTGAATTTCATTTTGTGTATTACAAGCCCAGCCGTGGAATTCAGTCGAGATGTGGACTGAATTCACTTTCTTCTTTTTCTTTCTTCCTTTCCTTTCTTTTTCTTTTAAAGATAAGATTCCCTGCCGACTGTACAGAAGGTAGAATTTTTAGGATAAAATGGTTATTTTGGAGAACAAGAGAGGATGGAGAACCAGATATTCACAGACAGGAGTCCAAAAGAGACGCCAGTGGCATCATCATCTGGCCCAGGGACAATAGCTCGCGTGGGTGTATTGCAATACCTCCGCAGGAGTGGCAGGGGAACTAGATTTGGGGATGTGATAATGGAAAGACGAAGTCTGGCTTGGGCACGGTAGGTGTGAGATGAGCAAGTCTGACACCCTTGATCTCCGGGATGAGCTGTACCACTCACCTGATGGGTAACTGTCCCACTCTCTTACTGGAAACGTAAAAGAAAGGAGCTAATGTCTAAGGACCCCTTCAGCTCCAGGGGTCCATGGACTTCCAAAGCTTCAGCATTCTCTCTTTAAAGTCATGGTTATTTTTAATAATGCCACAAGCCCATGTGACTCATGACTCAGAACAAATTCTAAGACCTTGTAAAGCACCCGCATCTGACCACATTTCCCCTCTCTTCTCTCTGAATCCTTCAACTTAATGTAGCCTATTTACCCCCAAACCCCTTGGCTTTCAATTTTCCCTGCACACAACGCAATATTCGCAGCTGTCCCTTAGTATACCCAAGGGATTGGCACTGGGCACCCTGTGGATGCTTGCATCCGAGGATGCACAAGTCTCTGAGGTAGTGCAATGTTTGCATATAACCTCTATGCATCCTTCTCATCTGCTTTTGATCACACCTAGAATACTTGTAATGCCTAACACAAGTATTATGTTTTACAATCACTGTGCAAACAGTAGCTATTCTATACCGTACGGGGAGATCCTGTTGAGTACATTTGTACATATTCAATACAGATGCATTTTCCTATGAAATATTTTAAATCTGTCATTGGTTAAACCCATAGCTGCAGAACCCCTAGATATGGAGGGCTGACTACATACATTTTTACAGTTGTCATTTCTAATGTTGTTTTTAAAAAGGTGGGGAAAAGCTGAAGGAATGCCATGGTCCTTCACTCGTAGGAGGATGAGGCAGGCAGAGGGTGAGTTTGAGACCATCTTGGGCTACCTGATATATCAGGGCCTTATCTCTAAATAAATAAATAGACAGCAATGCCTACTTCTAGGCATCCATTGCTACACAGTGTGGTTTCACTGCAGTGACAGGTGGTCTAAAATACCCGTCATTTATAACAGTAAACATTTTCTTTTTGCATTCCAGTCTCCCGGTTAGTTGCACACGCATGGCAGGCTGTGGTCAGGTTCAGGTCCTTGCTGCATGTCTGTCTGGTTCCTGAGCCCAGACTGCCATGACAGTTTTTGTTTAGGTAGATCCTCCCAGCAGAAGATCGGTGAGAAAGGAGATGAGCAGAATCTTGGAATGTTTGTAAAGCTTCTTCCGGGATGTGTCACCCGCCGTACCTGGCAGGGTTCCCCTAGCTGCACCTAAAGCCAGCGGTGTAGAAAAGGAAAGTCTGAATCATTTCAGAGGAGAACACGGCCTCCCACGGTAGGAAGAGAGAGCGCTTGCTCTGCTCTCTCACTAATCCTGTTAGGACGTGCGTGATGAGCACTCTCTTGTCTGTGAAGTTTCAGGTTGAAAGAGAAAACATAATCTCTCTCTCTCTCTCTCTCTCTCTCTCTCTCTCTCTCTCTCTCTCTCTCCTCTCTCTCTCTCTCTCTCTCTCTCTCTGTGTGTGTGTGTGTGTGTGTGTGTGTGTGTGTGTGTGTGTGTGTGTTTGTACCCAGCCTTAGGTTTTATTTATCACTTTCTGACTTAACTCAGGTTGTCTCCATGTGCATAGGATAAATTTGAAATGTCTTCATGTCCCTCTCCTGAGGAAAAAGCCTGGGCCTATTGTTCATTTTCTTTCCTCTTTTTTTTATTGATTTTTATTGAGCTCTACATTTTTCTCTGCTCCCCTCCCTGCTTCTCCCCTCCCCTCCAACACTCTCCTATGATCCCCATGCTCCCAATTTACTCAGGAGGTCTTGTTTTTTTCTACTTCCCATGTAGATTAGTTCCATGTATGTCTTCTCTCTTAGGGTCCTCACTGTTGTCTAGGTTCTCTGGGATTCTGAGAGAAAACATGATCTTAACACACATGTCCGTCCTTCCTGTTAATTCTTGTTTAAAGATACAAGGTTGAGGTCTGGTTATGTAGCTCGCTCAGTTGGCTGAGTGCCTGCCTAGCACACAGGAGGCTCTGCACCTATAATCTTATAACTTAGAAGGTGGGGGCAAGAGAATTGGGAGTTCAAGGCCATTCTCTGCTACTGATAGGGTGTAAGGTTGGCCTTGGCTAGAAGGCCTGTATTAAAAGAACAAAAAACTAAAGCCAACACTACGCAAAAGCATTCATCTTCAAATTTTAAAAAATATGTATTAAAGTTTCTGTTAAAAATTGTTTTTGTTTTGTATTTTGTTTTAATTTTTTTTCAATTTATTTATTTATTAAAGATTTCTGTCTCTTCCCCGCCACCGCCTCCCATTTCCCTCCTCCTCCCCCAATTAAGTACCCCCCCCCTCCTCAGCCCGAAGAGCAATCAGGGTTCCCTGCCCTGTGGGAAGTCCAAGGAACCCCCACCTCCATCCAGGTCTAGTAAGTTGAGCATCCAAACTGCCTAGGCTCCCACAAAGCCAGTACGTGCAGTAAACTTAACTACCTAGAGTTTGGGTTTTGTACGTGCATGTGCATGCATGCATATGTTATTATAAGGACACAATTTGACCTTTCTTTACATGGACCACTGTTTTTCCAGGCTTTGGATGGTCCTTCTGCTCCCTGCTGATCTGAGGGACAACCCATACCCCAGCCCCCAGCTTCACCCTGGTATATTATGGCTCTGCTGCTGGACTTTCACACTGCATTGGTGCATTTTATTGGCTAGCTCACCTGCTCTGTCTGATGAGCTAAATCACCCCCTTTAGGTTTTCTCATCAGAAATGTTCTGGCTCTTTTCCATCCTTTAAGAAATCAAAATGAGCCACTCGAAGCGTTCTGTGAAAACCTAGGAGGTGCCAAGCTAAGCTCTGGGCACATATTCGTCTGCTGGGTTAGTGTAGCTACCACCCCCCCTCCCCCGTGAGGGTCAGTAGCCTCTCCCACCTCCTACTTTAGATGAGAAAACCTAGGGGAGCTGCCACTGTTGAAAATGAGCCGTTCTGGGATTCAAGTTTGACTTCTGAGTTCCTGTGGTTCCCACATCACACAGCCTGGGGAGGATGCTGAGTCACACCTGCCCTCAGGGCCCCACAAGAAAGAGGAGGAGGCCGTGAAAGACCTCATCAAACAAAGGGGTTTCCTCTCACTCCTCTGCCAGCCTCTTGTTCCTCAGCTGGGTTGTGCATGCCTCATAAGGGAGTGATGAACTCAGGCCAGTACATCTGCAGAGTGCTTCCTGGTACATGTCTGTCACCTTACTGACTGTTCCTGGTGACAGCAAAAGCCACAGGGGTTACAGCTGAGGTAGTTCTCTATCAGTGGCTGAAACAACCAGGCAGAGGGCCTACCTCTGACTTCCGGAGACCACTCATCTTCTAAGAGGGAGGTGGTCACCTCCAAAGCCCTTCCCCAGGCCTGCATGTGTGTGCAAGCGCATGCAAGCGAACAGATGACTGCAGACTTTGCAGCATCTGGATTGTTCCTTTCCTGGCCATTGACTCCTTTAGTTCTTGAAACACAAAGTCATCTTGTCACTCCCCTCCGAAAGAATGAAGCAAAGTCGGATAAATGGCCTGTCAACCCATGCTGACAATCTTCACACTGGTTAAGGAGAGCTGAGGGCAATGCACTGGCAGTGTCGCTATGAGCAATGAGATCATTCGTGGAGCTATGGTTGTCAATGTCAGGTTAGCAGTCAGCAGATCCCAGGAACCAGGCAGAAATGCAAGACTGGTCGTGGGACCAAGTGAGTCGTGAACCTGGAGTCAGGGATCCACCATCTCTTAATAAACTGTTTCTACAGCATCTGCCCATTCCTTTGTTCCTAAACCTTGAGATCACTGCTGCAGTCCCATACACTATGTTCAAGGAGTAGGAACTATTTGGTGACCAAAGATTACAGCAACAGTTCATTGACAAGCGAGCCCAGCATCTCAGCTTCTAAGAGATGGTCTTGTTTCTGGAAAGACTCATCTTTGGGGCAGAAGATGGAGAAATAGAAATTACCTGGAAGTAGTCTACACTGGCACGTAGATGACGGACTAAGCTGAGGCCCTGGCCTGCCACACATTTCCCACTTGTCGTTGGTCACTTAAGACTCGCAGACAGGAGCTGGAAGACAGCTCAGTTGATAAACTGTCTGCCATGCAAGCATGAGCACCTAAGTTTGTATCATCAGTATCCACATAAAAAAAGTTAAGCATTGTGGAGTGATTCTGTTACCCAGCATAGGGGATGCTGGAGAAAGGTGACTCTCTGGGACCTCTTGGCTAGCGAAACTGAACCACCACCAGGTTCGGTGAGAGAGCCTGCCTCAAAACATAAGGTAGGGAGCAATCAAGGAAAGAAACTTGAAGGTCATCTCTGACCTCCAAAATCAATCTCTCTCTCTCTCTCTCTCTCTCTCTCTCTCACACACACACACACACACACACACACACACACACACACACACACACACGCACACACATGCTCTTGTTGGCTAAGTCTGAGAAGCTCACAATGTCAAGGGTACACATTACAGTAGATGTCTATGCAGCTCTCCACACACTGGTGGTTGCATCTCCATGGCTCACAGGTAGGTCAGACTCTAGCGTAGTGAGCAGGCTGGCTTGGGTTTTGATTTACCATTCATAGCACGGGTCACTTTTGGAGCTGAAGATTTTCATGATAACATGAAAGAAAAGGCAAATGAAAAATCAACAATTGTGGCAGAGCATCAGAGGACCAATTCTCACCTCCGATTGCTTAGATCTTTGTGGGGGCATCTTTACGCTGCCCCCATCATCCTGAACTGATTCCTGCGCTCTTTTTTCCACTGCTGTACCATAAATGTTTTCTGTGATGCTCCTTAATTTCCATAATTGCCATGGTGATGACTGAAAGATATTTCATCAAACGGGGCTGACAAAATCTAATTATAGATACTTAGCTGGCTGTTTAGACGCTGGGTATTAGATATTTATGTGTCTAATTATAGGCATTTAGCTGGTTATTTCCAAATAACACTGTTATGACTCCTTTTTCCTAAGTCTCATTTTCTACTTGTGATGGTTTTCTTTAAATTAACTTTCTGAAGGAGAAGGATGTTAAAAAGAGAGCATGAGCCCAGCCCTGCTCTCTGGGCCACACAAAAATGTACCGGCTCTGTTCAGACCCTGACTTACACAATCGAGCCTCCAGCACAGGGCATTGCTATTCTCCTTGTCCTCTGGTAACTTAATGAGCATGCAACTGCATTCCATTATTGGCTTAAGTTTTCTTTCTGGAAATTTCAGATCCTCTTTTTTCAAAGATGTAGCTGACCAAAATGCAATGCAAAGAAAATCCATATTCAATCAGAGCTACGGTATGCATCTTAAATATCTCCCAAAGGTCCAAGGGTTGGAGACTTGTTCCAGAGAGGCGGGAATGGAGGGGCTTTTAAGAGGTGGGGCTCAGTGACAGTTCTTTAGATCATTATGGGGTATGGGACGTGTTCTTGAAGGAGACCACAGGACCCAGGACTGTCTGTCTCTGTCTCTGTCTCTGTCTCTCTCTCTCTCCCTCTCTCTCTCTCTTTATCCCTGATGTTTCACTCAAAACAATGAAATCAAGAATTCATGGCCTGGAACCTCCAAAGTGTAAGCCATCTGAATGGAAGCCTCTGTTCTTCACCAGATGCCATCTTGAAATTGTACCAGTAGCCATGGCAACTAGAGCAGAAATACAGTGGTACCCAAGCCTATGGTAATGCTTATAGAGCCATTACTACTCCTTAGCACATGGAGGAAAGGAGAGCCAGGAGACTCTCACCTGAGATTCCAGCTATTGCCCTACCATTCCTTCCCCCAGCTGCAGGTAATCTTGGGAGATGCTAGTCTAATTGGGAAGCAGAAGGTTAACTGAAGATGAGATGCTGTAGTGCAGCTTCCGTGAGGTTCCCATCCTTGACGGGGTGGAGCTTCATGGTAATGTGGTGGTTAGGGGATCAGCCACACTTCCAGAAGGAACCCCTCCCCCATGTTCCAGAGCAAGCCCAGTAAACTCACTAGGCTTACCCAGTTGGACGCCGGTGGAATCATACTGTGGTCTGTCATCAGTGATCACCTGGAGGGTGATCAGACGTTAATGCTTAGCCCCGGGAAAAGACAATGTGGCAGATCCCACGATCAAGTTTTTCTCTTTATCAGTTAATTGTCTCAGGTAACTACTATATTACAGAAATCATTATATTAAAGAAAGCTTACACGATAAATATAAACCTGCATGCCCATGAATGTGCATATCTTATATGGCATGTGTTTGGATGTACACACACGTCTGATGATAGGGCAATCTCTACGCTAGGATTCAGACTTCCATGTGCATTCCTCAAATCTCTCTCTCTCTCTCTCTCTCTTTCTCTCTCTCTCTCTCTCTCTCTCTCTCTCTCACACACACACACACACACA
>NC_022014.1:16818652-16835767 GCF_000317375.1 Microtus ochrogaster | reverse complement strand
TCTCTCTCTCTCTCTCTCTCTCTCTCTCTCTCACACACACACACACACACACACAGCAGAGTACATTTGCTTGAGGCTGGCCATAGATGCTGTTACTGAGCACGCACTGGCTGAGCTGTGCGTATGTCTGGATGTATACGTCTGGGTGATATTGTAGAACAAATGGAACTGCTCAAACTGAACACTGACTATTCACTAGTTGATAAAATAACAAACTATCTCATAATCAGATTTTAAAAGCTCTGAGTGAGAAGCAATTAAACCAACAAAAGAGGCTTAGTGCTTCGGTGACGACGCAGCTGAGGCAGTGGTGGCAGGAAAAATAGAGGCAAATGTAAAATGGCTCAAGCGATGGCTATTACAAAATTGCCTTCTTCGGCTTCCATTGTCTGGAGCCCCAGCCATGTGATCACACGCTCCTTGGCTGCCTATGGTAGGCTGAGGTTAGTTTTTGTTTCATGTAAAGACTTAAAGTCAGAAACAAAAACTTGTGTTCACAGTTCAAGTAGAAAGCCTTACTTAAAGGCCTGAGAGTTTTGTCTGCTCAAGGAGTCTTTGGATCTGGTCCTTGTTAACTTAGGCAATTCTTCTCTTTTGTTCCTCTTCCCGGGTAGCTGAGAGTGTCAGCAAATACTACATTCACACTTGGTTATTTCCCAGCACAATCTCAGGTCCATGCCAGCCTCCCTGAATTCTGCCTTGGGTGGCTGGTCTTGAGTGGTCCAGCCTCTTTAGTCCTGGCGTCAATCATGTAATAGAAGAGAGGCTGCTGGAAAGCTGCTGGAACCCTGGAGAGCACAGAGCATCCTAAGGACAAGAGCATGTGGCTGCAGGAATAATAGTCAAAGATGAAAATACCCAGAGCAGAGAGTCCCTGGAGCTGTTTTTAAGCAATTAAATAAACCCACAGAAGAGACAGAGCCCATCTGAAAAATATGCACATGTTCATCGATAGCCTTTAACTTTGAGGCAACAATATATAATTAACTAACACAGAGATGTGTTTATGGCTTAAAGTATAAGTTTTTGCTAAGGTGACAGGCACTTCTGTTTGAGGGTACCACTGCAGCTAACTTCTATTGCTTGAAGGAAATTCAAGGCATCATTCTCAGAAAAAAAAAAAAAAGAAAAAGAAGAAAAGAAAGGGAAAACACATTCAAAATGTGGAGCAGACAGCAAAGCTGCCCCTTGAGTCTCGAGATAAGTTCAAAACAGTTTGAATGGAGGGTGGCTATGGCAGCTGAGGCCCTCTGGCTACGTCATCATATGCTCTGGCAAACTCTATGGGCAATGCGAATCTCAACAGGCATGAAGGCTGCCCATGCATGATCCATTGTGCTAACGTTTTTGATACTTAAAGTCATCCAGTTTCAGTGTTAGGGACTTAGGGAAAAGGATAGTTTAGAGTTTTAATGAAACTTGGTAAAAAACAAAAATAGGACTCAGTTAAATTATATACATATATATTGCATGTTTTATAATAGGGTAGTGGCTACACTATTGTTCTGTGCTAATACAGTCTTCTAGAGTCTAACCCATTTTTTTCAAACATAGTCAATGATTAAAATTTTTAAGATTTATTCTCTATCTTGTCTCCCTCTCACTCCGCCCCCCTCATGGTGTTTTCATGTGTGGTAAGGAGTGCCTGCAGAGGAGATCAGGGATCAGATACCCTGGAGCAAGAGTTACAGCAGTCGTGAGCCACCTGACATGGGTGCTGGAAACCAGAAAGCAGGATTTGTCAGAATCTTTCTCATGAATCTCTTGCACCAAACTTGCAAGCAAGGAGATTTTATGATCTGGGTGACAGACAACATTTCATATACTAATTAAAATGGTGAATGACATTATTCCAGGATGTGTCAGTCTTCTACAAAGTTTGCACATCAAGGCCCACATATCAAATATTAATATGATCTAAAGGAGACTGGACCCCACGCACCCCCTGACAACACCTACCATGTTATACAGACCAAAGAAGAAGCCCTATTGGCTTAAACATCTCTCTTTTGATAAAGCAAGAAAATAAGTTCTTTTCAGATATTTCAGGACCATTTCTGGAAACTCTCAAAGTTAATTTGAGGTTTTGGGTCTTTTTTTTTTTTAAGACTTAATTTAGACATTGATGTTAGGGAGTTGTCAAAAGTGTCAAAGGATTTTAAACACTTGATTAGATCTGCTCATGAGTTCCTGGAAAACAGCACCAAAATGCTTAGAGATTTTAAAGGCAAACAGAGACAGTTGTATAGTTTCAAGGGGAAAAAAAAAACTTAGCTGTTTTGATAAAAACTGACATTTCTTAAAATAATCAGATCTAATAAACGTCAACAAGATGCCATGGTCTGGACAAAATACAGCATCTCTTGTTTTTTGAGATCTTGTTTCAATTCACTTAAAAGGTGAAGTTAAGGCAAAAGTTTCACCATCAAGACAGAACTACACCCAGAGAAAACTTGCTCCTTTTAACAAGAAAACCAAATCCTAACTTTGAACAACTAGATTACTGAGTTCATCAAAGAAACCTCAAAATTTCCAGAGAATGTCTGTCTAATCCCCTGTGTTGGCCGCAAATGGAATGTACATGAATTCCCTCTAGCAACTTAACAAAGCTCTTCCATCTGCACCTCCTTGATTGGTACCTAGGGAACGCATTAACAAACTCTCAACAGGGAAATATTCCAAAAGGGTGGGGGCTGGTTTACCTGGAAAAAAAAAAAAAAGCAAATGAATCTCTAGAGGCCCTGGTTGGAGCTAGCTCTCCTTTGAGGAAGGGGCAAAACCCTGATGACTATGCACCATTAGACTGATTCTGGGTAGGCCTCATGACTCTCTCCTCCCCAGCCTCATTCCAGTCCTGCCCCCAACACTCCTAAAATGGGTATCCGAAGGAAGGGTGCTCCCAAAAGTGAGATGAGACAGGGGCTTTGCCTCCCTGTGGCCATAAAATGGACAAAAAGAACGTAAAGGAAAAAGAGTAATTCCAGCCAATGGTTCCAAGGGTTGCAGCCCATGGTGGCAGGGAAAGCAGGGCAGGGCAGCTCGCAGCAGTGGGAGCGTGTGGGGTGAGGATGTTGACATCGCAATGGACCCAGAGGCAGAGCAGAAGGCCAGACCCTAAAGCCAAGCACAACCCGCAAAAGCCAAATCCTGTGACCTCTTTCCAACAGCCAGGGCTCACCTCCCCCAGTACAAACACTCACAGGAAAAGGTCAGGTTCCAACCACAGCAGTCCTCACAGCTCTGACCCAGAGCTGTGGCACCAGCAGGAAGGGGAGCTACCCTTAAGACCCTAAAATAGACAATAGAACCTCATAAACTTAAGGGCTCCAAAGCTTCCAAAGCCTGCAAGATTCTGTCTTCACCAGAATTTGCTCAACTTCACACACAATGTAGTTCCAGTGGCCTTGGGGGAGAGCGGGGTCCTGGTCTTCTTCAGAGCCCTCCTCCAAGCACCCAAGTTCCCCTCCTTGCTTGCATCCACCTTAGCCCTGTTACCCAGCCTGCCATGGTTGGTTTCTGTCACTGTCTCCCCCCTGAGAGTTCCTGAAGCCTGAACCCTGGTATAGAAATGAACGAGATGAAACTTTGCCAGGTCCCTGACCTCTCTGAACCCTTCAGAGAAATGGAACTAACTAATTCTGACCAGAGTTAAGTAAGGCTGTGTCTGGAAGTCCTCAGGAAGGCATCTGGCTCTCTGCAAATGCGGAGGGGTTGGAGTGAATGCCTCCCTGTAAGAGGCTCAGAGCAAGCTGCGAAAGGGGTTAGGTAGTCAGAGTGGAACAGCAGCCACTCACTGGGGTAGAGGAAGGGGACCACAAAAAATCCAAGCACCTAGTCCGTGGGATCCAAGGAGGGGACAGTGACTCAGATGTGCTCAACAAAACTGCCCAGACTAACCACAGGAAGCTGATAAGCGTTTTGACAGAAGGGCCTTTCCGAGGTGGAAACCTACACATGGTGAGCTAGGGCAGATGGAGCCAGTAAGAAAAGAGAGCCATGTGTGGCTCAAGAGCCAACAGAGTAAGGTCAAGGAAGGAGAGAAAGGCAAGCAGCCTAGGCCCTAACAAAGTGCCCACTGCACCAGGATGTCCCATTGTCTTCCACTCAAGGTCTTTCTCCCATGGTCTAAAGCCTAGGAGGAGAAGAAAGGAGCTCATTTAGACCCTGCACTGCCTAAGACCAGCTCACAATAGAGCAGAGATGCAAACCCATCCCAACCACCCTCTCTGCGGCAGATGGAGAGACCAATGCTTAGGAACCAGGGCTACCAGTCTCCACTTCCACCAAGAGCACTTGACCTTGAACCAGTCCCCTTTCTGGGCAGTGGCTTTCTTGGCCATACAGGACACTGGACAGGGTGCTGAAAGGACTGGAGGAGCTAGAGCCAAGCCTAGAACAGACTTGGTACTCAATGCCTGTCCCCCACGGTACTTGAGACCTTCTCCTGCAAAGCTGTTCCTCAGAGCACTGTAGAAAGCATGGCCACCCAGACCATTTTAGCAGTGATGGTCAAAGCACCAAATGTAGAATCTAGACACTCAACCCATAGCTGTGGTCCTGGTCTCTAGATCCTTCTGAGCGTCTGCATTGTTAACCTGAGGAAGCAAGCTCAGTCAACTGCACAGGGTCATGGGAACTGAGAGGGAATGGACATTATGTTGATACCAGCATCCTATACAGTGCTCACAGGGGAACAGTGACCAGAACTGACTGAGGATGGAATTCCCCTATGATGAGTGGACCCACCAACTACTGAGCAAAAATAGATACTTCTCCACCTCCTCTTCATGAAGCAATGGTGCGTGGAACCGCTCCGGGCTTGGATCTTTATCCTTCCCTCGACTACCCACTGCTGAAGGTAGCCACCAAGGGGCTGACTGCACACAGAAACCATCTTGCTGTGTAGCCCAGAAAAAGTTACTCACCCACCCTGTTCCTTCTGTTTTGTAGCACACAGACTAGGAGGAAGTGATGCCCACAAAGTCCCAAGTGGGAGGGTCTACAAGAGGGGAGGAACAAACTACTTGGAAGGAAAGAAGTAAAAGTCTCTCCTGGTGGGACATTCAAGGATATCTCCCTCCACTGGTGGGGCTAGGGTGTCAGGGGACTTCACAGAAGGCATGGTTGAGGAGGACCAAGCCACAGGAAACAAAGCAATCAGTAGCTTGAGAAGAGAAGCCCTTTATGGGTGAAGCTTGGCCTCACCTCTAGTGGTCAGCATAGGGTGCTGGCTGCAGGCCACGGTGGGTATGGCGAGTCCCGTGCAGGCCCGCTCTGTAAGCTTCCAGTAGGTCCATCAGTGGCTGGAGGGCATGTAAGATCTGGGACAGTATGACCCCCGTGCCTTCCTCCACCCGCGAAGACGACAGCTCCATTGTCCTGAGCTGAAGCCGTCTCGTCTCTGAAGTGGCATGGTAGAATCTCCCACAGTGAGCAGCCGGGTCAGAAAGAACAGCTGATACAGCAGTGGCTGTAACGGGCTGGTGTGGAGGCTGTTTAATCGACAGCTCTGCAGATAACTGCTCTGGCCCCCACTGATAGAGGAAGAAACCCGCACGAAGGAGGCAATTGGTTTGTCAAAGTCACGCAGCTGGTCACCGACAGGACAGATATTAGATCCAAAAGCTACTGATCCGAGTTATGCTTTGAAACCTAATATCTCCAACTGATCCATAAGGGCTACATTCCCTTGGAGAATCCCTCCCTGGTTCGCGCTCATTCCCAGGGACTACTGTGCAGTTGGGCTCACTGGCTGCCCGTGGTCTGGGCATGTAGTTTCCTGGCTTAAAATCTGCCCTGGGGGCTGCCCACAGAGAGCACCAGGCCCATGATGCACCAATGGAGTGCCTCAATCTGGCCCCACACACCAAGGGCAGGTGTCCTAGCGGCAGGAAATGGGGTGACTCAGAGCATGCTTGTATCTGTGGTCTTGAGTCCTTGTGGCCTTAAACATGGCAGTTTCTGTTTCATTTCTGTAGATAAAGATGATCGTGAGGATGGAATAAATGCAGGACAGAGAGAGGAAGCTGCTGAGCCTGCTGTCACAACAGGAAAGCTGATGCTAAGGTGCCCAAGCCCTTAAACTCTCTTTTGGATAAAGCAAGAAACCTCTAGTGCCATCTCTCGACCTTATTTTCCCAAAAAGGATGTTTCCAGGATATAACTGGGTTTGCAGCGTGAGCCTGGTGTGAATCACTCCACCTAGACTTTTCAGCTGCCCTGATGAGCAGGGGTGACGTCTACTTTCAGAAAGGAACTGAAGGCCAAAATTGGATTGCTAGTGGGGCAAAGACTGCCTAGCTGACAATGGGCAAAGTGTGGTCACCTTGTTCCCACTAGCGGACAGGGATGTTGGAGTTGTACGACAGAGGACAAGCAGGACAAATCCACAGATACACTCTGTCCAGAATCCAGCGTCCACTTCATCCTGGGCCACAACATGCCACCAATGCAGCAAATGCTTACTGAGCGCATTGTGTCCAAGGCCCTCCAGTAGAAGCTAAGTAAGATTTTTATATAAAGACACTGTCTGCTTCAGGAATCTTAGTGAAAAAAACACAGACACAAGACAAAATATGACAAGGTGCCAAGGAAATACCTTAGGGAACTGAGACGACAGGGAGATTGTCACATCCCCAGGAAGGAGAGAAAAATAGCCAGAGGTCCAGTGTTTAATCCAGAGCTTAACACAGAGTCTGGGACCCAAATTTCTCATATTCCGGATGAGAAAACTGAAAACAGAAGGGAGAGTTATTTAGGTAAAGTCATATGACATACGGAGTCACGTGGCTTTAAAGCCCAGTGAAGATCAGCCCTCTGGAGATTTTTCTAGCATCACTATGATGACATTTATCCATAACCAAGGCAAGAGTCCACCCTGCATCCATCTTAGCTCAAGCATCACTTACCAGTAGAAGCTTCCCCTAAAGCCCTGACTCTCTGCCCTTTTTTTTTTTTTTTTTTTTTTCGAGACAGGGGTTTCTCTGTGGCTTTGGAGCCTGTCCTGGAACTAGCTCTGTAGACCAGGCTGGTCTCGAACTCACAGAGATCCGCCTGCCTCTGCCTCCCGAGTGCTGGGATTAAAGGCGTGCGCCACCACCACCATGCTTCTCTGCCCTTTTCTGAGTCTACTTTTCAATTTGCTCCCATGATCATTTGACTCCTGTCAGCTTTGTATATCCAAAGCAAGATGTGGGGTGACAGCAGTGGAAATAGTTCGTTCAAATGCACGAGTTCCAGCGTAACAATGTAGCCATCTAGAAACCCCCACAGCATCCCCTGTTGACTGCTGTGGTCTTTGTTTTCTCCTGAGAACCATGAATATCTTTGAGCTACATTAGTGCTCCCACCCACAGACCTGGTCCTAGTATCTCATTATTCCTTCAGTTACCGTGGGTTGAGCTTCCCTGTGTGCAAGGTATTGTTCTGGGTACTGAGCTACAACAAATGAGCAAAACAGAGAGCACCCACCCCCTTGGCAGCACAGAGAGGCAAGATGAAGGTAAGGTCAGAAAATGAACTGCCATTTGAAAATGGTGACCAGAGAAGGCTCATTAGGAAGTGATACTGAATCAATGTTGAAAGAGGAAGACGGTCATTCAGTCATCCAGAGGAAGGGTTCTCCATGCAGAAAAGTGAGTCTGTGCAAAGGCCCTCCATGATGCAGAAGCACACATGGAAAAAGAAGGGGAGGCAGTGTGTCTGTAGCAGAGGGAGCTCTCAGCAAAAACTCTAGAGCTAAACTCTTTCGGTGAAAGTCTCTTGGCTGCTTTCGGATCAAAGACGGAAGAACAATATCAGAGAATGAATGATGCTCTGAGCCACAGCAGGGCAGACAGTGTTATCAGCATCAGGTGTGTCCTAAACTTAGAGCTGAAAGATTTACAGATGTATTGCATGCTAGAACCAGAGGCTAGAGGAGTCTAGAACAATGCCAAGGATTTTGTATCTGAGCATCAAAAACAATTGAGTTGCTGATGTGAGATTCCCCTCTGTATGCTACGAATATGTTTTATTACCATTAGTTATTAAAGAAGCTATTTTGGCCAGTGGCTTAATAGAGTAAAGCCAAGCTGGAAATCTAAACAGAGATATCAGGAGAAAGTAGGCAGAGTCATGGAGAAGCCATGTAGCTGCAGAAGGAGACAGATGCCCGGGGACCTTACCTACAGTAAACCACGAACCTTGTGGTAAAATACAAACTAATAGGTATGGGTTAATTTAAGATGTAAGAGTTAGTTAATAAGAAGCCTGAGCTAAGGCCAAACTGTATTGTAATTAATATAGTTTCTGTGGGGTTTTTTTGGTTTTGGTTTTGGTTTTTTTGTTTTCCAAGACAGGGTTTCTCTGTAGCTTTGGAGCCTGTCCTGGAACTAGCTCTTGTAGACCAGGTTGGCCTCAAACTCGGAGATCCGCCTACCTCTGCCTCCTGAGTGCTGGGATTAAAGGTGTGCGCCACCACTGCCTAGTAGTTTCTGTGTTATTATTCATGTCAAGGCAGCTGGGAAATGAATGAACAGTCTCATCTCACAAAATTGGATGCCAATCTGGGTCTGCTACATCTACATAAAACCTGAGAGACCTTGGGAAGAAATTCTAGACACGCACACACACACACACACACACACACACACACACACACACACAAAACAGAGTTAAGCACGGCTTCATGTGTGGGAATGTTTGCTAGAATGAAGCAGAGGCACAATTCCTTTAACAGAAGGCTCCTGACTTAGTGGTAGTGGCAAAAACAGCACAGCTCCTTTAAAAGGCTCCCTGGTTCACATTCATTGCACAAACAGTTCTAGCATGCACACACACCTATACATACAAAACTGCAGGTGTTCTAGCAGCCATGGGAAGGAAGGAGTTCAGGAGTAAGATAGGAAAAAAGGAATGGTCATGTTGACTAGCACCAATGAGTATATCAGAATAGAGGATTGGCCTCTTGGGTTTGGCAGTGGTCACTGGGCACCTCGGTAAGAGTTATTACAATATAGTCGAGACAGGGTCAAAGGAAAGCACCAGAGGCAGTCAGCACAAACCCTGGCTTGCAGGCCACTTTTTCCTTAGTGCCTGACTGGGCTGTTACCCCTGAGTCTTCAAAGACAGACAAATGACTGGAAAAGGAATCTTTGCAATCACCCAAGACACAGCAGCATTCTGATAATGAATTTCTGGTTTCTCCCCCTCAGCAATTGGTGACCCGCTGTCTTTGGCAAGACTGTACACATGGAAATGCCTTCAAAACAAATCCCAGCTACCCTGACCCTACACTACACTAGGCTGGGAAGGTAATTTCCACATGCCTATGTGCTTAAATGTAATGGCAGGAATTTTTCAGTTTGCCCTGGTGCAGCTGGTGGAAGTCACAAAGAGAACTTCCTCCTTGGGATTCTCAGAAGAACTGTTGGCTCCTTCCAAAAAACCTACAAAAAGCACCTGTTTTGTTTGCTATCACCTGAAAACACTCTTTCTCTGGCCCCATAGCTCCCTCTGAGAGTTTATTATGGCCCCCAGGGCATGACTTCATGTCTTCAGTCTTCAAGTCCCGTGCCCTTTCCTCCAGGTGGTGCCAACTTCTGAACCCCGCCTTGTGATCTTTAGGGAGTGAGCACCTGTGCTTCAGTTGATCTGTGTTCCTATAGATTGCTCTGCACTCCAGCCCTGCCTCCCTCCTGGGTCTAGAAATCATTTATGGCAGCTAGAAGGTCAAACTGGAATGTTTTACAGCCACAGAAAATGGCAATTATCAAAACTATCTCATCATGGAAGAACCCAGAGCTGAATCAATCACCCACGCACAGATGTGGTCCTCAAGAGCCTGGAGAGATACACAAGAGCCATTGTCCAAAATGCTGGCCATTTGGACTGATATTAGATTCATCACTGCTAGGAGCAGTGATATGTCCCCACCGATAAAGGACATATGTCACCAGCATCGAAGCTGTTTGTTTGCTTGGTTTTTTTTTTTTCTCCAAAGGTCATTGTTTAAAGGGTAGCCCCCTGTGGGAAAGAATGCATGAGAATTCTGCTGAATTTTTTAAGCCCGTGACATTTAGGCATTAAATGATATTTGAACGCTCTCTCTGTTTCTATCTCCATCTTTGCCCCCTTCCTCTCTCCTCTCATGAACTTCACCCTCCACACTTTATAGGGGGAAAACTACTTAAATATAGGCTTTTTATTGTTCGAGGTATTAAACTTTTTAATTATATAATAACCTTGAGATTTAACACATGCGCTTTGAAATTGTCTTGTTGCTTTGTGATCCAGAGTGAAGGGCAATTGTAGCTTAGCCTTACAGAGATGACGTGATTGATCTGCCTCCCCTGTCAGAAGCCACGAGGTCCCCTCCAGGTTTGAACTCCATTGTTTGGTGGCAGCTCCTTCCCAAGAATCCCATCTCCAATGCCACTCTGGAACCAGAGAACGGGAGATGACTTGCAGATAAGCTATGCTGTGGTTTCTAGAAGGGAGCCACTAAGCTTGGAGTCTCTGCTGTTGGTTAAAAGGATAGCGGCTTTCATGAACCCAAGTGCTGTTGCTTTGGTGAGACCCTGAAGGTCTGAGTAGGCCTCAAACACTACACCAGCCCTGCTTCAACTGCTCTGTGGGAAAGCGGAGTCCAATCCAAACTCCCATGAACACTCCTGTAACTGACAGCTCCCTTGCCCTCCACACAAGCCACTACCATGAAAGGTCATAGCCATAGAGTTCAACCAGTGGGAACCTGCACAAGGTAACTTGATGGCTAGGAGAAGGGCTGGGGGAGATGGCTCTGTCAGTACAGTGCTACCTATGCCAGCATGGGCACAGAGTCCAATCCCCAGAACACAGGTTTAAAAAAAAATCAGGGGTATGCTTGCAATGCACGTGCTTGTGATCCCTGCAACAGAGAGGCAGAGACAGGAGGATCTTTGGGAGTCACTGGTCTGTTGATATCACCTAATCAACCTAACTGGTAAGTTCCAGGCCAATTAACACTCTACACCAAAATATAAGGTAGACAGGTCCTGAGGCATGACATCCAAGACTGACCTCCTACCTCCACACATATACACCACGTGTGTACACACACACACACACACACACACACACACACACGTACATGCACCTAAGCAAGCATGCTCACTCACATATACACAACAGAAAAATTACCTAGTGTCAGCTATGTGGTGGCCATAGAGCATCCACCAGTGTGAACACCTTTGACTTTGTCTTCATCATCACTGCCACCACCAAAACAGCATACTGAGGAAGACTCTATGGGGACACGTGACATCCAGTGCTTGCCTGCAATGTCTCGGTGACTCTAGGAACAAGCACAAGTGATATATGTCTTAATTCCCACTCCTTTACAGAAACAGACACCAAGGGTCAAGACACGTGTGTGTGTGTGTACAAACTTCTGAAGGACGGAGGTCCTGTGCAATGAGATCTGTAAGAGGTCAAAAGTACAGGGTTGGAAAATCGTAGGTGACTTGTCAGATCTCGTTCCCCATCCAAATGCCAAACTCCTGAGACTGTTTAACTTTTTAACTCCTTAGGAGCCAACAGAATCAGACAGAGAAAACTGAAACTGGGAGAAAGTGTGGGGGCAGCGTGCTGTTCTGAACTCTGGGGTAGAGTGGGAAGTGGCCCTGGCTTTGTTCTGAACAGGAGGTAGCCCAGCAAATCAGACACAGCACACAAGGGGACATTTTAGAAGTTCTGACCTTTCTCTCCCATCAGAACAATTCACAGTGGCACTGGGGGACAGATACTCTCTGGAGCTAGATACGAACAAGATAGATGTCCTGTGAGGAGCTCAGAAAACAGGCAGGAGGAGTGGCTGGCGCTCACTCTCTCGCGCTCTCTCTCTTCCTATAGCAGACATTTTTTTTTTTTTTTTTGGAGCACCAGCTCCCAAATCATGACACAGAGACATATTAATTATGAAAGCTCGGCCTTAGCTTAGGCTTGTTTCTCACTAGGTCTTATAACTTAAATTAGCCCTTTTCGATTAATCTACATGGCTCGTGGCTTTTACCTCTCCTGCATGTTCTGCTTCCTCTGCATCTGGCTGGAAACTCTCCCACATCTGGAATTCCCTCCTCTTCCTTTCTTTGCCTGGAAGTCCCACCTATACCTCCTGCCTAGTTATTGGCCACTCGGCTTTTTATTAAACCAACCGCAGTAATATATTTCACAGTGTGTACAGGAATATTCTGCAGCTCTGTCCTGCTTGAGCAAGCAGTGTTTCTTCAGTCTGCCTGAGTGGTCTTGTTGGGTATTTTCTGGGTTCCTGGGGTCCCTTACAAAGTGTCCTGCCTACTGTTTTATTCACCGACTGTACTAAGACAAGCGCCTCTGGCCTCTCGCCAGCACCTCTGCCTCAAGGGGGAGTAGCAGGTATTCCCAGGAAACATAAACTCAGTAGTCAAAATAACAATCTAATTATGGAACGCCAACATTTCAATAGAAAAGCTTCTTTCTGAGAGCAAGCTTTGTTGAGGGCTGAGAACCGAACACTGGGAGGGCAGGAGAAAGGGGGTTCTTAACTGATCCTGGGGACAATCTCACGTCACCTATCTGTGAATCTGTGATTGTCACAGAAACTGTCTGACTCAGGTCCCACCTCCGTCCTTCACTAGAGTTATCACTAACACTTTACAAGCAAGAAGCTGAGGCACCGTCACATGAATTGTCCAGAACACCCAAAATATGAGGGATTTAGCCTAGACCTGGGCTCTGGAGTAGGACCATCAGTCACTTCCTGATAACTGGGATAAGTCACTTCATCTCTGCTTTTTTAACTGTCCCTCCTGCTATGCTTGGGTAACAATTGTTCTTAGGTAGCAGGAGATGATGAGACTGTGATCTATAGTGCACGTGGTGACCACAAACACTGGTGTTATCTCAATCATTTGTGACTGACACGCACTTTAACTGTTCTATTAGGAAAACATGGTCATTCTTCTCCCTCACGTGGTGCAGAAGCAACACACTGAGACCGCTGTTCTTGCTTTTGAAATAGGAAAAGTCCACCCACGTAGCCTAGAGAGGAAGAAATGACGGAGTCCTGAAATCGATTTCTGATCTTCAGCAGGGCACTCAAAATGAGAGTGAGCCTCTTTATATGATGCACTGATCTCTCTAGGTATTCTGAAAGGACACAGGAGCTGACACGGGAAGTGTTTTATCCTGAGACTTTTCTTATACAGAAAGAATCACAAGCAAAGGTTGGAATGCTAAATGGGGGGGGGGGTGTTTTCCTAACTAACCGAGCAGTAATGTGATGGACTATTACTAGTCTCTGAGAACCTATTGATATATATGTGTGTGTGTGTGTGTGTGTGTGTGTGTGTGTGTGTGTGTGTGTGTGTGTATGTATGTATATGGTGGCTTGAGAGAGCTCAGTTGGTAAAATGCCTGTCATACAAGCAAGAGGACCAGAGTTCAACCCCAGCATCCTTGTAAAAAAGCTGGGCATGATGGAACATGCTTATAATCTTGGCACTGGAGAGGTGGAGACAAGAAGATCCCGAGGGTTTTCTGGCCAGTAAGCCCACTCCCAGGTCCCAGTGAGAGACCTCATCTCAAAAAAAATAAAATGGATGACTCAGAGGAACAATGGGAAAGGTTGTCCTCTGACCTCTATATCTACAAACATAAATCCCCCAATAATAATAAAGGCGTGAATAGCACACACACATACACACTTGCATGCACGCATACGCACACGCACACACGACTTGTGAAATGCTGGCATTGTACACAATGGTGAAGAGACCACAAAGCAGTTGTGGGGGCTTTGACCACCCAAAGTCTGTATAAACAAATACAGGGGAGATCTGGGGAAGTGTTCTGACTCTCAGGGATCATGGGTAGTGTTGAGACTTTCTCTGATGCTATGGTCTTCCCAAAAGAAATGAGAAATATTGAAGAGTAGAACTACATCGGGCACTTATTTAAAAAAATCATACCATGCAATCTGTTCTTCTTTTATAGAGAAAATGAATCTAAAGTCTTAGAGAGATGCATTATGCTTATACCAAAATACCACAAAGCTATGCATTGCCACAGAAACTTCCAGGACAGATGAACTCCAGAGCATCATTGGAATGGGAAGCCCTTGCTAATCAAGGACTACAGAATGATCGATAGGAGTAAGAAACTATGATGTACCAAGCATTTTGCAGCTGGCTTCCTGTAGTAATTCCCATGTTGTCTTTACAAAGCAGATAACAGTTTGCCTATCCACTTTTGCAGATAAGGAAATGAGGCAGAGAAGTAAAGTGGCCTGCAGGTACCATACAGCTGGTGGGTGTGGCCACCACCTTCCCACATGCTGATGGTTACCACTGAGAGCCACAGTCAAAGCCAGCAACAGTGGTTTCAGAAGGTTGTCCTTATAGGGTGTGACTTCCCTCTCACCCAGGCCAAGATCAGCACTGGGTTACAGCTGCAACCACAGGTTCTGCCACGTGCTAGACAGGAGGAAAAGATAAGCAAAATGACAAGAATTTCCATCTCCCCCAGCTGTGCCCCCATGACAGGGAGACCCTGAGCTGGCATAAAGGTGCCCACCACATGCTGTCAGTTAGCATTCCCTGGCCTTAGTGGAAATGTCATTTCAGTCACAGGCTCTGTTGTCTGTGATTGACAACTGATGATTGACATCAAGGGAAATTCTGAAGGAAGGGAGCAGATAACAGTAAAGAAGATATCCAAAGTAAGAACGGCAAAAGGAGTCCCTCCTCGGGAGCAGGCTCGAGCCTGTGTCAGTGCCTGGCACGGAGATGTTCAACTAAGCAATGAATAAATACACTTTACTTAGGTGGGATGAGTGAGAGTTCCTCCGAGTCTACATTGCATTGTCTTGGTGGTAACGTGGCCTTTCTGCATCAGTGTGCCGCCTGGTTGGCTACACCAGCTCCCTCTCCCTCCCCAGTCTCCTCCACGTCTGTGCTGGCTGGTTTTTTACCATCAACTTGACACAACCTCCAGTCACCTGGTCACCTGAGAAGAGAAAACCTGAATTGTGGAATTTCCCAGATCAGACTGGCCTGTACCCAGGTCACAGCTGATGATTGGTGTAGGACAGCCCAGACTAAAGTGGGCATTGCCAGCCCTCTGAACGCAGGTCTGTTCTAAGAGAACTAGCTGAGCCTGAGCAGTGGGTGGGTGAGTAAGCAGCGTGCTTCCATGGTTCCTTCAGTTTCTCCTTGAGTTCCTACCTTGACTTCCCTCGGTGATGAACTGTGACCTGGAAGTGAAGGCCAAATAAACCCTTTCCTGTCCTAAATTGCTTTTGGTCCATGTGATTTGTCAAAGCAACAGAAAGGAAGTTAGAACATCTCTACACTGCTATACAAACACTGACTCCTTCCTGTCCATCACCGACCCATCTCACCAGTTACCAGCTCCTGGAAATTCCTGATTTCCAATGTCACCGAATCCCCTTTTTTGCTGCTTCTTGGCCCTGAAGGTTGCCTTGGTTAGGAGGCATCAGAGGTTCAGCAGCACCTGGACCACGGGCACAGGTTCATCATCTCCTCACATCACTCAGATGCTGGAGACCGCCATGAAGAACTGATGCTGTCAGTTGACTCTTTCTTGTCCAAACGCTTGCACTCAGAAGTGTTTCAGGCCTCAGGGTTTCACAGTTTGTTTTTGTTTTTGATTTGGTTTGGTTTGGTTTTTCAAGAGAGTGTTTTTCTATAGCTTTGGGGCCTGTCCTGAAACTAGCTCTTGTAGACCAGGCTGGCCCTCAAACTCACAGAGATCCACCTGCCTCTGCCTCCGGAGTGCTGGGATTAAAGACATGTACCACCACCACCCAGCATATTTTGTTTTTGTTTTATTTGGGGGAATGGGTGTTGTTGTTGGGTTTTAGAATATTTGTAGACGTTGAAACATCTTCGGGCTGGGACCCAGGAGTTCCACATCCACTAATCCACATGGCCCAAGGGTTGTTTCCTGTGGTCTTTTTAGTGTGTTGTTATTTGTTGTTCATTGTTTTGTTTCTTAGAACAGGCTCGCACTTTGGTAGACCAGAATGGCCTTGGACTTCCCATCTTCCTGCCTAAGCCCCCAGAGTGCATTAGGGCTACAGGTATGCACCACCATAGCAGTGGGTACCTCTGCTCTGGCTCTGACCCAGCAGCATGAGGTCAGCTGTAAAATCCCACTTGCCATCATGTCCATGCACAACGAATTTTAGATTGGGGATTTTCTGATTTAAGAGCCTAAAACTATGCTTTACCTGAGAAGACACCTATGAACACACACAAGGCAGACTGATATCTCACCTGACTTAGTACTGACTGCGCCCTGCTCCCAGGCCTGATTCCCTTCCCAGAGCTGGCAGAGGCCCCATTGAGACTCGTTTCCTCTGTCACTCATGATGCCTGGCAAAAAAAAGTTATATGATCAAAAATTTAGATTCACCTGTACCCCCGCAACCAACCATTCAGATTCTCTCCTTTCAAGCAGTCTCATCCTGAGGCATCACAGGGCTACACTTTGTGTGTGTCGACGATTAAAGCTGATCACACAGCTAGGTGCACGGGACCCAGGCAGCCAATCAATCAAAGATGAGGGTAAGAGCAGGAGGGTGTAGGAGGCTGCTGGAGTCAAGTAGTGAAGAGTAGGGTCCTATCTACAGAGAAAGGAAGTGGGCATGGGTCAGGCAGCTGTCCATGCTGGGAGGCCATCCGAAGACATGCGCACACACAGGAGCACCGCCCCACTGCGCAGCAGAGGCATCTGATAACTCTTCCAGAAGCGCTGGCTCTATGGCCAGATGACAGCGGCCACTGGCCTTCACACACTCTCTCTAAATTCCCATGCAGGGCACAGACAGCATGGTCTGTGAATTAGCACTGTAACAGATGCCCTAGGAGAGACCCCCACTGCACAGCAGGCTTGGGACCCTGTGCCTCTCCCCTGACACAAAGCTAGTCCCTGGTCATCTTGATAGTAAAAGGGCAGAAATGGAGGATTTTGTTTCAAACAGGCAGGTTCACATTCTTTGTAAAAAAGAAGAAGAAGAAGAAGAAGAAGAAGAAGAAGAAGAAGAAGAAGAAGAAGAAGAAGAAGAAGAAGAAGAAGAAGAAGAAGAAGAAGAGG
>NC_022014.1:16762465-16818552 GCF_000317375.1 Microtus ochrogaster | reverse complement strand
GAAGAAGAAGAAGAAGAAGAAGAAGAAGAAGAAGAAGAAGAAGAAGAAGAAGAAGAAGAAGAAGAAGAAGAAGAAGAAGAAGAGGAAGAAGAAGAAGAAGAAGAAGAAGAGGAAGAAGAAGAAGAAGAAGAAGAAGAAGAAGAAGAAGAAGAAGAAGAAGAAGAAGAAGAAGAAGAAGAATTAGAAGTTTAAACATTTTCCAAAAACCAAAGAGAGACAGTGTTCAAAGATGCTAGCCTTGTGGAGTTGACCTCTGTCAGGCCTAGAACCACAGTGACCCTAGGGTCACTTTAAAGAGCAGACACCTGTGGTCAGCTACCTGATTTCACTTTTTTTTTTTTTACTTAGCATCAGGTTCAGCGGCAGTTGGAAGTGGTTTAGTACTAATACTGGTATTTAAAAACCATGAAAAGATTGGGTGGGGTGGTTGTCTAGATCCCTACCAGAAACCATGCCTCAGATCACACAGAACCTCAGTGGCTACCTTAAGCCAATGCGATGAGGGGGGGGCACTTATCCACAGAAAGGATACCATGGCTCCCCAAGATATCAGTGGCTGTGCCAGGCCATGTTCATATGTGTGTGTGTATGTGTGTGTATGACCATGTACACATATGCACAGACACATGGATATATCTGTAAGTGTACCTATGTGTATTTTTAAGTGTATATTCATATATGAATCCATCCACCTGCATATGTGTCTCTAGGATACATATACATGTATATAACCTTGAAACTCAGCTAGATGAGGTAACTTGCCAAGGCCACCGATCCAAACTTGAGTCCAAATGTTTATGATTCAAACCCACACTTCCTGTCTAAAAGCAAAACATAAGCATACGTGTGGCAGGTCTAGATGCCTGCAATGTCTTCTAAGTCCTATGTGGCATGGAAAGAACCACCAACATGCATGTTACAGCATGCAGAGAGGGAAGGGGAGGGGAGTCAGGCTCTAGACAAAAGAGATGGCCCAGATGTACCAGGCCAGAGGCCAGAGGACAGTCCCGAGGGGAGCCCCCTCACCCCTCTCCTCTCTTCCTTTCTTGTCCTCTCTCTGCTCTGGGAATCATGTAAGCTACCACAGGCCTTTTAGTCTCCCCAGCAGGAACTCAGGAGGCAATGTTTGGGATCAGGTGTAGGAAACAGTCATTTCCTTTTCCTTTCTGCTGTGACTGAGAATGTTACAAATTGCCTCCTTGTAGACTTTAAATAATGCATGCCTCTCCGATGATTATTGAACAGGAGATCTGCTTTCTATGATGTCCTGTGGCCCATCCCAGGTCTCTGGAAATGTAATCATCTTTATTGCATATGTTCAGCGTCTGCAGGCTGCTGTGTGCGCAGTCAGGTGGCTCTGAGGTGAAAGTGGTACAGCGATCTAGCCTGGTGGGCTTAGGTACCGCTCTCTTGTCTGCGTCCTCTTCTGGACCGGAAGCACCGAGGAGGCAGAGCTGGCTTCAGAATGGCCCAGAGGCATGAGTCCTGGGACCACACATGGTGCTGGCCCAACCAGTAGGCAGTTCCTACTTCCTGTGTGGTGGGATGGGTGAAGGCTGGGAGGCTATGTTGTAAATACTACAAGCAGGGTGGATGTCAAGGCAGGCCTGTCATTAACTCTGTGTTTCTTTCTCTGTATTTCCTGCCTTTCCATTGTATTTTTGTTTCCTCTGAGCCCTTTTCTTTGATGCTACTTTTCAGGATTCCTATGTGCCATTTCTTGGACTGGTTGTATTTACTTAGCTGGAGGGGGATTTGCATTTTGAAAGTTCATGTGTCTGCTTTAAAACTCGAGGCTGCTTTAACATGTCGTATCTCTGGGCTCTCAGCTTTGATGGTCCACTTCGCATTTTCCTACCTCTTCAGAGGAAAGCATGGATGAGGTAAGGTTAGGTGGGGACAGCCAAGGATCTTGGTCATGTGAGTACCGAGATACCAATGGAGTCTAAGGGCCATCTGTGTGTGGAGCCCCAGGTCCCCGGATGTTCACATCTTTCTTCCGCACCCATAACAGGCCCAGCACCCAGGCCTCCCCTGCCAGCATCCCACCCCTTTCCACATGTAGGGGGGATGAGTGGTAAGTCTTCTATGTCTGCAAGAACAGGCTGCCATGTGCTACGCTACCAAGTAAGCCCAAAATCTCAGTGTCTCCTACCACACAATGATTTATGGCATGTTCCTAATGTATGTCCAGCAGGGACTAGGGGGACAGAGTCTTGCCTGCTCCAGCTCCAGGTTCCAGGCCAGTGGAACGCCATCTGGAACACTGACAATGATCTTGACATAGAGAGGAAACGCTACCAGGTCCTACATAAGCAATCGGAAGTTGGACCCAAAAGTAACATATGTCATGACCACTCATGTCTCCTGGCCACGGGATTCCATCCAGACACAAGGATATCAAAAAATGCAGTCCTACCCTGGGCCCAGAATAGAAAGCTAGAAATAATTAATAACACAAGATGCTGTACATCTGCCAAGACTGTTTTCCCATCTTAAGCTACCTCCTTGCTTTTCTCTCCAGCAAGATGGAGTCTGGGCTTCAGACAGTCCCCAGAGGCCCTCCAAGGCCTCTCCCTGTCTCCTCTAGCCTCCCTCTCCACTGCCCTTGCACAGGCCCCTGGTCTCTCGTGAGCCTGATGACCGAGTTCCTTGGATGAACCTTGTGTGTATCTTTCCATGTATCCTCACTACCTGATTGGCCTATGCGGCTGTCTTGGACCCAGGAAAAGTGGCTTCTGCTTCGAGGCAGGCTCCACCAATTAGACCTGTACCCCTGTCTCCATCACCTCCTTGCTTCGTCCATTGGACATGACATCTTGCCATTTCTGTTTACTCATGGGTGTGTCTCCTCCATGGAATGGCGGGCATGTTCCACTTGTCTCTGAATGCCCAGAACCAACACTGTCCCCAGTCTGGATTAAATATTCAGCTTTATGCTATATAAGCACTTGCTCACAGCCTCCTTGACAGCAAATGTAAAATGTTATTAATGTAGGTTCTATTTTTAATGATTTATTCTACAACTTTTCAAAAGACGAGCATTTTATACCCATCCTCGTGGCTATCAGGCCACGTGATCGGATCTGACCTGAAAGCTGAGGAAGGTGCACTGCAGGGAAGAAAGCTGAGTCTGACGTATGACAGGCATACCACACAAGGACACAGAAAGCATCATGGTGACCCAGGCATAGAGGCAAGACTAGTGTCACTGTGCTCTTCCTACTCCACTTCGAGGATGGCTGTGTGGGTGGGGCTACTGGGAGCCTGAACCTGTAAAGAGAGGAACCTGGAAAACTCATGTGCTTGCTAGGCTCTACTGGTACAGAGAACAGGAGCCCTGCCAAGGAGGGTACAATGCCTAAACGATGTGCATACACGTGAGCACCTCTAGGAAACAACGGGTTCCAAAGCAGCCGGCTCTTAGGAACAAAAGGAAACAGACTCAAAGGATGCTGGAACTTCTTCCCGTCTGCCCCTCTGTTTCTGTCTATAGGATGCCTTACCGTCTCTCTATGAGGAACAGCCTACCCCATTGTCTTACTTATAGGTCCTACTGCTGTGAAAAACACCATGAACAAAAGCAGCTTGGGGAAGAAAAGGATTTGTTACAGCTTACATTTTCCACACCACTGTCTATCACGGAGGGAAGCAAGGACAGAAACTCAAACAGGGCAGCAATCTGGAGGCAGGGGTTGATGATGCAAAGGCCATGGAAGAATACGTACAAGTTTGCTCTCCCTGGCTTCCTCTGTCTTGTTACACCATCCAAGACCACCTTCCCAAGGGTGGCACTGCCCACAATGTGCTAGGACCTCCCACATCAACCATCAATCAAAAAAATGCACTACCAGTCAATCCTATGGAAAAACTTCTTTCTTCCCAAAAGACCCTAGTTTGTGTCGAGCTGACAGAAACCTATCTAGCATACCCTCTCTTCCATCTGGGAAGTATAGTGCCAAGAAGCCCACTGCTTCATGGGTAACCATCAGGCATATAGGGTGAAGCTACCCATCTCTCCAGGCTCCAAATCTGCAGTCAGGGCTGGCGTTCTTTCTCAGAACTGGTCCCTTCAGCTAGAGACTAGAGCCCCAGGGCCTTCACCCATGGAGGGAAGAAAGGAGATGGATCACCCAAAGGGATGCTAGCCAAGGACCCCATTTTGTCTCCTCAGAGAAAGATGAGTATAAACAGCAGCTCCCAACACACCCAGGGGTGCTGCTGGTTGCATGACTCTAATACACTTGCCAGAAATACAGATTCCGGGGTCTGGGTCTCTGTGAGTCTGACTCAGATGGGTCAAACAAGGATCCTGGGTAATCCTGATTCATGGCTGGATGTGAGAGGTACTGACTCAGCCCTTCAAATTCAGTTTTATGTTCTTGTTTACTCATTTCTGCTTTTGGGTTTATTACTCTTTCCACCTCGCTTTCACTTTATAATTTGTGCGCCTTTGAGGTTATTTAAGCGGAGACTTAATTCCCCGTTTTCTTTCTTTCTCACTAATAGAGGCCATCACCAGCAATACTTTTTCCTTTAAGTACCGGCATGACAGCATCCCGTAAATTTATATGATATGCTGTGTTTACATCTTTGTTCTTTAAATACTTCCTTCTGAATCTCCTCCCTTCTCAGGGCTTTCTTTGGGGATGCTTCTAACTTCTGTGTGACTGAATGCCCTTCACTGTTTGTGCAATTTATCTCTTAACTTCACTGAACTGCAGGCTTGGAATGTGGGAAGCAGAATGATCCTGTCTTTGCCTACTGGACAAGTGTCTCTGTGCCCCCAGTAGGGATGTTTTGGATGAAGAATCTACCCAGGAAGGCCAAATGGTCACATTGGTCACATTCAAGGTTTGCACGCTGTTACTCTGTACTCCACTCCCATCAGGAAAACCACCTTTCGTGTGTAGAAGGCACAAGCATCGGATGAGAAGAGAAGGTCCTCGGAGTTGAATCTGGCTGTGCCCCTACATAGCGCTGTGAGACCTTAGACACATGGCTTAGCTCTTAGGAGTCCAACGTCTTGCCTGGGGAAACCATGAGTGAAGAAGACAAGGCACCTGGCACTTGACCCCACAGCATCCGTCCTGACACTTCGTCCCACAGCATCTGTTCTGCGGATGGGCAAATGGAAGCTGGAGATGGACTGGGGATAGCCAATTACACTTGAGCAAGCCACATCCTATAGGCCAACTGAAGGAGCCATCTGGCCGGCAGCCAGCTATGCTGTAACAATAACCAATACCCCAGGGGGAAGGAAGTCAAGGCTCAGATGTGTAAAAACACTTATTGAAGGTCACAGAGCCACCAAGTGACAAGGCATTGTTAAACACAGACATCTGGGTTCCGGAGTGCACATTAGGGAAACAGGGATCGCCATACCAGAGGAAGCAGTCCAGAGCCTAAAGATGTTGCAGTGACAAGTTATTCCCACGGCTACCCAGCCAGGGAGACCACAGTCAGGAAGGGAGCAGGCAAAGAGTAATTTCATATGGTGAAGACCAAGGACATGAGTGGAACCCAGGAGCACTGAACCTGGGAAGGAATGGCCAGAGAAAAGGCTAGGATGGCACGCTCCTCGGGTCAGAGAGAAAAGTGTGTAAGAAGGGAAATGGGGAGTGAGAAAGTCAGGGATTCTGACATCAGGAAGCCACATGCTCCCGGGGCAAGCACAGCTTCTGTGCTGTGACAGGGCCACCTTCCCACGCACGGGATCCAGAAGAATGAGACAGCAAACACGGGCAAGCCTTGTGGAAAGAGAAACCAAAAGGCTGAGAAGTGGCCATGTCACCAGGGAAGGGGCTGTGGAGGACAATCAAGTCCTGATGTAGAGCAGCCCAGAGAAAGGGTGACTTTGAGGGAAATGAACAGACCAACAAACAGGATCACGCGGGCTCTGGGAGAACGGGACATGCCTGGGCAGAATAACCAGTGCACAGCAAGGAGGAAAGACGGGGTGGGGCGAGATCACGGAGCCTGGAATCACAGCAGAACCCAGCCACGTTCAACCAGGAGACTTGTCGCCACCAGCACCCACAGCTGTGATGCCTTTACCTAGAACTGCTCAGTTGTCCAGGTGACTGAGGCACTTGGCATGCTTGGAGTGGCTCAGATCCATCAGAAGGCCACCGAAAGACACAGCACAGGGAGAGACCTTACAGACGTTGACACCAATGTGACAGGCATCACGCTCTGTGGGGTTCAGGCTGTTGGAGGAGTGTGAATCTCTATGCCATCCTCAGCTCACCATCCTCACCCGCTGCCACTTTTCCCCTGGGACATAAGGTCATGCAAGGATCCCTCTTAGGCTTCTAACCTGTGTGTCTGGACTAAAGGTGGGGAAGGCTAGGGAAAATGACAGTATTCAGTATGTTCCTCCTCTGACCCTGTGGCCCTTTGAGCCTCGTGTCTTGTTAAAGAAAAATAAGTGTTCTCTTTGTCTGAAGCCCTGAGTTCTTTGGGGAGCCTTCCAGGCTTGGTCTAATTGTAATCCCCAAGTACATATGCTGTGTCCCAAAGTCAATATATAGAGTGAAGGTAATCTCAATGTAAATCCTCCTAAGTCCTCTAATAGAATCTGACAGCCCGCAGCCCGTTCTTTCAGGTAAAAACCAGTCAAGGAATTTGTCTTTTAATGGCCATGATTGCAGATTCCTTCTGAGAGATTAAGATGGAGACAGGAAGTCAAGGAAACCATCCTGTGTCGCATCCGAAAACAGCAGAAGTGAAGACGAGAGAGGCTCAAGATGGATTTGAACTGAGCAAAACCAATGTTGGACCAACAAAGATTCACATTCACACTGGGAAAAGGAGATGGCTGTTTAATAAACATTGCTGGGTGGCGAACAGGCCAGGGAGTCATTACATCCATACAGCCTGCCCGTCAAGTTCGACTGTAACTGAACGTTAATCTGTGACAGACCTGGAGAAAAGAAACCGGCACTCTTACCCCTGCTGCCGATGAGAAGATAAATCCCCAGCTATTGAAGAAGCAGATACCATCGGAGCTCTGATGGATGGCTTCAAATGCATCAGAACGAACATTTTTTTTGGTGCCACAACATAATAAAAATAAATATGAAAGGGAAAGCGGTGGCATCTGTTATGTCTGACGTGGTCTCCTTCCCAGACCTGCACGCTGCCCCAAACTGATAATGATGGACTGAGATGTGATTCTTCCGATAAGTAGTCAAAGGAGAGGAACAAAATCACGCTGGGAAATGGAGCTGGTAAATCATGGCATGGAGAGAGGTGCAGTCTCGTCAGTGAGGAAATAAAATTCAAATCCAAGCAACTTTCAGGTCCAGTTATGTGCCCATTAGAGCCCCCAGAAATAAATATGATAAAACTCAAGATGGGCAGCGACTGCAAAGCCATTCTTCAGCCTTGCTCTGCAGAGAGGCTGCACCAATTTCCATCAGTAATCAGGCAACGTGAGGGCTGCCGGAACTCTGACCCAGTAATTCCTTCTTTGGTAAAAAGAAAAACTCTGATATTATCCCCAAAGTAAGAAAAGCATGTCGGTAGCAGCGTGATACCTATAATAACCAGGAATTGCCGGCAGCCCAAAGGCTAGAGAAGTGGAGGCCGACCTAGCTGAGTGAGATGTATTAAGGCGGTGGAATAACATGGGCCATTAAACATGGCCGATGCGGGGCGTGGCAGCTATGCAAGGATTCCTATGAAATATTCATAGTCATCATTAGCTGCAGAACAGAGGCCTTCCTGGATATTGATAAGGAAGGGACTTAGGAGGAAATATAACTCACTTCAATTTTTAACATTCATTAAGATTTTACATTAAGTTGTGTGTTAATTTTAGCCATTCATTCAAGATTCATTGAGTATTGATTACCTGTCACAGACGATGAAGACGTTGAAATGAGAAATAAAGGCTTCCTATCTGCCAGACCCTTGCAGTCTATAGAAGAGACAGACACACAGACACAAACACAGATACACACACACAGACTGAGTGTCGTGAATGACATAAGAGGTCTCAGTTAAGCTTATGAGGGAAAGGGTTGTTCTAGGAGGCCAACATTCTAGGCAGGCAAGCAGCATAAGCAATAGTTATACAGACTTAGAATGTGTGTATCTGTGCATGTGCATGGTGTGTGTGTGCGTGTTGTGTGTGCGTGTGCGTGTTGTGTGTGTGTGTGTGTGTGTGTTCTCTATCACAACAGATTTGGAGGACCTGAAGAATCTAAGATATTTCTTTCATGGAACTCAGGACCTATTAGCCCCTGCCTGGAGCCCACCCGCCCCATCTGTGTCCATCACTCTCCCCCTCCTCTCCTCCACCTGTCCCCACGCATCTAGAACACATGCCTCCACTGAGTTCTTCCAGAGCTGTCTGCCCTGGGTAGCGACACTTGTGATGTGTTGCAGCCTGAGTGAATATCATTATCCCAAAGGCCACCTCCAGTAAGAAAGAATTCTTGTTACTTTATAGGGACTGCTTGCTGTGGAATGTTCTTTCTTAAAAGGATGCTTGGATCTGAGCCAATCAGATCAAGCAGAGACATGGAATCTATGACTAGGTCCCTGAAATTGCTGGATTTGGTGACGTGTTCATAAGTAGAGTAAAGCAAATGGACACAAAGAGGAACCTGGTTCCGAGCGACATGCACACGTATGTGGTGAGCCAAGAGTCAGAGTTGAGAAGTCATGACAGCAAAAAGCCACAAATTGCAGGGCTGGTGTGTAAAAGCTGGGGGAGGGGTACTGTTAGAATTCAATGAATTCTTTTGTTTGTCAAGGTGAGGGGGGAACCCGGGAGCCTTCATGAGGAAATGGAGACAGAAGTCATGACGCTATCAAGAATAAGCAAAGAAGGGACTCAGAGGAGTAGCGAGCCCGCAAACACAGCAGGGCAAACTCTGGGCTTCCCAGAGCCCTCCTCTGTTGGTGCTGCCGAGAGAGCTGTCAGCAAGGTACTTGCTGTGTGAGCGTGAGAACCGTGTAAGATGCCAGATGTTGTGGCACAGGCTTATAACCCATCACTGAGGAAGTGGAGACAGACAGGTCCCTGGGGCTGCTGGTTAGTCACCCTCCCCTAAGCAGCAGTTCCGCTCTCCAGTGAGAGACCCTGTCTCAAATAAATAAATAAATAAATAAATAAATAATAAGGTGGATGGATCCTAAGGAGTGATATCTAAGGTTGGCCTCTGTCTTCCACACATACACACAAAAAAGGGAAAGGAAGGATGGGGTGGAAGAGAAATGGGAGGAAGGGAAGGGGGGCAGGCATGGAGGGAGGGCGAGAGGAAGGAAGGGAGGAAGGCAACCCACTCCCTAAGTCACAAGGCATAACCAAGAACAAGCAAAATGCTCAGCTAGACACAGCGCTTTGTTCCTATTCTTCTCCAAAGACCAGGACTTCCTGGAGGAGGGCCTGTTCTAGACAGAGTCAAGGAAAGGGTTCAGCGGGAACATCTGAGACGGTGGCGCAATGATGCTTTCCTGAGGACCAGGGTCAGGAGTGAGAGGCTGTCCTGAGAGGATCCCTCTCTTACAGATTGACACAAGACACCAAGTGCTGCTTCACCAAGAGCAACGAGGAGCTAATTGCAGCCAACAGAATGGGCTGAGGGCCTGAGAGGGTCCTTGAGTCTGCGATGGTCCTCTGGAGTGGATGCGATGTGGAGTGGCAGATAAAGTGTTGCTAACAAGTCAGAGATGCTCTGTGGGAATCGCCGCATTATCAGAAATCCGTCCTGTGCTTCTTTCCATGTGCGTCTGAGTTAGATGTCAGAGCCTCACTTGCCCTACCAACCTTCCGCCCTCCCAGACAATCTGGCTAACGTTTAAGGGTTTCTCCAGCTGATTCTATGGAGAGGGCTTCGAGGCACAGGCTTTGCTGCTGAGAGACCAACACTGAAGTGCAGAGCCTTGCAGATTCTCAAGTCCCTGTATTACCTTGCAGATGGTTTGTAGAGTCAGGAAAGGGCCCCTGGGGCCTGGGGCCCCCAGGATGGCAGGGGAGGAGTGTCCATGAGACAGTGCCCACAGGGATGTCTTCTCTGTCTGGCTCCCTCCCTCCATGCCTGCCCCAGATGCACACTCTAGTTTCTCTGGTCCCCTGGGAATGGTCCCATTTCCTGGGTTTGATATCAGGTTGGGGATAGTGTAACACACAGCTCTCTGCTCACTTGTACCTCCGTTCTTCTCTCCATGCTGGGTGAGTGGCCTCCTGCAGCCACGTGCAGCTCTGTCATAAGTTCTACCCCGGAACCATGAAACAATGGACAGAAACAAACAGACTTGCAGGTACTTCCCTATACACCCTCCCCTCTGCTCTCCTCTCTGCTCCCATTCCTCTCTGCTGACCTCAAGTACAGACCATCCTTTCAACTTCTCCACGGAAAACCCCTCACTTGAGGTGGCAGAGCATCCAGTAGCCTGGGTAAAGGAAGAGCAAGGATGGCTCCTGGCAACCTGACCCAGTATCTCCATCTGCACAGAAGCTGTAGATGAAACTCTGTAGTATCTAAAGCCCTACCCTGGCCTTAGCTGTTACAGCAGCAAACGTTGCCCTGAACTTCCAGAGTTCAGCCACCTGCCTTTGACTCGCATGAAGTCTAGTCTAAGGATGATTTTCTTGACCAGTCCCTTGCTTGTGGCTATCAGAGAGGTTGTAATAGAGTCTTCTGAAGGCCGCCCAGCTAGGGAGTTGATGACTATCAACTTGAATAATGGCTCCCTAGGGTTACAGGAAAGAAACACAGGTGACACGCAACTCTGTGGGGATACCAAGACAGAAACAGATATCTATGGTCTACCTGAGCTGTGACCTGCTGGACTCCATGATGGGCTGGGTACTGTCCGAAGGGCCTAGGGCTGGCTTTGAATGACAGGCAATAGTGACAGACAGAGAAGGTGACAGCCAGCTAACCCCACAGCTGGTGCTACTGCCCCTGTGGCTCATGCTTAGCGCTCTTTCTGGGGGAGGGTTCCCTTTAGGGAGGTGTGACAAACCTCCCTAAATCCTGTTACATAACTCATAGCTGGGCTTGTTATTTTGTTTCCAGGGCCTGAAACCGTTTAAAGGAGCAGTTCACATGAGCCCCAGGGGAGGGAATGATTTAGAAACAGAAATCCATCTCTCCACGTCAGGGCAGCTTTTTAGAGAGGAGGCTCCGGCAGCCTTCTACCATCTTTTGGAAAAAACTGTGAATGCATGTTCTTGCATCAGCCCCCCAAGCCTCTTGGTGGTTCTTGGTCTTATCCTGGCCTATCGGAGTATGTCTGCAGAGAATGAGATGAAAGGGAGAGATGATCAAGTTATATCTCATGCAGCCTGGGCCTGCCTCATACGGCAGAGTATGCTAGGCCTCCTGGCCTGGGCCGTCCATGGGAGGACAGAGCCTAGGTGTGGTTAGAGGTGCAGAGATGCCAACTCTGCAGAGAACTGATCGTCACAGTTATTGCTGCTCGGGGTGGAGTGAACTGGCCAGGCTGGAGCTGGCTAGCCAGGGTAGAGCAGGCTGGCCAGGGTAGAGTGAGCTAGCCAGAGTGGAGTGGGCTGGCCTAGATGGAGGGAAGCTCCCTGTCCTGACAGTGGCACAGATGAAGGGTAGCTTTTCTCAGGCAGGCTGTCAAGAGAGCTTGTGTGCAACAGCAGGGGCGAGTCTCCTGAAATGAGATTTGTCTCCCAGAGCTGAGTGTGAAGGTACATCTCTGTAATCCCAGAATTTGGGAGGCTGAAACAGAAGGATCAAGGCTGAAAGGCCATCCTGGGCTCCGAAGTAAGACTTTGTCTCCAAAAGAAGAAAGCATCCTCCTGAGATACCGCAGTGCTGGCAGTTTTGTTCCCCCTCCTTCCTATCAGCATAGCCACGCCCCTTTCTTGAAAGACATTACCCATGCATGAACACTTCCCAGGGACCTGGACTGCCTCTCCTAACTAGGGACGCTGGGTCAAGTGAAGCCAGCCCCTGTTCCCTAATCTTAATGGCAGGCCCTGTCTCTGGGGACAGTGATTACACAGGGTATAAGCAAGCTACTTGAGTTAACGCAATCAGAGTGAGCTCTGGACTTTATCTTGCCCTTGTCTGATGGTCTGCAACAGGCGTGGTGACAAGGTTCTCTGGTCTTCTTGCTGGCATGTGGGTCTCAGGACAGAGTCATCAACAGACGCAGAGCTGAGAGACTGCCACAGTCCAGGATTACACTGGCAAAGTTCTTAGATCCAGCTTTTCCTGAAGCCAGGGGCTTTTCTGTTTGCTGAACCAGTAAATTCTACTCTTGATCAATGTAGTGTCCTGTCTAGAATGGCAGGTTTAATGGTGGAATCTTAGGAAACAGCACTTAGGCTGTGAAGGAGCAGTCAAAAATAGGGAAAGAACAGGGGTGGCTGGAAGGATGGATCTGTAGGTAAATGATGTTTGCTACATAAACCAGAAGATTTGAGTTCAGGTCTCAGTGCCCATGTGCAAAATTCCAGACAAGGCTGCACACACTACTGTTAGCTAGGCACTGTTAGGACCAAGTCAAGAGGATCCCTGGGACTTGCTAGCTACCAGCATAGCTTCAGGTTCAGTGAGAGACCCTGTCTCAGGGAAATAAAGAATTATAGAGAAGGATGCCAGATATTCTCCTCTACAGGTTTCTACAAGTGCCTGAACACATACATGCGTATATGCCACACACATATGTGCACACATGCTTGCACGTATCACACACAGACACACACAGACACACACAGACACACACACATGGGGGGGCGGGCAGTGTGCAGTGTCTTTGAGGAAGGGTGTGAAGAGAGGACAGGGATGCCTGGCCTTCTTTCCAGGGGCCCCACAACTGTGTCCACCGTGGGTAAGCCGACCACAAGACCGTCTGGACAGTACATCAGAATCTCTCCCTGTCCCAGCCAAGGAAACCAAGTTAGGCATCAAAATACCTTCCATGGAGCTGCTTTCTAAGGCAGAGGCATTGTATAGAGCCATGAGAAATTGCACAGAATTGAAATGTAGAGCCACCAAGCCTGGCTCTGCGGCTTGCCACCTTCAGCACGGAGTTCAGGAAATGTGTGTAATAATATGGAAAATACTCATGATAGTGTGAATGGAAGCAGGATGCGAAACTGTACAGTCAGTATAAACTCAGCTGTGTGAGAAAGGAAGACAGAATTACAGACAGGACAAACCACGGCAGTAAATGCACCCCCAAAAGGAGCAATGGGGAGCAGGGTGATTTCACTTTCCACTCCGGGCTTTCTAAGCCATTTCCTGTGAGGGGAGGTGGGTAGTGTGGTGTGTGTGTGTGTGTGTGTGTGTGTGTGTGTAGTATGAGGTGTGTATGTATGTTTTGTGGTACAGTGTGTGTATGTGTATGTATGTGTGGTTTATGTGTATGGTGTAGGGTGTATGTATGGTGTATGGGATGTGTGTGTATGTGTGTGTGTTTCTAAACATGTATGTGTCCATATACATACGGTGCATGTGTGTACTGTTGTGAGTGCACATGTACTCATGTGTGTGAGGAGGTCGGAGGACAACCTTGGGTGTTTCTCTGCAAGAGCCATCTTGGGACATTTGGAGATAGTGTCTCTCACTGATCTAGAGTGTGCCAATAAAGCTAAATGTATTGACCAGCAAGTCCTGCCTCTGTCCCTCAGAGCAGAGATTGGAAGTGTGTGCCACCAGAACTGGGGTGCTGGGGATCAAATTCGGGTCCTCATGCTTGAAGGCAAGCACTTTCACTGACTGAACCTTCTCAAGTTCTCTCTGAGTGTTGCTTTAAAAAGCAATGGTATTTGTTGCCGGTGGGAGATGTAGAAAGGGACCCATGGGCAATTTCTGAAATAAGGGGCAGATGAGAGGGCACAACTCCGTCTGCCCATCAAAAGACAGGAGATCTGGACCAGGCAATCAAATCTGCTCCCAGGTGTTCCCTGCAGCAGCTAGTTTGAATGGTTGGTCTCTCTGAACCCCAGCATCCTCCTGCCGGCTATCAGAAGAGATGCCTTTCTCTTCTGGTTGTAATAGGAGCCGGCACACGGTGTCTACTACACAGTGTACCCTTGCCAAATGAGCCTTCTGCTCAGTCCTCAAATCCATTGTTGGGGACAATAGGCGCTCTTCCCTGTCTGTGGTGACCCACTTTGGGAGCTAAGAATCACTATACGCAGCTGAGGGGGTGTCTTGTTAGAGCCCCTTCTCTCTGTGTCCTGTCTCACCCCATCTGCTGTCATCTCTGGCTACTCAGTTAAGCCATCTGTAAATAGCAGGACGGTTGTTCCCTGATGGCTCCGGGCTCTGCCCTTTCTGCTGTCTCTACACACAGACTGCTTCCTGCTTTCCAGAGACTCAGCCTCATGCAGGGGCCTCAGAGCGGAGCCTTTTGAGGGTCCGGTGTCACGGATCCCGGTGGAGATGCTGGGGGTGGGGGAGGTCTCCAGTCTTAATGATTCATGGGTTAAGGACTGTCTTCCATGAGAGGGTAGATAAGCTTCATCCTAAAGTCAGTCGCCACTGTCTAGTCCTTCCTCGGGGCTCCCTGGGGCAGGATTCCCGGAGCAGAGCAAAAAGAGAGGTTAGGCTGCCAAGTGCCTTAAGACAACCTGTCCCGTGAGCTTTGGGGATACGAAGAGAAACCAGAGCCAGAGCCAGTGGAGGCAGCTGGCCCACGAATGGCCAAGTTCAAGCTGAACCTCAGTTTCCCTAACCTGCCCCATCATGCAGACAACCCAGTTACTCATTCTGGCTGTAGAAAGATCTATTCAAGAATTGGGGAGGCAAATCACCTCTCGGGGGCTCTTGGCCCAAATAGGAAGAACTCACATCTCTCTTCAACACCTCCTGGAGCCCCAAGGCTCCTCTCCTTTCTTAACCCAAGCCTGAAGTCCTCCGGACACTGCAAGGGAGACTTCCACTCAGCAACTGCTGCCATTCCCTGCTCTTGTTCTGGGGAGAGAATCTTGCTGGGAACTGCCAGTGAACCCTCATGTCCCCATGATGGCCCTGTTCCACTCAGCCCTCACTCCAACCACACTGAGCTGTTGGGCCTAGACAAGCCCTGAACGCTGTCACACCTAACCGCAGCACACTGCAGAGCAGATTATGTGACTTATGACATGGAGACCACGTGGACACCGGGCTGCCTCAGACACACCCAGCAGACATCCTGGGAACCCACGTTCAACAGCCAAGCCAGCTTCCTTTGTTATATCTGTTCTTTTTCCACCTGGAAAATCCCTCCTCTCCTCTCACAGCAGGTTGAGACCCACAGCCTCTGGGAAGTGATGAAGAGCCATCTTCCTCATCTTCTAGTCAACCCCAATAGCTCCACCCCACACCCCAATGTTTTCTTCGTTAGTTCTGTTATAGCCACTGATACCAAGTCTTGGAGCAGGCCTCCTCAACATCTACACTCGATGGTATCTGGACTAGAGCATGCATTGTGTGTGTGGATTGTCTATGTCATGGGGAGCATCCTGGTGCATTCAGGCCTCTGATGCACTGTGTGCAGTTAGACCACTCCCACTCCACAGTTAAGAGCCAGTCTCCTGGATCCTTCAGACTACCCTCAGCTGAATCCATTGTCTTAACATTGGGTTAGCAGGTCTTTCCTCCCACTAGATAATAGATTTTGAGAGGCTGTTTCACCGTTTTCTGTGCTGGCCAGCACCCAGTACTCACTGCTGAAATGAATCTACAAAATGGCCCTAAGAGATCTGAAAAACTCCACTAGGTACATTCCTAATTGCAACCACTAGAGGGCAGATAAGGCCTGCCAAAAAGCACTATGCAGGCTCCAATCACAGCCAAGGCATGTGAGGACCCAATGCCAGGACCCAAGTTCTGCCTAAAGCTAGGCTTCCACGATGTTCTTCTGTCCAGTCTCACCACAGCCAGGGCAATATTGTTAAACAATGACGAGACAGGTCTTTCCATCTCTCCTCTCCAGAGGCCATCAAGGGCTGCCATCTTAGAAGTCACAGAACTCCTAAGAGCACAGGGCCTCCACAAGCCACCACCTCTACCGCCTCTCTTTCATCTCTTCTCCAGGAACCCCGACCCCATCCACTCTGTCCCCTTCACCTCCAATCAGGCCAAGTACTATTTCACACACCAGAATACCCTTCCTTCTTTTCTCAACACCCACTACTCCATTTACCTCTTCCCAGTCCTTACTCTCACTTCCTGAATCTCACAGTCCAAACACGCAAGAAGCCACCCAGCAAGGCCTTCCAGAGCCACCTGTACCCACTTCCCTTCTTGGCTTCACCCTTTTCCCTGTGGCAGTTATATCAAGATGGAAGGATGGAAAGACTGAAGGATGGATGGGTGGATGGACAGATGGATGAATATATGGATGGACAGGTGAATAGATGTATATAAATAGGTGGGTGATATGTAGGTGGGTGGATGGATTGGTAGATATACGGAGGCTAAGTGGGCAGATGCAAACGGGTGGATGGGTAGATTCATGGGTGGGTGGATGGAAGGATAGATCTATTTCTTTCTCGTTCGTTGTTTTTCTTAGCCCCCCCGGGGGTAGTAAAAGAGAATGAGTGAGGTTTTGGTCTCATTTGTCTGACTCTGTGTCCATAGGACATGGTGCACAGTCCGTGTCTGTGGAAAGAGGAGGGAGTGGCAGCAAACTCTGAGTCAAGCAAGGAGAACTGTGCTGTGGGCCCAACAGGCTCCCATGCGAGCGGCACCCTCCCAGGATCCGTCTCTGTCAAAGCAGACGACAGAATCACAAAAGCCTTATGGAAAAATAAAGACGGCTAGCCAGGAGTACTTGTTGGCCCCTGTTATGTGTGAGAGGGCGAACTTACACCCAGAAGTGGGGCTTGAATCCCTGCTTCGAGTTCAACTTCCGTGAGATGCCTGATAATTCCATCAGTTTCTGCATCCTTGCTTCAGAGCTGGAAACAGGGTAATGATAATGCTAGAGGTCGCCGAGCCACCTCCTCCTCTAGTCCAGGTGCCCATTCATGGTGTTCCTTGACAGAGGTCTTCTATGCTAGGTGCCTTCCTCTGACTCGGCTAATGCCCAGCCTTTGCTCAGAAGCTTGCCTGAAACTGTGCTCTCGGAAGTTGTCCTGGGATCTCTGCTACAGTGTGCCTCACTCCCTTCACGGCTGGCCCCCAGGATCTTCTCCTTGAGGGTGCAGCTGTGTCCAGCTTCATCTCGCATAGCCCCACGTTCCCAGTCACTCGTGGAGATGGCTAGAAGGGGATTCACACCGGAGACACCCTGTCTGACAGATTTCTCCGCAGCCTCTGCGCCTCCCTCACCCCAGGCTACAGTCTCTCTGATTACTTCCCAGGTGTCCCTCAACCCAAGCTGAAGCCTCTCAGTTTGTACACCAGGGGCCATATGGGAATTCCCAAAGCTTAAAACCCAAGATTCAGGAAGACAGACCTGATATCTGGGAACCAAAAAATGCATATAACAAGGGAACCCCAAACCGTGGCCAGCAACAATGGCGGTAGAGGGGAGACACACAGAGTGACCAGCCAAAAATATATTCCAGCCTCAGAGCTGCAGCCAGCACCGGCAGGGCCTGGAGACATCAAACCTGCCAGCTAAAACGCCCCATGAATATTTAACAGCCATCAATATTTAATTAGTGCAGACAGATTAACTCTGAAATCACACACACTGGGGCTAGGCACCTCACTCCTGCGTGGGGGGGGGCATGTCAGGGAAGAAAGGGGTGGGACCAAAGAGATGGCCATACTGCCCATTATAAAGGTCCCAAAGCTACCTTTCCTCCTCACTTCCTACACCCCCCACCCCCACCCACTCCATCCCACCCTCTTCCCTCCCCCACCCTCCCACAGAAAGTGAGCAGCACTCAACAGGCAGTGAGGGGCAGAAGCCATGAGGCCTATGTCTCAGGAGGTGCCAGGGATGACAGGTAAGAGCTGTGCCAGGCAGAGAGGAGTAAAGGAGAGGCCCTTTCCACCCCACATTCCCATCCACTCCGCGAGGGCCGCTCTGGACCTGGCCTGGCTTCAGGAGCAGGTGTGGGTGTATAATTGCCTTTGCGCCTTGGCGGGCCCGGATTAAGCTCTTTATTGCATCGGCAGGAACACCGAGAGTCTTTTATTCCCTTCAGTTTCTTTGAGTTTTATCACATCTTGTGCCACTTTTCCATTGAATGGAGTGTCCCTGGTCATCGGGTGCCATGGTCAATGCCTTCAAACAAATAAACAGACACGCAACATTTGGTCAGGGGATTTCGAAATGTCAAGGCTAAACCTGGGCTTCGCCCCTGCACTCAGCCTCCTTAACGTGGTGTCCCCAATGCCATCCATGATGTTCTTTCTGCCTTGGCAGCTTGTACCTTCTCCAAGCCCTGCCTGCCCCAGAGGACTTTCCCTCCAGGATGCCTTCAGCAACATCCTTGTTTACAATCCTGTTTGCTTCCCTGCCTCCCCCAGACAAAGCTCCTCAAAGACAGAAATCCAAACCTCTGTCCATAGCCTGCCTCGCGTGGGAAGGGATGTTCACTAGGTGTTCAATCATCTGCTTTTGATTTTAATGAACTTAAAGTAAAAGAGGTTTTAGATAGGACCTGGTGAGCTGCAAAGGCACACTATGTCCACAGTTGTGTAATAGTTAGCTACTGCTGCGTAACAAACAACCACAAAACCCCAGTAGTGTGTATTGATAAGTGTCTGGAACCAAAGGTTTTCAACCAAGCTCATTTTGAGCTGACCTAAATTCAGCTGGGCAATTATCCTTTGAATCACAGTAGCTGAGAAGCCCTGCTTCCCACGAAAGCAGTGGTCCTCAACCTATGCTTCACGACACCTTGGGGTCAAATGACCCTTTCATGGGGGGTCACCTAAGACCATCTGCATATCAGATATTTTCATTGCAATTTATAAGAATAGCAAAATTACAGTTGTGAAGTAGCAACAAAAATAATTTTATGGTTGGGCGTCACCACAACATGAGGAGCTAGATTAAAGGGTTTCATCATTAGAAGGTTGAGAACCACTGCTCCAAAAGGTGGGCTTGGTGCAGTTGCTCTTCCCTGAAGCTTTGTCCTCCACCCAAGATGGTGGGCTAGCTAGGACATGTGTATCGCATAGCAATGAAGAGGTACAAGAAGGGACGCCTGGCCACATAAAGCCAAGTCCTGCCCAGTTTAGAATGTTGTGAATGTACTGCTGACCAGAGCAAATCTCAAGAAGTCTGGAGGAAGACACGAGGAAGCAAAGTCCTCACGCAGCGGAGCCATAGGAGGGAGCAGGAGGATGCTGAGACAGGGATTGTGACTGCCCACGGGTGGGTTCCCATCAGACTGTGCGCCAGACCCGAGAGCAATGAGCCCTCAGGTGGGGTGGGATTGGAAGGAAGTGTGCAGTTAATCCTACACTTTATCCCACTCCATCCTCACCCGGTAACGTCTATCTAACTGCCCAGCGGTAGAGACAGGAAATGATGTCACCTTGAATGACAGCCCAGAAGGCAGGTTTAGGGTCAGAGCTAAGGCTGAGGATAAAAGTAAGGCCAAGACTCTGGACACCTGCAGTGAGGTGACTTCCTGCTAGTGCCTCTTTCCTGTCCCCACCCTCCTAAGACATCCTGTCCCCACCCTCCTGAGACATCCTGTCCCCACCCTCCTGAGAACGTGTGTAGTTACAGGTCGGCCTCCACCCCCATTTCTTTCTCTTCAATGTGTCAACTCTGAAACTTTCTCCCCAACCATTGAGTCAATGTCACCAGAAGCAGCAAGTTTTGGGACAGAGGGGTGACTAGAAGGAGGAGGCTGGCAGGTAGAAGCCTCTCTGAAGTGTGGAACCAGATATTGAGACTTAGCCTATGTAGTTGGTTAATACAACAGAGCCCTGTTTAGAATCGGGAAAAAGTGTGGGTTCTCATCCTGCCCCCACTGTTGGGTAGTTGCATAATCTTGGGCAGACATGAACTCCCTGATCCTCCAAGTTCTTGTCTTTAAAATGGGCTAACATGACCCTGTACAGTTCTGTGGGTGTGCCCCCAAAAGCTAGCAGGGCATGTAAGGCACCCAGCATGGTGCCTCCACCCAGGACCTCAGCAGAGACTGGGCTCTCCCTCCTTTATCTGTCTTGGGAATCTTCACACCTTCACACCCGCCCCCAAAATACATAGAGTTAAAACACCTGCCAAGGATTTAATAACTTCATCAGCTCATTCTCTCCAGATCCAAGGTCTATATCCGGCCAGGGTGGTTTGAAGCCCACAGACATGACCCAAATTGTTCTAAGTATTCACCCCCTCCCTTTCATCAGCTCTATAGACAAGATTTCTGTCCATTTCCAATTACCCATCCCTTGGATTTTTTTTTCTTCTTTTCCTTGTTAAAGACCAATTTTACAAAGCACTTCAGCGGCTCTGCCGTTTTTATCATCATCATTAATTTTATTTCCCTTCTCATTTATTAATGGGCCAGGCAGCTTTCAAGTATCTCTCTTCCCCTGATGTATTTGTAAAATGTCCTTCTTATTCCCTGCGGCGGTCCTGAGACCCTGCACAACCTGCATTTCTGCCCTCCTTGGCTGCCCTTCTGCCTTCGCGAAGTCTTTGCCGACTCCAGATCTATCCTGCTGGTCACCAGCCCATATTCGGCCACCCTCCATGTCTCCCTCCCTTCCTCTCTATGCTCAGTGCAGGTCTGATCCTACGTGGTCTCCATGCTGGAGCTCACATCTACAGCCAGAGGTGTCAGTAAAGCTGTATCCACTCTGGGAGCAGAGGGGCTCTTTTGTCCATCCTAACAGTCAGAAGGAAGGGAGCAGAAGCCCCCGGATTCTCTCTGCACCTCACCACATTTCTCTAGGACTTCTGAGCAAGAACTATGAGGAGCCTCCACTCAGGAACTTCTTAAATGGCCTGGATGAAATGGAATCGACACACAAGCTCACCCATTGTAAATGTTTAAGCATTCATTCAACAGTTTAAATCAATCCACCATGTCCAACCATCGCCAACAATTCACTGCTAGAATATTTGCATGCTATGATTGTTCCAACAAGAGCCTTTGCTGATCCTTAGGCCCACTTCCCACCTTCATCCCGGACACATCACCACATGCTTCCTGTCTCTCCAGATTCATACAAGTACAGTCACAACATACTGTTTTTTTTAATGCCTGGCTACTTTCACTCAGCATATATTTGAGGTTTATCTGTTATATGGTCTGTGTATGTGGGGTGTGTGTGGAGGGGTGTGTTTCACAGAGAAGGGAAATCATTGTAGGACTTGGGAAAGGATGAATGACATAACTCAGCCTTCATATTAACAGGGTCATTATGTCAAAGACAGGCCTGGCATGGGCATGGGGATAGGTGGAGAAGAGGGAGATTGGGGAGACCCACAAGGAAGCTCCCAGTGACTCACAATACAAGAAGCGACACAGTGTTGGCCAGAGCATGTATCAGGGGAGGGTATGTACTTGGATTCTGGCTCTGTTCCATTCTGAGCACAGTAGTCTGATGATGGACAGTGACCTGGGAGATTGGAATCATGAATGGCATTAGAGGTTTAGCCTGAGAACCTGGAAGAATGGATTTGCCATTTCCCGAGATGAGGACCCTTTGGGCCACACAAGTATGGGAGGACAAAGCCAGCAGCCTAAAGGGTCACTAAGAGAAAGACTACAGACACCGCTCCAGAGTTCAGGTAAAATTAAGCAGCCATGGTAGCATAGGGACAGAATCTAAACCCATGACAGCCGAGGAACATGAAGACAAGGATAGTTCTGTGACTATCTGTGACCCTTCTCAATGGTTCTGGTGCTGGTGCTGCTTCAATAGCTAAGCACAGAAACTGGCTACCACCTAAAGGCCTATGCAGTGGCCTATGCAGTCTGTCTATGCAGTCTGTCTCCCCCAGCTCCTTCCTGGAGACCGAGAGCCAGCTACACACCTCAACCTGAAGATGCTGCCAGGGCTTCCTCTATAGAGCTTACCTTATCAGTTCTCCAACTCCATGGGCAACCAAGAAGAGGGGCTTCCTGATGTCCACGAGCATGGCTAGGCATTGCATTGTGTCCCCTAGCTTAATACCTTTCCAATGTATTTGTACTTGGGATGAAACATAAGGAAGAATTTAAACTAAGTGACATTCTAAGGGCAGGGCCCTGAAAACACAGAACTCTTGGCTTTATAAGAAAAGACACAAGAAAGCTAGTGACCTTACTTTCCCTACCTTCATACGTGTATGCACGCATACGTACACACACACACATTAGCAAGCCAAGAAGTGAAGTGAGGCCTCACCAGGTACCAAACCAACCAGCAAGTTGTTCTTGGGCTCCCAAGCTCTAGAAGTGGAAGAAATAAAAATAAAATGCTGTTGATGGACTGCTCAGCCTATTGTCAGGTGATACTTTGTTACTGCAGAGGCCAGTGTTACACCTGGGCATCAGGCTTAGCCTATTGTCAGATGATACTGTGTTACTGCAGAGGCCAGTGTTACGCCTGGGCAGGATGATACTTTGTTACTGCAGAGTACAGTGTTACACGTGGGCATTAGGCTCAGCCTATCATCAGATGATACTGTGTTACTGCAGAGGACAGCACCACACCTGGGCATTAGGTCTCTGCTCACCCATACCTTCCCGTAACAGTCAAGATTTCTATATGTCACACTATAGCCATGTATCGGTTCCCTTATGGGGGACATCAAAAGGGAGGAAAGGAGAAGGTTCCAGAAGAGCAGCTGAAAGTCACTCCACAAGAAAATTCTCTTGATGAGAAGCATCAAGCTCCTTGTTTCACCCGATAGCACCGGGGCAAAGCAAGTGTCTCGATTGCTTCTCTTGCTGCTATGAGAAAATATCCTGGTAAAACCAACTTCAGGAAGGAAGGGTTCCCTTTGGCTCCCAGTTGGAGGCTACAGTCTACTATGATGGGGTAGTCACAGTGGCAGGAGCTTGAGGCAGCTGGTCACGTTGTATCCACAGTCCAAAAACGGAGAGCAATAAATGCTTGTCCAGAGCTCACTCTCTCCTCCTCCACAGTCCAGGATCCCAGTGCAGGGAATGGTACCACCCATGGTGGACTTGTTTTCCCACCTTAATTAGCCTAATCAACATAATCCCCCATAAACACACCCAGGGCATCTCTGGGTGACTATAGATTTCATTAAGGGCACAATTTAGATTTGCCACCATAGTAAGAATTGGTCATTTTGTTCCATCTTCTGTTCCATCTGCAGCAGGAACAGAGCCAGCCAGTTGTTATGGCACAGGACACTGCTCCGTTACCAGGCTGCTGCCCTTGCTCCACTTCACCATGAGAGCTGCCACGCCCACCCTTTATTGACCACTGCAACTGTGAAATCCCAGCATTCTTCTCTTCCCACTGCATTCTCCACCGTGTAGCTTGAGGGTCTAGCACAATGGACTCCTAATATGTCATCTCTTCTATACCTTTTGTGCTAGCGTTTCTACATTGGCCCATTGGGAACTTGGCAACCTCTTGCCTATGATCCTAGCTTTTCCTTCACCCTTTTAACCAGGGGCTGAATGCTTGTGCCCCCTCCCAATTTATGTACTGAAATCTTAACCCTTGTATAACAGTATTTGGAAACAGGGCCCTTTGAGAGGTGATCATCATGAAAGGAATCAGTTCTTCGTGTGAAGGGCCAGAGTGAACTGGGAGAGAGTTCTAGTCTATAAAGTGTTTGCGGTCTGTACATGAGGATCGAAGTTGGAGCCCAGAAGCCACATAAAAAGCAAGGTATGATCCCCGAGGCTCATGGACCAGCTAGCCTAGCCTAATTAGAGATTCCCCAGATCCCTTCAAAAGATCCTGTCTGAAAAATACAAGGGAGGGAGCTAGAGACATGACTCAGTCAGCAAAGTGCGTGCTTTATAAGCACGAGGGCTTGAGTTTAGATCCCTAGACCTCATGGAGAAAGCTAACCCTGGGGAAGTAGAGACTGGCAGATTCCTGGAGTTCACTGGCAGGTCAGCCTAGCTACATCCATGAGCCCCAGGTTCAATGAGAGGCCCTACCTTAAAAAACACTGTAGAGAGCAACTGAAGAAGACAATCGCCATCAGTCACTGGCCTCCACATGTTCACAGTCACACATGAACATAGACACACATGCACATGTGCTCCCATACACATGTGTGCACACAAACATGAACACATACACACCGCATACGCATGCACAAACAAGGTAAGAGTTATCTTGAGGAAAAACACTGTAAGATGGCCTCTGAGCTATACACACACACACACACCAAAAGAAGAAGCCAGAGGACTAGCTAGCGCTTTCTATCATGCAAATTCACACAAAGAGAGCTGTCTACAACCAAGGAGAAGCATATTGGTACCCTGGTTTCAGACTTCCAACCTCCAGACATTTTGGGTTTCCGCAACTGAGAAAGACTAAGCCGATTCATCATAGTATCCGGAACAAACTGAGATACATCTCTCTCCTCCCGACTGTCCTAGCCAAGGGATTAGATGGGATCTTTACATAAGGTCTTGTACATAGACCCTTACCTAGGCCTGGGCATACTTCATACTGAGTCCCACAGATGCAGAAAGGCAAAAAGACATGGCCATGTGAAAGAAACGGCTCCTTCCCCCAAATTACTGGGTACAGAGCCTCTAGCCTGTTACTCCGCAGACATAAAGGTTATTAAATGTAAGCAGAAGGTTGCGGTATTTGAATCTCAAAGACTGTGCTAACCAGGAAAGACTATTGTCCCCAGAATGAGAGGACTGCTACGTGACAGAGGATGCTGCGTGACAATGTAGAGCCCCACCTTCCTCAGACTTGAGGATTTTGTGATTCGGCAAAAATCTTAAAGAGAAAATTGGGAGATTCTCAAAGTCCCGGGTTTTACAGACTGCCAAGTATAGATACTCAAGGGCTCGGTTCGTTTACAATCACTGTCTCTCTTCAAAAGGGAGCGCATATTTTCACACCTAGAAAGGAGAGAAGCTACAGCCCTGTAGCTTTTCCCCAGGAAGGAAAAAAAAAAGACAATCGTATTGAAAAATGAATAAATTCAGCTTATGGAAAACTCCCCTCATGTTTCTCTGATTTCTCCACAAGCTGATGAAAACGTTGGCATGCGGCGCTGGATGCCAAATGAAACCTATCTTCATTTCTACAGAATTCACACACTGCTGAAGTCCCCCTCCTCCCACCCCCAAGCCCTGTGCTGGGCTGCCTTCTAGAATCTCTTGGCAAATTGGGAGTCTTATGAGACAGAAGAAGAGAGCTCTGGCCTGAGGGGTCATGGCATTTCTGGCCTCCCCAAGTTCCCAGGCAGCTCTCTGCCCTCCCTCACATCTGAGTCACTGGTTGCTAGGTTTCCAAGAACAGTTACTTCTTGGCAAACAGTAAGTTTTAGATCGAGGTTATGGCTGCTTCTGTCCGCTGCCTCTTGGTCACACACAAAAACAGTTGAAGCTGTGTGTCTGTGGTCTCGCCATGTTCCTTGTAGGCCTCCTCAATTTTATACCATGTTCTGAATGGCTACTAATAATCGCACTTTGTGTCCCTTTCTAGAGACGCCTTGAGCAAACAGCTCAGGGAAGGACACGTTAGTGTCTCGAAGTCCAGATGTCACAGAAGCGTGTGCTTTCTGAGTCAGAAGAACTGCTGTGCTCCCTAAGTACCACTGTGGCTGTGGAGAGGCTTGCGAGATGGGAAGAGAGAGAACACCATTTTTGAGGAGAGGCTAGGTAGCTGTGAGTTCCTGCCCCAGACTCATCCCCCCGCCCCCATGATAGACAAATCACTTTGTTAGACCCCAACTCTGTGATGCTAACTCCTCAGGGTCGCTCCAAGGAACCATTCACCAGTCCGGTTGATGCAAAAGCAAGAGGAAGTTTATTCTCATTTCCACAAACGGGCCCCTCAGCCAGGCGAGGGAGAGAAGCCTCGACTAGCTATTACAGGCTATTTTTAAAGGCAAAAAAACCACATATTCAGGGAGGGGGGTACAGTGGCTTGTTTGTCAACTGTAGGGATTGGCTCATTATAAGGGCATTTACTATGACTGGTTATGTCAAAGGCGGAATGGGCAGTTGCTGGGTCAGGTGAAGGACAGGGAGGCACCTGCAGGCTTTGGAAAACACCTATCATTCTAGTCAACAGGCAGGGCGGGGTCACGACTAGTTCGCAAAAACATGTTCTCTTCAACTTAACTTCAGCAACCCAATGCTACTTCTAAAACACAGCTGCACCAGCCTCAAGGGCCATGTGACGGTTAAACATATCACATACAGGATTCCAAACATGGGCCGGCCTGAGCAGGGTTCTTTGCCTCTCTGTTCTGTGCTGTAACTACACCAGAGGGTATGCATACAGTTGGCATGGAGAGGAGAGGCTTATTAAAGGCACAAGGACAGGCTGCAGGCAATCATTTAAAAGATCTGATGACGTCACACGCGGCTCATTCCTGATTCAGGTGGCTCCTGGAGCTAGAATTTGCAGAGTCCACTCACTAGCACGCACCAGCCTGCTGCACTAAGGACTCTTAGAGTTCCCAAGACCTGGACATGGGTCAGACAGGCATGGACTGCAGTGCACACAGCCCCCAGCATCCCTTATGCCTAGTGACCTTGTGTTCAGGGACCCAGGAGGGCAGCTACACCACACTGCACACACAGAGGTAAAGAGAGGTCTGCAATATGCATACAGTCACCTCTTCCAAGGGTAGGCAAGAGAATCCACATTCACATCTGGGTTGGATCGTCTCTCCTATACTGCCCCATGGTGCCCTAACCCTAACCCTAACCCTAAACCCTAACCCTAAACCCTAACCCTAACCCTAACCCTAACCCTAAACCCTAACCCTAAACCCTAACCCTAAACCCTAACCCTAACCCTAACCGTGAAGAAAGGAGAAGCCACAGGAAGAAATGATTAGGTGTGAAGGTCATCTCCTCGTTGACCTTTGGATCTGGGAGACACTGTTCCAAGCCACGCAATGCACCCCCCCCAAGTCAATCATGGAGGCGAGGAGGGGGGTGTTACTTGGAGAAGATGCCTTTTAGGTGTGGAATCCAATGTAAACACATAGGAGATGCTATGGAAGGAAGAGAAGTGAAAGAATGGGTCCAGATCTGAACCTTGCCCTTCTCCAGCCTCTGTCCTTCCTCTTCCCACTTTGCTGGTCCTCTTCTTCCTCCCCACAGAGGCATCAAACAGCCCAGGTCCACCCCAGCCTGCTACCACCGCCACTGTTGCTGCTGCCTCCTTCACTACCTTCACCACCCCCACCCCCCACTACCCCAGAGAGTTTTCTGCCATCTTCCATTACCTCCCTCATCTTATCTCTAATAACAGTATATTTCCCTGAGACAAATGTGAAGGCTGCGGAGAGATCAAATGACTTCTCAGTCAATAACCCCCTGAGCAAGTTTCTCCAAAGGACACGTTCTTAACAAACTTGCAGGCCCCGTTTGCACCATGATTTCATATGCGAGCGATGCCATGGGTCCTCAGCCAAGGCAGAACCAATGTCTCAGGCATATGGAGTACAGAGTCATGCTAGACCTTGCGCAGGGCACATGCCCTCTGTTCTGGCAATAACCCTGGGTGTCTCACTTCCCTCAGTACATAAACTGGGGCTCAAGCTGGGGATGCAGCCCACTTGGCATGCAGGATGCTCTGGGCTCAGTCCTCCAACCAATGGGCATGATAAGGCACATCTGTAGTCCCAACACTTAGGAAGTGGAGGCAGGAGGATGGGAAGCTAAGGGGGCGTACAAGGCCATCCTGGGATACATGAGACCCTGTTCAAAAGAGGGGGGGTTCTGGGCAAAGAAAAGAAAGGATAGCAAGGGAAGGGAAAGAAGAGAAGCCTCAAGAGGTTTGGTTAAGTCATTTACCCTAACTTACTTACTAAACAAGGAGCAATGGAGGCCAACAGGAATGCTAGTTCCGATGAGTTCTTCCGTGCTCTCTCCAAGCAGACCTACAAGGCATGTCCAGGCATCAGCTGGGCTGTCCACTGTAAGCAACTGAAGTACCCTAGCTTACTGGAATAAAAAGCGGTGTCTTGATAGTAAATGTGTGTGAGGGAATGAAGGAAGACAGATCAGGTTTGGATGTGAGGGAAAAACAGGCCACTTGGTAGCCGAGCATGTGAGCAAGGCAATGAGGACCCCCTGGGAGGGGCTTCACCTTGTGGGTATCTGAGCCTCTTCTCTAGCTCCAGGAAAGAGTCTGCTTGCTCAGTGTTGTACGACACTATTCCTGAGGAGATGCAGAAGCCATCTTCTCACCCCAATAGAGAACTGATGTCAGACCATAGCACAGATCCCACAAAAGCCCATTTCAGTGCACCAAAGAGGTGTTTGTTGTTTGCTTGTTTTACTTACAGGAATATGGGTGAGGGTTTACTTATGGGAGCAGAAATGACTCTAAGATAGTAGCATCGCCAAGGCCAACCTCAGCACCAGGGACAACTCTAGAACGCTGGGAACCTAGAACATACCACATAGCCTACAGCAGTTTAACAGGCTGGAAGGTGTCCTTCCAGGTGGCTCAGCTGGTGAAGCCTCTACCAGGAAGTTCCTGGGATCTCTGCTGGGCTTGTCTGAGAGTCATTTGTTGTTTGTACACTCCTGAGGAGGGAGGGGCCTAGCGAATCCGGTCAGTTTCAGGGACTTCCTGAAGCTGTTTTGAGTTATTTCCTTCCTCTCTTAAGAAGCTTCCCAGCGGGCTAGACTGCTTCACCTGCCCATAAACATCCTGTTGGTTCACCTCCTTCTAAACATTGTATCCTAAAATATCCTGCTGCTCCACCTTCCTTTTGCATCTTATTTCTTAAGGATCCTTTGCTCCAAAATGGAAGAATTTAACCCTGGAGGAAATTGCTACACAGCATTAACAGATGTTTTCCTGTGATAGGATTACAGGCCCCAGGTTCTTCCTAGCCCTTGGAAATCTTCCATCTGGAGGATGAGGCAGGGAGAGAGAGATAAGCCAGACTGCAAGCACAGCCCACAGCAAATTCTGATGACAGGAGGTGCTTAAGCTGAGGCTCCACAGGGGAACCCTGTTCCCTACCAGGAGTTCCTGGGGATTTCAGGCAGAAGGAAAAGAACTGAGCCTGTGCCTGACTGCAAGGCATTCAGTCTTCCTGAGTTAGGGGCTCTCGCACCCCACTGCAGAGGCGGGAGAACTCTATCTCAGAAAGCACAGGCTCTTCCAGAGAACCAGATGCTATACTGACCAAGTCAGAATTCAACACAGAGCTCAAGCTCTTAACGGGAGTGGTTCTTTTCAACGTCCTAAAGCTGCGAGCCTTTAATACAGTTCTTCATGTTGTGGTGATCCCCAACCATAAAATTATTTTCACCGCTACTTGAACTGTAATTTGCTACTGTTAAGAATCGTAATGTAAATATCTGTTTCCTGATGGTCTTAGACGATGCCTGTGGAAGGGTTGTTCAACTTCCCACAGGTTGAGAACCACTGTCTAAAGGGTTCTGCTGGCAAATACCACCTCACTATTACAGAATATCACCCATGTGCAAGTGTACAGAGCCGCTATCACAGCTCACACACACAACCCACAGATCAAATAGATCAGGGGTGACTGCACTTCTTACCCAAGCAAAGGGGGCTCAGAGACGCCACACCACCCTCCCCAAAATACACAGTTGATCACTGAGAAAATTGGTTCTGTGGCCTCCTGGGTCCTTCCTTGCACCTCTAATGCTCTAGGCATGCCATCCGATCCCTCCTTCCTTAGCCCCATCATCGAGCTTGCCCGGCCATCTTGGGTCTGGGCATGACTAAACACAAATGAGGAACTGTTGCATAACAAACGAGCAACAGATAGAGCTGATTAAGCGTCTGCTGCTTCCTACCCACTGCCACAAGCCTAATCCCCTCTCTCAGCAGTGCTCCAGCTCCATGTTCAAACACAAATTAATATACTGGTCTTTGCATATGTATTTGTGGCTTCAGGTGGGGAGAGAGCTGCATGAGCAGGTGGTGAGAAGGCAGCGGCTGGAGATGCGCTGCTCATGTCAATGTCCCCAGTCAGGGAAAGAAGAGCAAATGGGACAGGAAGAGGCAGGCAGCCAGACAGGATGGACTCTGAATGGCCAATTAAGGGAGGCCTGCAGGGATAGTCCCCTGTTCCATGTGGGAAACCTCCTGTCACCTCTGAGGTCATGCATTGCTGGTTCTTCAGCCATACTAGGGAAAGGAAAGCCATGTGTCTAACCCAGGGACACATGGCATGAGCCGGACCATGGCAAATCCCCATGCCAGGCAGCCAGCTGGCCTGGCAGCCAGGCTCAGTCGGCTTCCTCGCTGTAACTCTCTTAAGAGATGTGAATGCAATAGCCAAGCCCTACTAAGCTTGAGGAAGTTTAATGGTGGCTGGCATTTAGTGGATGCTTCCTGCAAACCACACCCTTCCCTTCATGTCACTCTCTGCCTTTTCATTCTCATAGGTAGGTACTGCTGTCCAGTTTTACAAATGAACAGATTGAGGTTCCAACAAGATTAAATTTAAAGATTGTTACTAGGACCTTAACGTCTTGGGCCACACCCAAGCTTCAAGGTTTGTGGGATGCAAAAGTACAAGTCTTTCACCATGGCAGAGTGAGCAGCAGATGGGGGGGGGGGTTTGAGAACGGGAGGGGTCGCTAAGCCTTAAGAATGCAGAGACGCTGTCTGTGTTAGAAATAAGAGGTAGTGGCCTGTGTAAAGGTCCCCTGGGGACAGAAGTCTGATGTCTGGAACACCTGGAGCAAGAAGACAGGAGAGCTGAATGACACCGGATGGAGGTGGGAAGAGCTCAGGCAGAGCTGGGCTAGCTGCCCAGGAGCTTCCAGATTTTCTCTTCGGTGCATTGGGAGGTTGGAGCCAGAGGGCACCCAAAGGTGGGTCCATTCCACCGTCTTGTGCTGTCCCCTCTCATGCTCCCTGTCTGTTTAGACATGTGGAGAAGCTGGTAGCCACCTCCTAAGGAAGTCTTCTCATAGCTCTGGGCAGACCAGCATGGGATCCTCTTGGGTCCCCAGCTTCAGGTCTCTTCTCCCAGTAACACAAACGTAAGTTGGCCCCACATTGTTCCCCCTTAAAGTCCCCCTCGTCCCTACGATGGGGATGACAAAGAAGGACAGGAGACCCTCTTTGTGTGAGGCTCTGGTGGGGGCAAGCATCACTCTAGTGTGCATTGTCTCTTACTACAGCTGGACTGAGAACAGCCCAAGCACATCTGTCAGGTGCCTGGGCCCAGGAGAGGGAAGGGAATTTGGACTCAGAATGCACAGATTTCTCACTCAAGACGCCAATGCTACAGGCCCCGCTGAGTCCAGAACCCAAGCTTTTAAGACACAGTGGCCTGAGCTCTGGAGCTTCCTGAAGTCCACCTACTAAACACAATAAGAAGTTGTTTTATCTCTGCTCTCCACAGCAAGGAGGATCCTTGGTTATACAAGTGTAGAAACTGAGACAGCAAGGGGTGGAGGTCTGTCCCAGGCCACGCCACTAGAACAGGAAGGCTGGCCTTTTCCTGATGAATTCTCCTCCTCTAATTTGGGCAAATCACCACCTCCCTAACCCCCTTGGTGTCTTCTGTGAAATGGGATCCACCGTAGCATACATCCATGGAGCAAACTACACCGTGTCAGGTGACTAGCCCCTTCCCCTTACTTCCTGTATGGCACACAGTAAGTGTTCTGTGAGTATGCCCAGCCACTCTCCTCTCTCTGAAGATAGGGGAGGGATGGATTGGTCCAGCAGTATAACATCACACCTGCTGGAGCTGTTCTTGTAAAATACTCCATAAGATCTCTTTCTCTCTCTCTCTCTCTCTCTCTCTCTCTCTCTCTCTCTCTCTCTCTCTCTCTCCTGTCCCCCCCACATCTCCCCCTTTCCCTTTCTCCTAACAGGTCCAGGTCTCACTCCCATCAGGCCCCAGAACAAGGCTATAGATTCATTTCCTGCCTCCTCTACAGCAAGCTTATTTAAATCTAGCCAATGGCCACACTTGTCAAGTCAATACTAGCCATACTCTTGGAGGCCTTGGCATCGGGAAAGGACCATCTGGGACCATCTAGCACCTGGCACTAAACTGGTGCTCCAGTGGCAATGACTTAACATTTCTTGCCCCACCCTCCTGGTCCCAGCCACTGACATTCCCAAGACTCCCGCTACCCCACCTTGCCTCTGTGTTTAGGCTCAGACAGGACCCATCACCATTCACTGTCCATGCTGTCATCTACCAGAAGCCCATACAATGTCCTCTCCCTCATATGGTGCTGATAGCTCTTGGGTTTGTGCGTCAAAGGGGACACTGGGTGGATGAATTGTTCTTTGGGGTGAGAGATTTATAGAAGAGTTACTAGCCCCATAGACAGACAGATGGACCACAGCATGACAGAGGCTCTGAGGAGCGAGTTCAGGCCCCTGAGGCAGAGCTGGTGGGGTTGGGTCTTTTCTTAATGGTTCTCAGAGGAAGGAGGAGATTTCGTGCTATGTAGCCAACAAATAGAGCACAATACATATCTGATTTCTGAAAGAAGGGATGCACAACTCCATGGATGTGGGAATTGGGGAAGTGGGCACACACCTAGCTGAATGGTGCCCTTGGTACCAGTAGCCCTTTCATGCCCCGGCTTCTGATATCCTTGGGGAAATGCCGACTATTACCTGCCATTTTCCTGGAATCTGTGCATCTGGGAAGTATGTCGAAGGGTCATATTCACAGACAGGCTCTCATCCAGAGCTTGTCATTTTCTTCACAGCAGCTGCGAGAAAGAGGCTGTTGAAGGGAGGTGTGGCCTGATGAGCCCCTAGCTTGCATCTAACAGGTGCAGCTCCCAGCGTCTTTATCCCAGCACTCATCCAGGATTACTCAGCCGAGGGTATTGACAGGGATGGGCATTTGTCTAAATCAGCATCCGGGTTTGTATATTGACAAAGGTGCTATGACAGAGGTGCCAAGAGCGACTCACCCAGGGACAGAGTGGTTATGATCTGGGGGTTCTTCAGGATGCTGGGGGGATTTTTTTCAGGTGGAAAACAACAATGGTGTGGGGATGCTGAGTGGCAGACGGCTGTGTGGGGTCACACTTCAGCCCGCGTGTGCACAGTGAGGCCTTGCTGAGTGGCAGACAGCTGTGTGGGGTCACACTTCAGCCTGCATGTGTGCAGTGAGGCCTCTTGATGCACAGGACTTCCTGTCCTAAGTCCAAAGTCTCCCCCTTTCTCCCCCCTTTCTCTCTCTTCTCCTTCCCCCCTCCTTGTCTCCCCCCCCCCCCCGCGCATGTGGCACAGACATCCCACGAAGCACCATCACGTCCCTGACCTCCTGGCAATTAGACAAGCTGGTAGAAGAGCATTGGAAAGGACCCTAAACTGTGCTTCCAGGCCCCAGGCACAATGGGTGCACCCCCCCCCAGTCAAACCAGGAAGAAAATGCTGAGCCATGAGAGTGAGCTCTTCCCTTCCAGAGCATTGTTGCCATCAGCATCTTCCAGCCCCCCGGAAAGCTTGTTCTGTCTTCCAGGACAGAGACTTGGGAATGCAGCCCATTTGAGGCTGACCTGTGACTCAAACCCCATCCTGTGATCCTGACCCCTAACCCTTAAGGTGGAGTGTGGAAAGCCCTGACCTTTGAGCTCATGGGATCAGTTCAGACAAGAGCTCCTTCAGACCCCAGGCTTTCATGGTGCCGCCTTCCTCTGTTAGCCAGGGCCCAGAACATCCCAGCCAGCTCAATACTGAGGGTATGAACAGATAGCCTTCCTCCAGCTGAGTTCGGACATTCTTTTCTTCAGGGGTTTCTCCCTGAATGTCCGCTCCCACCTCGCATCCAGACTCTGGGATGTCCTCAGGCCATACAATGTCTGTTTGCAGGTCTGTCATCTGTCTCCACAGCAGCCTTTGAGCCTTTTTTACAACAAGGACAGGGTCTCATTCATCCCAGAGCTGCTGCTTGGCACAGGGCCCAGCACATCTTAGCAATTTCAGAACCTTTCCTGGACGTCTGAATGAACGAATGCATGAATGACTAGCCTAGGACACAAACCAACTTTGCACACAGTTACTTGGACCGTGGTAGTGGCTGGGAGAAAGAAGAGGCAGATGCTGGCGTGAGCAGCGGGGAGCTAGCCTTGGGCCTCATCCCTTCTAACTGGCTAGGTGAATCTCCAACGGGGGACGGACTGGATGTACAGACCAGGGAAAGAGACCCTTGGCCTGTGATGGATCTCACAGCAGACAGCCCAGCCCTGAGCCTCATTCCCTTCTCTGCCTAGAGGGAAGGCCACCTGGGGGGTGACAGCCAGCACTTCTGCAACTGTCCCTGCTGAGGGAAGAGAGTCCTTAACCTGCCTGCTTACTGCTCCTTTGCTGAAGACCTCCAGTGGGTCTTCCTGCAGTAGTCAGGAAATGACTCTGCAGAGAGTTTCTGTTCCTGACTGCTCTGCAAACTGCAAAAGCTTGGGCCGGTCCCCCCATGCTCATCGGCTCTGTGGCCAGTAGCCAAGTCCATGCACTAATATTAACGGTCTTAATGGGCTCTTGCTTGGCTATCTCGCTTACAAAGCACTTTCAGACCCATCGTCATAACTGATCTCAAGCTAGTGTGGAGGGCATGGCAGGGGAGAGTGGCTAGCCCACAATCTTACCGTGAGGAGAAACCGAGGACGTGGGAGAGAAAAGGGTCAGCTCCAGGTAGCACAGAAGAGCATGGCCTGGTGAGAGCATGGACCAGAGGTGAGGTGTCCTGACTCCACATCAACACTCACGCTCCATCTTGTTCCCACCTTCTTCTCTGCCCTCCGTGTGATGGTCAGCGCCATCGTCACTCGGGTTATCTATTCTCTGTCGGTAGAAGACGGTGTAACAAGAAAAGACAGGCTTCGGCTATTCTCTGCAGTAGCTGAAAGGCCCTGCCAAGAAATTTTCTGGATGACCTTGGGCTAGACATCTTCCTCTCTGAGCCTCAAAGACCATAACACTAGTTCAGAGTGCCTGATCCCTGTGCAGGAGGCTGCCGAAAGTAAGAGACTGCCTTGGCAAACTGACTGGGATTGGCAGCAGCTTGTCCCTGGGGTGGCCACCTCGGAGATGTAGAGAGAAAGAGAGGGACAGCCCAGAGGTGCAGGCGTGGAACTCCAGAGAACTGCCAGGGCCTCCTGGGGATGGGACAGAACAGCTATGTGGCAGCTAATCCTGACGAGTGACTTACACACTTTATCAGCGTGTGCTAAAACAGCCCTGCCAGATCAGATGGTCGTTATTCTAAAGCAGAGAAGCTTGAAGCTCAGAGAGGTGAGTCGACCTGTTCTGTCACACAGCAGACAGCAGAGGCATCTTTCGGATTTCAGATCTGGGCCAGCTGGTGGTCTAGAAGGTGGTGTAGGCAGGGTGCGATGTGTATGGAAGCCCCCAAACCCTCCTTTCCTCAGCCCCAGGCTGAGTCCCCCATGCTGTACCAGCTCACCCTGTCATCTCAGCTCAGGCAGAGATTTATGGATCTCACTTCAAGGATTTTTCTTTAATAATAACATTTATAATCATTTTAAAAATTAAGAGCTGAGGATGCAAAGCATTTTAATTAAAATAATCCGCAGCTGATAATTATAGGACTCTCTTAGCTGGAACCATCTTCTCTCAATCTGTCACAGTCCCTGAGGAAGGCAGGAGTTAACCATGAGCAAATGAATGAGTCTCGTCCCCTCCCCCGTGCCACCCACAGGGGGCGGGGGGCTCCAGGTTCACCCCAGAGGCTGTTTTCAGGGTGAGCACAGTTCATAGGGCCTTGGTGTTGGGTTCCCGGGAGGTTTGCCGAGTAACGTGGCTTTAAGAGGACAGCCCACTCCTCTCACCTCGTTCCCCACCCTCGTTTCAACCCCTCCCCCCACATCAATACACAGTCCTTTGCTGCTTATCCTGCAGGCCCAGCTATGAGGACCAAGCCACAGAGGAACCCACATCAAGGACCTCTGCCAACAGTCCTAGTTGCCTGCCTCTGCCCCACCCCCACCCTTCCAGGAACTGTCCTGCCCTCTGCGGTCAGGAGAGGGCAGTGAAGGCCACTTGATATGGACACAGGTCCTGAAGCACAGACTCTATAATGGAACTTAGAGACAGCAGAAGTGCCCAGTTTGGGAAAGCAGAAGAGCCCTGTGTATGCCTCCTTCCACTAGCTCAACACTGGCCTCGCCATGGGACGCACTCCCGTGCCTGTTCTCCTAGGAACTCACGTATCAGCGGAGGGAAAACGTGCAAGCCAACTGTAGCGGAGAGCAATTAATGCCCAAGATGAAGCTGCAGCAGAGTCACCAGAGAGCGATCAGGCAAAGGGATTTTACAGAGATGGGATGCCCCACCAGGGTTCTGAGCCCAGTGGTTCAGTGACAGTTTGTTGACTGTTTACCATGTGCCACGAGTGGCGTTGGTCTGGTCTGTGATCTAGAAAACCATACTAGCCTGAGACCAGACTCTCAGACTTTCTAGTGACAGGCTTGTCGAGGTAGCATCATGTGCTTGAATGGCATAGTTAGCAATGAGGCAGTGTTAGCCCATGAGCTGAGATCAATCCATACAAATCCCAGCACTTCACCAGAGAGGGCTAGTGGACCCTGGGAAGACTTCCAAAAGAGCAGCTCTCTGCAGAGCGGACAGATACAGACTGGGCAGCAGAAAAGAGACAGGAGTCACAGTAGACAGCATCCTGCTTGACCAGTCTGGGAAACTCAACTGAGTGGCTGAATTCTCTGGCCTCAGTCCAGCATCAGTTGCAGTAGCATGCGGTGCGCTCTGGATACCCTTCCTCAGCCGATCTGCAGGACCCTGGGGCTCCTGCAGTGTCTCTCGCTCTCTGCACAGTGTATCCCTCCCTATGCTCAGCAATAGGAGTAGCCCAGAGAAGGTAATCCTACCAGGGCTCCAGCATAAATGAGTTTACAGGAAGGTGGTGGGGAGGGACCTCTAAGGGCAGCCCGGACCTCCTTGAGCTTCCTGATGCAGAGAATAGGGGAAGTGTGGGATATCTCCAGCAGGGGGCAATAGTGATTTGGCTGCTTGCAGGGAACCTGATTCGCCAAGGCTTCACTACCTCTCCAACCTAAGTCCATCCCTCCCCATTCCCATAGGAGGCCTGCAGAGGATTACCCAGACTCACTCATGGATAAAATTGGTTCTTGTCCAGAGGAGCCGTTGGGTGGGGGTGGGGGTGGACTTTGTAATGAGCATTGTGGCAGACCAGGAAGGGCACACTGGCAGTGAAGTTAGGAGCTAGCCACACATCAGGCCTACCCTCCCACCCCAGGAATGACATCTTAGGTGGCATCCCCAGTCTTTCCACACCAGCTCTGCCCACTTCTGCTCTGACTCCTGCAGAGGGTGGGCATGGTCTAGAACACATAAAAGGTACTTGGCCACCCAGACACAGGGCTTCTGAGGAGTAGCTCAGCCAGGTCCCCAGTGCTGTAATCTATCGGTGGCCGGCTGGTTTTACAAGGTTTGGGCAACTGACAAGGATGGATTAAGTGAAGGCTGAAAGGAGGGGATTACTTAACCAACCCACGAATCCTTGAAGCATAGGCTACAGGCTTTCTCTGGAAAAGGAACCTCTCTCTCCCCACTCCCCTCCCCACCACCGCCTTAGAGAATACTGGAAGTCAAAGCGATTTTAGTAATAGAGTTTTGCTGAGGCTAAAACTGTTGGGGTGGCCACCTCTCATTTGCAATATTCATAAGGAAGGTGCCTCCATAAGCTGGGGATTTGCAACAAGTCAAAGAAGCTGGAAAACATTTTGATAGAATAAAATGAGGATAAAGTATGTATATAAAAGAAAGGCAGAACTGACAGCTCTGGGAGTCTAAGTGATGGCTACCTTGGGCAGGGAAGGCAGAGAGATGCAGTGAGCAGAGGGAAGCCGTGCCTTCACTGCCATGGGCACTGCCATTGTGGTGACTGGGAGGGTTGAAGGTATGGATTACGTTAGCACGAGTGAATAAAGGAGAGAAAAACAGGGTCAAACGTGGATCCATAAGGAAAGAGCCACGAAACTACAATGATCCAGCTGTGTTTGAGTTTCCTGTAATTAGGGAGGAAGAAACAAATATTCTGAGATTGAACCACACCATGCCAACTCCCCAGCCCCTTGGCTACCCTGAGACTTCTTGGGTTTCAAGTCCTGCTCATACAGAAAATTTCCCCTGATAAAACAAGACTTGGTTCCCATGTTCTCTGGCCATCTCAAGGGAGTGAGCGTGCCAGTGAGGTCTCCTGGCCTTGGGATGGGCTCCCCTGGCTGGATTGCCGTGGAGAATGCTGGGGCACGTGCTTAGTTCTCTAGACACAGAAGCTGAGAAGGCGAGCTGTGACAGAAGTCCAGCTTGCATGTCTGGGAGGAGCTTCCTCTCCCTGCCTTGCCATACCTGTGCACGGCCTTGCCCTGGATGCCATCTCACCGACAATGCTTGCGGATTTCTGGGTACGGCTCAAGAGTCAGGAGTCCCTGCTCTGCAGGTGTGGCTCCAGAAAGACAGGTGGCAGGCAGGCCCATCACTCTGTCCCTTGTAGATGACTGAGACTAACCTTCAGCTCATTTCTACTAACCTCACACTAGAGAACACACTCTGGTCACAGAGGAGCCCCATTGCCTTGTCATATGAGAGAAAGTTCTAGTCACCTCTGCCTGCTGTAGTGGCAAGGCTTTCTGGAGAGAGAACAAGTAAGAAAAGGAGCCAGACTGTGTCGGCAGGACTGGTGGCCACACAACAACATGTGTGGCCTGAAGAAGTCACTGGTAATAAGACTCAAGAAAATAGATTGCAGGGAGGGGACAAGGTGAGACAGTGGTCCTGTCCACCCTTCCTGAGAGACCATGCTTGGCTCGTTACCTTCTCTGGGTTCAAGGTCCGGTTTTACAATAAGTTTGTTTTCTTCCTGGCCCTCCTGCCTCCCTGAGAATTAAATGTGCCATGTGGCGAGGAGGGGAGGAGCCCAGTGAACTCAACTATTGCCGGCGAGGAGCGCATCCTGGTTCCTTCTGCCGTCCACAGAGAGATGGAGAACCGCTACAGAAGAGATGTCCCCAGGAACTGAGGAGATTCACCCTGCAGCATCGTGTCCTTTGTCCAGAGCACGGTATGTGCTGGGCCCTAGGGAATTATCCATCCATTGCAATCCCTATTTTCTTAGAAATTCGGCAGTTCTCCCTCCCAGGGATGCCTTAGGATCCCCTGGAAGGAGGTGGTAAATGTGAGCATGCCCGAAGCCCACTCTAGGTCAACCCGATCTGTACCTGTCCTTTTTAAATCTCCCAGGCGGTTCAAATATACAATTAGGGGAGACAAGAAAACAAGCAATTACAGCGCATTCTTGCTGTTGGTCTGCCTGAGAAAGTACACGGAGAGCCTTGGAAGGCTGCCTAAGTCAGACTGTGGCAGTGGTGGTGGGAGGAGGGTCAGTTAGAACATGCTGGAAGAAATGACAGGTGCCCCAGGAGGGCGTGAGGGTAAGGTGGAGGAACAGAGGCTGTTCTGCTGGGTTGGTCGACAGGAGGGGTGATGTGAGGTGAGCCTGGAGAGGCAGGAGGGCCCCAGATCATAGAGGGCTGGTTTGCTGTATTAGAGAATGGCTCAAACCCCCAAACAACAGTCTTATTACAGCACTGAAGCCAGGGAATGGCAGGTCAGGTTCCTACAGGCTACTTAGGGAACTCAGGCTGCTCATCTAGATAGCAAAGGCCTCTTTACAGGAGAGGGTCAGGACCTCCCTGCTGTGCCTCCAGGGACCTGAGCAGGATGGACCCTCTCCCCAAGGCTGCCAGGGTCTTCCAGTTTAATCGGATCTCTACGGAGCATTAGCAAGGGGCTCCCTGGGCCAGCCGCGTTCCTGCTACTAATCGGCAGCTGAGGTGGGATCGATGGCAGCTTCATTGATCTCGCCTCTTTTCAGCTCCTTAAAGAGCTTATTGACCAGAGAGCCGCAGGGGACTGGGACATGCACTCTGCAGATACGTGAATCTCCACCAACCCAACAAGGAAGGAAGACAGGAAGGAATTTGAGGACGGGGCCTTGTGCAGGCCCTGCCTCCCTGCCACCCCAGGCTGGTGATGGTGGCACCAAAGCCCAGGGCCATCTCTTATCACCGTCTCCCCTGTCCTACACTCCAGCCAAGCAAAATAGTAGTAGTAGTAGTAATAATAATAATAATAATAGCCATTTATCCTCAACCTCTCGGTGTTTTGCAATGCTAGGAAGGAACCCAGAATCTCACACGTATGAAAATATGCTGTAACATAGGGCTCCTCATCTGCCCTCTGAAGTACAAAGGAAAAGGCAAGAATCAGGCTGAGAAGTATGTCTGGCTTTATGTGTTTCCATCCTTTCTGCTGAAATAAAGCGAACATAAGAAAAAGGCACTTATCGTAAATGTGAAGCTCAGAAACATGTCCAAAACGCAGCCATCTGTGTAACCCACATCCAGGTCAAGAAACAGAACCTTACATTCCCCGGAGCTCCCCTTGGGCTCTGTTCCAGCCACTGCAGCCCAAATCTACTGCGTGACTTCAAACCCCACAGATTAGCTTTGCCGCTGCTTTCGGTGAGTGCAAATGGGGTTTTACAACAGGTCCTCTTTTGCGTCTGCCTTCTTTTGTGAGGCATCATGCTTCAGCGATCCCTCCACAGCGTGGCATGTCACCGTGGAGTGGCCGTTCTCATTGTTAGGTAGTACTCCGTTGTGTGAGCACACCATCATTTGTTTACCCATTCCACTGTTGATGGGCATTTGGGTCGCCTCCAGCTTGAGGTTATTACAGATAGTATTGAAACAGCCTGTATTTAAAAAAAAGAAAAAGAAAGAGAGAAAAGAAAAAAAGAAAATAAACTTTTTAAAACAACCATTTTAGATATTTAAAAAATTCCCAGGAAGAAAATCATTATACGTTCATTCCATAATTTCATATATATATATATATATATATATATATATATATATATATATATATATATATATATACCAAGCACCTAGAGGGTACTGGAATGGTCCTCTTCTACTCTTAGCCTTCACAGACCAAATGACATCCTACATCCTACATCAGCTAGAAAGGATTTTGCAATCACTCCCCGCCTCCACTGACATTTCTCACCTTTAAAGTAACAAAGTGGCTCTTATCAGGGACACACAATTGATATTGGGCCACCCTGCTCGCCCCACTCCTGTTCCTTTTCAGGTGGGCACTCCTGAGCCGTGTGTGCTGGCTTTTTCATTTCCTTCCCTGTGCATGCTGCCACAGAATATAGGCACTTTAAAAAAAAAAAGCCAACTCATAAAGGAGGCTCAGATTCAACTGGATCTCAGGTTAAGATAGCGCCATTGCAGGAAGGTACTTACTGTTCATCCACACCCCCAAGGGATCGCGTTTGTGCAAGCACAGAGCAGACTAATGCCTAAGTCAGCTTGCCCGGGACAACAGCGAGGGAGACACATTACAGGCTCCTCAGAAGCCCAAATAGCAGGGCCTTTGAGCTGTGTCCCCCACCTCGCTCTGCTCTGTAGAGCAAACAATCAGGAATGGTTCGGTAGACAGCGGACTTTGCAGTTGTGTAAATTTCAGCTCTGGGGTAAATGATCCAGCTGGTCATCTTCAAGGAGCGAGGGCAAAATTCACAGCAATCTCCGAGTGTGAGCCAAGCTCCAGGGTTACAGAAGCCCCAGGCACAGTCACATTTGGCTTCAATTTCTCTGGAAGTTCTCACTAACCTCTTGCGTTCTACCTGAGATGGTGTGTGTGTGTGTGTGTGTGTGTGTGTGTGTGTGTGTGTGTGTGATTTTTTTCCCACATTTTATTTATTTGTGTGCACGCGTGTGTGTATATGGGTACCACAGAGCGCTTGTGACGGTCTGAAGATAACCTGTAGGAATCACTTTTCTCCTCCCATCATGTGGGGCCTGAGGCTTGAACTCAGGCCATCAGGATTAGCATCAGGAGCCTGCTGAGGCATCTCTGCAGCACCCCTACAAACACAATTATTAAAGCCAGATAGATTTGGGATTTAAATTCTATTTAGCTATTAGTGTGCCCTTGGGAAAATTACCCAGTCCGTCTGAATCTGAATTTCAGTGGTGACTGTGTTTATTTATTTCAGTTATTAAATTTTTCAGCTATAAATTTGGCGTTTTGTTTCTTTATGACTTTTTTTTAGTTTATTTTTTATGAGATAATTCCTATTTTTCCATCCAGCGTGAGCATGGTTTTCATTAGATCCTTAAGCACAGTCACGGAAAGCAGCATTAAAACACTTGTCTGCGAATCCCACCGTGTGCGTGATTTCAGAGCCATTCCCAATCATTTCCTACAGGTCAAGTTTTCTCAGGCCTTCCTGTGTCTGGTCTCCGGGGGTTGCATTCTGAATGCTGTATATTATTATGATGGAGTCTTTGGATTCCCTGGGTTACAATACGGAATATTCTGTTTGTGAAGCTAACTCTACTTTCGGTGAAAAACACCCCACTTTGGGTCGTCACACTTTATACTCGAGAGTCAGTACCTTTAGTGTTTGGTGGGCAGCTTAGTGCCTGCCCTCTGCAAGTGTTGGCTAGAGGGGAAGTCTGCACACAGAGCTGAGTTCCTTCCTCTGGTTAACTCCACTCTAGACTTCCTTTTTCACTTACTTAAAAAAAAATAAGGGTGTTCATTTTTATTTTATGTATGCGGGGTTTTGCATGCATGTATGTCTGCATGCCCCATGCATGACTGCTGCTCGAGGAGGCCAGAAGAAGGCATTGGATTCCCTGGAACTGAAGTGACAGCTGGATTGTGCGTCCTCTGTGGGTGGCGGGACCTAATTCAGTCCTCTGTAAGAGCAGTCAGCGCTCTTAACCACTGGGCATCCAGCTAGTCTCCCCCTCCTTGGCTTTCTAAGTGCCTCATTCTCTGGTGATTAAGAGCACTCAGCTGGGATCAGAAGCAGAAGCCCTCAAATCCCGTTCCTAAGAGCTGTGCAGACGGTAGGAGTTCATTCTGTAGTGTGCTCTTAGTAGATGCTCAGTAGACACTGTCTGTGCCTGCTGCCTGAGCTGAGGTTTGGGAGATTCCTTTTCTCTGCCTAAGCACAGCTTTCCCAGAACGTGCAGATCCTCTTATTCTGCCCTTGTGAAACCCCCAAAGGGGCTTCAGGGTAGAAATTCTTTCCCCTCTTTGGCGGTGAGAAGCTCAGAGGATGGGACTTGCCCAAGGCCACGTGGTTAATCAGCAGTAAACAGGAGGCCAGACCCTTGTGTTTCCTCTTGTCTTCTTATGAATGGCTGTGGGCACCAAAGGTGAGCAAATGTCAGCAGACCCAGGCAGGCTGGAGAGGGGCTGTGTCCCATAGTCCTATTCCAGGGTCCTTGTCTGTAGGATTCCAGGAATATTCACAGATTATGTCTCTTGGAGCCTAGCCACATCCCGGTGTGAAAGTCCTCAGCACTAGCAAATTGTGAATTCCTGAGAATTCTTGTATTGATCATGAGCACAGTTAGGAAGGGGTGTGCTGGTGACATCAGCATTGTCACCCAGGCTCTCAACAAGTCTGAGCCTTGGAGTCTGAGACCCAGCTTCCTGACTCACTAAATGGAAAAATCCCTTCCTGGCCAGTTCTACAAGACAGAGACTGAGCACAGAGCATCTAATATTCTGAGACACAGTGTGAGCCTGGAGGAGGGTGCTGCCATCACTGTCACGTCTAGGTCACTCAGAGAAGCACAAGACTCCTCGCAGGCCACAACACAGGATCCCTGTGTCTGAAGGAACACACCATAAAGCATATTCAACAGCACAGGGTTGGGAGTTTGACCACACTGTCCTCAAATCTTTGCCAATCTACTTCCTAGTTGGGCGTCTTGGGGCAAGGGATGTCACTTTGCTGAACCTTAGTTTCTTTATCTGAACATTGAGAATAATAATGACAATAAGAGGAATAGTAAATGAATTATAAGGTTATTATGAGTATTAAATGTGATTATGCATGTTAAGTGACTTTGCCTAGTGTCTGGCATATGGTAAGGGTTCAATAAATAATAGCTTCTCATAAAATTGGCAAATGTTACCTGTGGGTGCAACTCCACAGACAGGCTCTGAGTTGAGTGCCCCTCCCTGTGGAAAGATTAGATTCCTGTGGCAAACATTGCCTGGGACCTGCCATGTCACCTCTGACCCAGGAAACACTTTTACTCCCTCATCTGAAGGATGTGGGTGACATTAGAGCTATTCTTCCCCATGATGTCCAACTGCCTCTGAGTTGATCCCAAGCATCTTGGTCAGGACAGAGGGGCAAAGACAAAACAGTCTCTCAGCTCAGCCCTGGGCAGGGACCTGCAGGGACAGGAAGGGGGCTAGCCTGTGCTGAGTCCAGCAAATGCAGACATCCTCCTGTGGTCAATGGGAAAGCCCAGGGTGGGAGGAATAGATTCCCATCCAGGAAGGTGAAAGGATACAGCCAAGGGCACAAAGAGTTAACCTCACCAAGCTGAGGAACCAGAGGCCCCCAGAGTAGAAGCTGGGATTTCAGGCATTAAACTGCCTTAGTCACCCCCAAAAACACTGCAACTGCCCCTCCTCCTCCCCTCCATCCTCTTCTGATGGGAACTGGTTTCAGTTGCATCCTGGAGTGAGCTCATTGCTGGGCCAGGACCAGAAGAACATCTCTCTTCCTCACCCCGGCTCTCCTCCAGCTCCAGGCAGTCAGAGGGACAGTTGGACCCGACTTCACCACTCACTGCTCTGTGACCCCGGGCACATCACTCTGGACCTCAGTGTCCATGTTAATAAAGACACAAAATGATCTTGTTCTCACAGGTTTCGCAAAACTGCATACAAGCAAATGCACGAACCAGTTCCCACACAGGATCCCTAGCAAGGTTGTTGGTAGCAGACCTTTAATGAAAGCCCTGGCTAGAGCAGAGGCTGTGGCAGTTGAAAAGGAACATGAATCATCCCGGATCTTGTTAGAATGCAGACATGGATCTGACAGGTTTGGGGTCAGCCTGAGAGCTGGCATTGCTAACAAGGTATCAGGTGATGTTGTGACTGGCAGATAGACCATGGGCCACATACTTTGAATAGCAAGAGCTACATGCTAAGATTACCTTTATGGGTGATACCTCTTAGTGTTCAGAGTCCAGTAGGTGACAGAGAAGAAAGGAACTGTGTGTTCAGTGGACGCTAGTGCCATGTCTGCAGGACAGTAGATACAGGATGTTACAAGAGCGAAAGAAATATATCTAACCTGGCCTTTGGGAGTCCTGAAGGATCTCCTGGCAGAGGTGATGTATGCAGGAATCCACAGGCTAAAGGAAAAAGGAGAAGAAACAGAATGAAGTACTAATGGGTAGTCTTGTACAGAGCAGCCTACAGAAGCCCCTTACTCGGTGCTAGCTTGGATTAGAGAGTTTGAATGTGCTGAGAGCTATAGGAAATCCAGGGAGGCAGGAGATTAAAGAAGCATGGAGGAGTCAGATCCTGATGGTCTCAGAAAGGAGCTACATGTCTGAGCGCAGTTGTGTTAGGAGTGTGACATGGTCAGAATGAGGGTCTGAAAAGATCCCACTGGGATCTGTGACAAGAGTGGCCTCCAAGGCTGTACCACTGCAAGCAGAGACAAGAGTGGCATCCTACACTTCCCCTGTCTCTATTTTCTGCTGGATCTGCACCCATTATATTGCCACTATAATACATGCCCAGCCCAGAAGCCATTAGCAGGGTAGCCAAACATGGCATAAAAGCTGCCAGCACCACCCCACCCTGAACTAGCAGGCAGAATGTCAAGACCTCATCTTAGAAAGGCATGGAAGATAAAGGCTTATTCTTTCAAAATCAGACACTTGCCTGGGGTCTTCTAAGTTCAAGAAAGGACGAGAGAGAGAAAGAGAGGGAGGGAGGGAGAGAAAAAGAGAGAGAGAGACAGAGAGAGTGTGTGTGACACACACACAGAGAGAGGGGGGGAGGCGAGAGAAGAGAGAGAGAGAGAGAGAGAGAGAGAGAGAGAGAGAGAGAGAGAGAGAGAGAGAGAGAGAGAGATGTCCCCTACTCAGAGCCCTACAGGGCTCCACAAGCCTGTCACTAACTGAGTAGGGGTGTTAGAAAGGAACTCTGGGGTATGAAATCAGAGAGTGGACTGAGAAAACCACATAAAATCTCCAACAATGTTGAGCGCACTTCAGAACATTGGCACATGGGGCTAGAGGGGTCCTCATCGGAGCTAGACACTGGACTTCCAGCTCAGCTCCTCCTGTGTGTCAGTAAACACTGGCCAGCTCTGCTTACCTGTCATTGCAGAGCTGAAGAACAAATGGCTATCAAGCTATACAGAGAAGTTCTAGCAGAAGCAGACAAATCGGCCTTATGCTCTGCCTTAGACATACAGCAAGCAGAGTACCTCTCTGAGCCTCATTTTCCCAGTGGGCCTATTGGCCAAGGAGTACATCCATCTGCTGCTGAGTCCCACCCGGATATCAACTGAAGGGACACTGGAGTTCACACTGTGAATGGGCATCTCTGGGACAGGCAAGGAGATGCTGGCTGTGGCCATTCTGAATGTAGCTGTGTAGCTTGGTAGACCAGAAGAAGGTGGGACCCAGGTGTCAGAAGCAGGTAGAAATGGAAGGATGTGTGGGCCCACCTAGGTTACGACAGATTAAAACTACACTTGAGGGCAGAGCACAGTCTCATGCAAACAACCACCACAGACTTGCACCTTGGTTTGGAGGCATCACCTGAAGGGAACCTATGGTGACCTTCAAAATCTCCTGCCTGAGTGTCCCAGCTCTGCAGCTTACACCTTCCAGTTCCTAGGTACCCGTCCCCACTGCACCTTCCGCCTCTATCCAGACTCTGTCTCAGCTCCACGTCTGGTCCCTGGGACGTCAAGGCCTTGGGACCCAGCTCTGTGAGAGGAGCCACAGCAGAGGCTGTGAAGCTGGGGGCACAGGATGTGCTCAGCCTGCAGCCTCTGCTTTCCATCCCCTCAGCAAACCTCCCCACACCTGTCACGGGACGCTCAGCAGTGTTTCCTCCTCTCGTCTCTTAGATAATTAAGCGTCCTTGTCCTCAGTCCCCTTCCTAATCTATTCATTGTGAGTCATTAGTGGATAATTGGACAGAGCTGGAGAACCTTGACAGCTCCAAGTCGGACTATGAGGCTCCGCCCCGTGGGTTTAGCAGCCTCCTGCCCGGTTGCTCCACATGGAGGTGTCAGCCCTGGTGGTTTTATTCTATATATACCTTTCCTGTCTTTTGCAGACACTGTAGACATGCAGACAGCCTTGTTTCTCCTTCATCCTTTCCCCTTTTTTTTCTTTTTCTTGGGGAGAGGGATTGGTTTTGGTTTTGTGTTTTCGAGACAGGGTTTCTCTGTGTTACAGTCCTAGCTGTCCCGGAACTAGCTCTGTATTCAGGGCTGGCCTCAAACTCACAGAGATCTACCTGCCTCTGTTTCCTAAGTGCCGGGACTAAAGGCATGCACCACCACCGCCCAGTTCACCCTTGCACTTTCACAGTGAGACTAAGCAGGGGCCTTATGTATCCAATGGTGTGCCTTGTCCCTGGTCCTCTCCTTGGCAGATACTAAGTGCTCAGTAAATGTTTGTTCAGTGAATGAGTGGATAATGGCATCTCACAGGTGAATACATCATATTTTACCTAAAATCTTTGTAATCTTTGTCTTCTTTCCTTTTTTGGTTTATTTGTTTTACTTTTTTGTTTTTGACAGGGTCTCTTTGAGTAGCCTTAACTGGCATGAAACTCACTCTGTAAATCAGGCTGGCTTCAAACTCACAGAGATCTGCTTGCCCCTGCCTCCCGAGCACTGTGGTTAAAGGCATGGAGCACCACACTTGGATTTCTTGCTTGCTTTTTGAGGCAAGGTCTTGCTCTGTAACCCAGGCTGACCCAGGTTACCCTCCTGCTTCATCCTACCAAATAGGATTACCAGCACCAGTTCTGGTAAATGTCTTCCTTCTCTACCTTCCTCTGCCCTCCCTCTCTCTTTCCTCCCTCCTCTTCCTTCTTCCTTCCCCCTTTACCCTCCTCGGGGCTTTCTGCAAGCAAGGGTTCTACCACTGAGCTCCAGCTCCAGATCTTTCACTCAGCAGTTTTCAGCTAATTTGCTTCTTAGGATCTATGATAAGGGAGTGGTGGAAATGTTCAGCAGCCAGTGCTGGAGCATGGTCTCAGGGTCCTGCAGAAGGAGGGGTCCTTGACCAGCTGGCAGAGACCCAGGGAACTAGCCTGGTGGCTGAGGTAGATGAATTGATTAGGTATGTAGGCCGGGTCCGGCACATCAGGCCCAGTGCCTGGTGAGAGAGCAGGAACGAGCACACATGTTGCCATGTCTGCAGGTCTCTCTGGACCTCAGCCAGTCTGCACCTCCGCCATTCTTTGGCAGAGCAACCCTACTGTCAGTAGAAAGAAGCTGTTGCTAGGACTCAGGCAGACACCCCAACAGAAGACAAGATGGCCCCAGCAAGAGTGCCAGGCTTTCCTGGATAGAGTCTAAGCAATCCCTGCCGTTGAACATTCCAGGGTCTACATTCAAATGGCAGAGACTAGAGCCTGCGGAAGCATGCACAGCCTCCTAGTCCTCTAGAGGTAGGGCACTGGATGCTGGTCCTGATCTCACCCTGCCCTACTGTATAACGTTGAATAAGTTGTTTGCTCTCTGGGTTTGGTCTTGCAAAATACAAGATGGATTCTCCATTCTCTCTCTGAAAAATCAGTTAATACCCTTAACCTGATCTATGCACCAGCTCTCTTGTTTGTCCCAATGTTTCCCTGGCTTCTTTGCTGAGAACGAGTCATGGAGGCAGAGATGTCTTTACAGACATTACAGTATTGACATCAGTCTCAGCCAACAAATTGGATGGCTGTCCTCATCCTCACTTCATGAAAGGAGGAACAGGTGCAGGAAAAGGCTGCAAGAACACCCCAAAATTGTGCACAAGTGTCAGACACAGGCCTGCTGGCTCCTCCCATGACACAGAAGCTTGCCCTAAAGGAGAACATGTTTATTCTCTTCCTTGCCTTTGCTCCTGCACCAGGCCCCTGCCCCATCCTCACAAGCAAAGAGCTCCAGTGGGCGTCTCTAATCAGTGCCTCTAGAAGACTCTATGTATTGAAGGGCACATTGTTGCTGGCTTCCTAGTGGCAGAAGTGATGCTTAAGATGCCATTCAGCCCTGACTTTTCAGTTAAACAGAGCAGCTGAGGCAGGGATGAACCAACGGGTGGAACTTTGCTGCTGGCGGCCTGGCACAACAGGAAGTGAGCTAGCCATGGAAGTAGGAAAGCATACACATACTGAGTCCTTCTGGGTCCCTCCCTCAGGTTTTGTGGAACTGGATTTGGGTATATGTGATGCCCAGTGATGAGCGTTTGGAGAGATATGGGCAGGAAGGAGTAGCTGGATCCACCTCTGACAAAAGTGTTTACCCTGAGCAGCTGGGCAGACCCATCCTCAGCCATGATCTAAGTGAGGTAACCTACATCCTGGTCATGGGTACATTTCTTTTGGATGACCCTGACATGGGGAAAGATCGTTCCAGTGTGTGAACCCAGGTGAACCCCAGGTAATGGGTTAGGGACACTGAAGTATCACCTAGAGATGGCTAGGTCCCACGTTAGGAGGAACAACCCCTCTCTTACCTGGGGCTAATCCTAAGTGCTGTGATAAGAAATGTCCTCCAATAAAGACATTTTACCTCTACTAAAGTGACCCTGTTGTTCCATGAAGTCAGAAATCGTTCCAAAGTCCACGTGTTCTTTGAAAAGACACTTCCCCTAGGAGGCTACCTCTTAGGAGGACTTTAAACCCTAATTACAACCAGATTTGCCAAATTGCACACCTATGGGTGATCAGAGCATGGAAGATGGACAGAGCAAGTGGTGCCAAATCTTCAAGGAGGATGCCAGAAGGAACAGGGCTTCCCAGCTCTGTTTGCTTCTCTCTACACGTCTTTGATGGGAATTGTTTTATGTCAAGGAAACTAGCCAAGCCTGTGGTCTCAGCATTTGGGAGGCAGAAACAGGGGGATGGAGAGTGCCAGGTCAGCCTAGGCTCCATAGCGAGATCTGTATCAAGAACTAAGAGGGAAAAGGTCAAGAAAAGTAGAGTTCGGAGAGGCGAGCGGATTTCCCCAGAGCATATTAATGAATACAGTATTGTCTTTCTGTCTTGAGCTAGCACCTGTGAGAGTACTGGCTCCGAAGCTAGGCACAGCGATGGATGTATCCAAGCCTCCCTGCTTAAGGTTAATTTTCCTTAAGTCTTCTCTAGCCCTGCCCACATCTAAATCCACAGTAACTTTTGAGCAGCCTTCCCCTGGCATAAATTAATTGCCATAGAAACGTTAACTTTTCTCCACTCCTATTTAATTGGCATATGTTACCTTTGATTAAATCTCCCATTTACAGTGGGAAGTGTAAGGGACACAGGCAGGTATGAGAGTGTGTACCCATGAGCACATGACAGTGTTGTGCTAACGAGAAAGGAACATCTGTCGGCAGCCCAGTGCTCCAAGGGCGATGTGGTAGCATATTTCACAGAGAGGATGGGGAGGTCACTTAAGCATCAGTCAAGGGAAGCTAGCTAAGAGAGAGTCTCTTTCTGGGCAGATTCAAATCCTAGTCTGTCTGGCTCCAAAGTTCTGGTTTCTCCCTCATCCTGACAAACGCCCCATCATCAGCATCACTAATGTCATACTCCGGTGCAGGGCCAGCACAGTGCGGACCTAAACTCTTAAGATCCACCTTTTAAGTTATTTACAGTAAGGGGTTTTCCCCAGCCTTCAGCTTCCTCTGGACTCCTCCTTCCACCCCAAAGTCTTTGCCATAGCCTTGCCCAGAGAAGTGGTGATGTTGATTAGCGGGACTGGAGAAGCCGAAACCGCTACTTCTCCTGGCAGGCTTTGAGACAGGATGGTCCCCTCCTCGGTCTACAGGTTGTATCTCCCCTTTAAGCCACGTCATATAGCTCAATGTCCTCTCAGACATTGGGGGTGAGGTGGACAACAGATACCTACCCCACATTGGAGCCACGAGGAGCAAGATAGAATAGAGAGGTACATGGGAGGCATTTCCTTCCTCCTCCAACATCCTCCACTATCTTCAAAGGAGCCTCCCCAGAGTCTTGGGATAGGGCAGAATTGGGGAAAGGTTGGGTACACTAGTTTTCAAATGATGTGGCATGATCCCTCCTAGTTTGGAATCAAAGTGAGTGGCTTGGGAAACACCTGGTCAGTCGTGGTTCAACAGGTGTGTGGTGTAGGAGGGTTTTTTGTCTGTGTTACTTTCATTGGTCGAATAAAGAAAACTGCCTTGGCCTTTGATAGGGCAGTCCTTAAATGGGCAAAGAAGGCAGAACAGAACTGTGGAAGAAAGAAAGCAGAGTCAGGCAGATGCCATTGCTCTCTGACCCTAGATGTATGTAGGTTAGAATCTTCCTGATAAGCCATGACATTGTGGTGCTACACACGTTAATAGAAATGGGTTAATCAAGATGTGAGAGTTAGCCGGTAAGAGGCTAGAACTAATAGGCCAGGCAGTGTTTAAATGAATACAGTTTCTGTGTTATTATTTCCAGGGCTAAGCTAGCTGTGCAAGAGCCGGGGGGGGGGGGGACAAAAAGCAAGCCAGCTCACCCCATCACTACAGGTGTGTACAGGGAGGAGGGTGGGTTCATAGCCTACTGTGGGCTAGAGAGAGGAATGGGTTTCTTCTCAGGAACTCTCTCCCAAGAGTCCTTCTTTCTCCCCTTACTGAGAATTCTGCAAATGGAAGTCCCAGCACCAGAGGGCTCCCAGCAACAGAACTGAAGAGGTGACCTAGGGAGCCTCACTCCACCAGAGTCCCCTGGCCCTGCCTACCCATCTGACTCCAAAGGTGGACAGAGAGAAAGATCGTAAAGAACAGGTTAGATAGAGTCCTTGGTCCCAGGAACCTCTGCAAAGGTCCAGTTCCTGGAACTGAAGGATCATGGAGGCAAAGTATCATGCCAGTCCTGGACCAAACTGCAGATGCCTTTGGGCTTCTGAGATTTGACACCTCACTTAGGAATGGTTAACCCCAATGCCTTATCTCAGGCTGGCCCAGATCTTGGGAAGAGTCTTAGCTAGCCCCTACACTCCTTTCTAACAGGGAACCAGCCCAGCAGCCACCTCTTCCCAGGGACCAAACTACAGACTCTTCTTCTCCCATCAGCATCCTGGGCAGAGCGCTGATTAAGAACAGGCCAGGCATGGGTTCTGCTCATGAAGGTTTCCGGGCAATGGGGTCTCGGTCCTCGTCCGTCTGCTTCCCTGAAAACTGCATCTCCTGGTAGAGCACAAAGCAACCTCAGTCAGTGCTCAGCAGGAATGCCAAGTCGTCAAAGCCAGCACCAACTCACGACATCCTGCTCATCCCTGCTCATTATTATCAGTTCCTGCCTCAGTCCTGGCCCTTCTGTTCAGATTGCGAGCATAACCTACGGTACCTTGGACATCCCGATCCCCCAGCACCCCCACTCCACGCCATGCAGGGTTCCCTTCCTCGGCGTCAGCATCCACTCCAGTTTGACCACTGAGGGTCACTAGCTAGAATGTACTGTGCTTCAGGTCAGGAACTCACCCCAGCCCACCCTTCAATACTTTAAGCCCCATCTCTCTCTAGTTAATTGCCATTCAGGGTCCCTTGTACACAGTACCATCCCTCCCTGTCAAACCTGCCCTCTGTAAAGGTTCTGATCAGTGGCAACCATCTAGCTATGTCTTGTTACGGCTTAAAGAAAGGCGTGCCTGTTCCGGTGACAATCCAGTCAGCACTAACCCACAGGGGGAAAGCTGGTGACCTGCCTTCTATCTTGTCTTTTCAATCAAGCTGCCAGTCAGCCCCGCCTCAGCTCAGAATCCTGTCTTCTGCCTCATAGGTCAAAGCACTTGCCACATTATTGGAACTGGCGATTCTCCTCTGCCCCCTCCACTCTGCTGGGGTCCTGAGGGCCAGGCTAAGCTCCCTTCCTTTCTCTGTCCTCAGCACATCCCACCTAGACTCATAAAGGCTGCACCTGGTGTCCCCGGTGCTGTTGCCACCTGAATTTCTTGATCAAAGAAGAGAATGCATTTTTGTTCAAATCACCTTACAGACAGCTGGGGAGGGTAAAAATAAGTCTTCCCAAAGGGCAGAAAGAAGGCAAGATGTGCACTCAGAAGAGCCTGGCAGGCCAAGAAGGGACAGCGCTGGCTAGACAAGCCAGTCCGGGACTGAGACTCAATGTTCCCATTCACTTTGGCAACCCCTGGCTGCTTATCGTGCCAGGGAAGTTATTGACATTGAAATTGAAATTGAAATTGAGTTAGAAGAGGGGAGGGAGGTCTGCGGGAGCCATGCAAATCAGGGTGAGGGAAAGGGAGACATTCCTATTCTGGGAAGCCCTTTATTACCGGGTTCCCAGCTCCTGCTAATTTATAACCTGTTGCGAGGAGTTGGCCTTTCATCTTTTCTGACGCAGAGGCTCTGGGATCAGCCATAAGGGCACTGGGTCTAATCTGCCTCCTAGGCACGGCTCTGTCTCTGCATACCTACCATGCATCAGACACTGTACATCATCACCAATGCCGGCTTCACCTCTCCAAGGCTTCCAAAATAGGAACCCTTCTGCAGCCCTGGCAGTTGGGTGGCCAGCCCATAACTGAACGACTTCAATGACAGGGAGATCACCACCTGACTAACAGCCCATTTTGTGTGTTGGACAGCTCCATTGTTCCAAAGGTTCTTCCTGTGCAGGAATGTGCCTCTCCCATGGTTGCCATGGGTACTAGCCCTCCTCCTTTAGGAGCCTCCATGGGGGACACCTATGCCTATAATCAGGGATGCAGGCTAGCTTCACAGGGATGGGGGAAATGGTGCTGAGCCATCCCTCTGAGGTAAGGGAGACCCAGACTGACCCCGTCTCAAAGGGGACGACCCAGCTGTCAAGACTCCCTGTGTGCAAGTGTTCCATCCCCTATTCATGTGTTCTCCTGCCTGTCAGTCTCCTGCTCTCATTTGTCACCTTTCTGTCACTCGCATCATAAAATGGAGCCCAGGTGTGAGAGGATCAGCTGCGCTCGGCAGACAGTAAGGCATGTTGAGCAAGACTGACAGAACGACAGCAAGTCGGGCAGGCTTTGCAGAGATGCAGGCGGCAGGCGGCTAACGAGCCTTCCTGTCTTTCCCCAGGACAGGTGGACAGACAGTTGTGACAGATAGACAGAGTCAGACAATGAACACACAGGTAACAGACAGTCAGGTCACCTCTGCTCAAGAAGGCTGCCTGCCTGGTGCCTACTGATCTCTGTACAACCAAGGAGTTTCCAAAGAAAGCCCAAGACTCTGGGAACAGAAGACATTAATCCACTCACTCCCAGCATGCCTGGCTCCTCCTAGATGCTCCGTGTGACCCCACGGTTGCTCCCCAGCTGCAGCCCTGTGAACACACACCACAAACACTCCTTCAGGCTTCCACAGATTGACCAGCAGAAGCACATTCTTCAAGGGCTTGTGCATCGTGAGCCCGTTAGTGATAAAGGAATACCAGAGAAGGAAAATGACTTACCCAAGACTCTAGAGCTTTCGAAGGGTGAGAGATGTGACTTGAATCCTGCTCTGAATGACTTCCGAGTTCACACTCATCTCTCCATTCCCAGCACTGCTTCCAGAGGACACCCAGACCTCATTTGGCTCCGTGAACTCAAATTCCCTGTGTTTTCTCAGGAGAATGAGGTAGTCATAAGAAGACTACATGATTTATGTCCTGAAGGAAGTTCCCACAGGAGGAGGCTGTGAATTGGTCCAGAAATAGCAGATGATGTCAGCCAGGGCATTCCCTCCACCCCCGGGGCCCTTGGCACCATCCTTACAGGACCATCATCAGAATTGATGCGCCAACAATCACAGAGATTAGACTTGCCCTTTCTGGCTTGGCTTGCTCGGACGTCATCCCTGTGGTTCAGGGAACACCTGTCTGTTTGACCAGCTCCCCTCCTCATCACGCACACCACCTCCCTTGCCAAGCCTGGGACTAGAGAGCCTCAGGAGGCAATGCCGTATTCCAGTCACGTGGGAACCGTGTCCATCATCACCCAGTACCTCATGCTTTCCTAAGTGGCCTGATTTGGGTCTCCTGGCACGTCACTTCACACTTCCAGAGCCGCTCCTCGTCTTCCCGGTGCCTAGCCTCCTCGTTCAGTTTGGTTCATTACAGTTTTACTTCTGGCACACACCCAATTCTGGGCACTGGAGCCCTTGTGCCTATTGCTTGACCTTGATCTAGATTCTTTTTCCATTTAGCCTGCTTTATGTCTAGAATAAAGGTAGCCATAAGCGGGAGCCAGCTCCTTCAGGCTTTTAAGAGAGGATTCTGGACATCTGTCTTCATATTCAGGGGTTTACATGGGAGTGGGCTCTAAGGAGTTGTGGTGGGATGCTTGCACAAGGAAAATAAACAAACACTGCAAATCAGGGCGCTTTTAGGGCTTGTGAAGACCTGGTTATTGAATATTTGCCAGCACAACCCTGGGGGAAAAAAAAACAAAAGCATGCACAACTGAGTGTGGCCACAGGACTCAGTGCTTCAGTGTGACGACAGCCTTTCTGCCTCCCATCCTATGAGGGACACCCAGACACAATGGCCTGCCCCCATGCCACAGAGGCAGAAACTAAAGAAGGTCAGCTCTAGGGTCACAGTGGGTCAAGGGCAGGCCAAGGACTGGGATCTGGGCTTTGAGGGCTGGGACTCTCCATGTGCCGAAAATGACCTTTCACCCTTACCAATCTGCCTTCAGAGCAAATGGAATAAGATTTATAGATGGCAAAAGCAGAGACTGGGGAGATGGTTCAGTCAGTAGACACTTGCCACGCAAGCAGGAGGATCTGAGTCCAGTACCACATAAAAGCCAGGCAGAGAGGAGGGGAAGAGAAGGTCCCTGAAGCTTGCTGGCAGGATTGCTAAACTCCAAGCTTGGGAAGACACCTGATGATGACAATCTTGGACATGCACAAGCATGTCGTACATAACAGACAGAAGAGACAGACACACACACACACACACGAGAGAGAGAGAGAGAGAGAGAGAGAGAGAGAGAGAGAGAGAGAGAGAGAGAGA
>NC_022014.1:16750960-16762365 GCF_000317375.1 Microtus ochrogaster | reverse complement strand
GAGAGAGAGAGAGAGAGAGAGAGAGAGAGAGAGAGAGAGAGAGAGAGAGAGAGAAAGAGAGAGCACTTGAGGAATCTTGGCTGAAACAGTTTAGGAGCAACCAGGATGTACTAGGAAGGAATCCTCTGGAATCCTCTGGAATCCTCTTCCATCAGTCCTCCAACAGGAGCAGAAGCTCTATGCCCACCCTCTGAACTCTGTTTGGTAGGAAGCCTGGAAAGGTCTTTTCTTTCCTTCTCTGACAAAGTTCTTAGTGTGCTTTTAGAGAAAAGGGAAAAAAAGAGGTGTCTGTTACCCAAGTGGAGCTGGGAGGCCCTGAGGAGCTGCACACAGTCCTGCCTACAACAATGTCCCAAGCGAAGGGCCCAGCTCCTTATGGGGAGTGGCAATGGACCATGAACTGAGTGGATTAAGACAGATGGAAATCTAGGCCTCTAGTTGTGGTAAGATATGTCTGCATGACTTGTCAGGGCATCTTGAGAGCACAGGGGTATTCAGAACAGCTTCCCTCAAAGACAAGCAAGGCATGTATGTCCACACACTCACATCTCTGGGGCAGTCATGAATACCCCTCCTTCCGAGATGACTGTCACATACCACCAGACACAGTCACAGGCAGGCACACAGGTGTGTCTGCACCAAACAGAAGTGCTTAACAAAAATCACTTATTCAGGGCATGGTGTGCTATGCACATTTTCATGGAGAAGCTTATGCTCTGCTCTGGCCCCAGATCCACCTCACAATCAAACTGAGGCTGCCATACCCCCTGGGCTTTTGCCATGAGCCTCTGCCTGGACCCTTGGCCTTTAGACTCACCTCTGGTGCTGGTCTCTAAACTGTCACATCCATCCATCTTCCCAGAATTTCATTCTGATCTCGCCCCTCTCCTTCCTGTGGGGAAATACATCCTTCAATGGCATTTCCTGCCTCCTTCATTAAAAGCCCAGCCTAGCATACAAACTGAAATGCGGCCAGCCCCTCTGCCTTCCGATCCACACTATGCCTGTGCTACAGACTCCTATGGCTCCAGCAAGTAAACTCTCTGTAACACTCTGAAGGCTGCAGGGCTCAGATGCCCCAGGTAGAGGTAGCATGTCCTTGCCTTATCTGTCCTCTCTGGAAGCTGTTGGCCATGTGCCTTTTCTCTGAGAAGGGTGGTGGCCACGCTTCATCTTTCCTGCCTTATGGTGAGCTCTCCACAGCTCAGTGGCAAACTGTCCTAGGCTCAGGCTCACAGGAGGACCTTGGGAAGGGCATAGAGATTGACTACATCATTGTGCCTTTCCAGTACCCCCCCACACACACCTCAAATGGTCTTTCCCCTTTTCTCCTAGATAGGTCTGGATCTCACTGCTGGACAAGAGTCTCAAGACACAGCTCCTCCACCCTGCCCCACCCCTACCCCACAGGAGCACGGAAGATTTGAGAAGTCCTTTCCCAACTCATGACCTGAGAGTAATCCTCCGACTAAAAACCTCCTGGCGTGGAGTCCAGCTCCTCTGTGTTCAAACATGTGTCAGTCATTTGTAGCCCTCCCTGGGCAGCTTTGGGTTGGACGCTTATCACCACTGCCTTCCAGAGCCAGAACATGCGCAGCTGGTCTCGACCATCAATTGTTGGACCCAGCATCGGGCTCCACTCCCATGTTGTGGCCGCTCCTTCAAAGATGGGGAGCTCATTCCTGCCAGGCTGGGCCCCCCAGGAGATCTCCATTTCCTTGTAAGTGATCAGCTGCCTCAGCTCAACCCTCGGAGGCTGCAGCCATCACCAGTTCCTCCAGGAGTAGCCTCTACGGATCTGAATAAGAGGACTAACCCTGTTGGTTCCTGTGGAATTCCCCTCATGGCGTGGATTCAGTTCACCTCCTCTTTGAGCATCTGCCCACTTACTATACAGCACTTGGAATCAGCCCCGATGCTTTCCCGCCTCCCTCCCCTACTCCTCACCCTATAACACCTCCACCAAACCCTTCCTAAGGCCCTCAGTCCCATCAGACCCCAGACCCCCACCCTCTCCTCTTTCTTGTTCCTGCTCTGAGCTTTCGAAGGGCCCTCACACCCACCAATACCAAGAGGTCTTTCTTATGGGAGATGGGATAGCAGATTTAGAAGCCTTGCTGCCCACTGTATGCTAATCAAGGTAAGGAACTTCACTCCCAAACCTTCTGAAAGGGGCAGCACTAACCTCTTATTGGCCAAGGGCAGTGGGGGATTTAAAATGAAACCTCAAAGAGAGGTCCTGGCCCAGATGGTCACAGAACTCACCCTGAGTCACAGAACCTACCTGGGTCCTTCTCAGGAAGATTGCCCTTTTGTTGGAGACCCCAGACATGCCAGCTCCCTCCATATCCAAACAGCGTGAATTTATCCAGTGCCTGCACAACTCTCTATCAAGGGCTCTGCTAAAAGCAAGATTCATAACATCTAATGTGTTCCCTTCATCTGCTAATTTAATAATTCCGTCGAAAAATGAGCTCGTTTGGCCCACAATTTGCTTCCCAGAGGCCTAACGCCTCCTATTGCTCACGACTTCATTAGCTCTCAGATGCCAACATTCGCTGCCCACCCCTGGTTTTGAAGAAAGCAAAGCTGGATGTGATGAACTATGTGCTCCCTGCCCTGACTCCCTTCCCCCGCTCCATGGCATCTCTCTTTTGGAAGATGCAGGCAGGCATACTCTCCTTCCCCCCGCCTTCTCCATGCTGGCAGAGAAAATGGGCCTATGCCCATTGTAGTAGGGCCTCAGGACCCAGAAGGACCAGTGTGTTCAAGTTCCAAGTTCAGATGGGTGTGAGGATGGTTCCCCCACAATCCCCCATGAGAGCTGTGTTCTCATGTAAGTGAACAAGATAAGGCACAGGAGCGAGATCTAGGGGCCAGAGATGCCATATGTATGATCTCGTCCCATCCAGCTGCTGTCCTGTGACACCTGGGGTTATGTCATTGATAAAGAATACAATTTTCTCTCCGTTTGGAAGACTGGAAAGTCCATCAAGGTGTTGGTGGCTTTTAAGTCCTGGTCTCTCTACTCCAAAATTAAACCTTAGTATGTATCTCTCCTATCCTTACCCAGTGGGAGGAGCGAAGGGGCTGAAAGGCTTCCTTATTACTCTCCAGCCCTTTGATGAGATCTCTAATCCATTCCATAGCATCCCCATCCCCGTAACTTAATTACCTCCCAATGGTCCCAACTCAACTGCATTTTGAACATGTATGTATAGCATGTGTGTGTATTCATCTTCATGTGTGTATTGTGCACTTTTTATTGTTTTTAATGAACTATATTGAAAAATTTCTCTGCTCCCCTCTCTCACTTCCTTCTCCCCTTCTGCCCTCTCCCATGGTCTCCATGATCCCAATTTACTCAGGAGATCTTGTCTTTTTCTACTTCCCACGTACATTAGATCCATGTATGTCTCTCTTAGGGTCCTTTTTCTTGTCTAGGTTCTCTAGAATTGTGAATTGTAGGCAAATTTCTCTTTGCTTTATGTCTAAAAGCCGCTTATGAGTGAATACATATGATAATTGTCTTTCTGGACCTGAGTTACCTCACTCAAAATGATGTTTTCTAGCTCCATCCATTTGCTTGCAAATTTCAAGATGTCACTGTATTTTTGCGCTGTGTAGTACTCCATTGTGTAAATGTGCCACGTCTTCTTTATTCATTCTTCGGTTGAGGGGCATTTAGGTTGTTTCCAGGTTCTGGCTATGACAGATAGTGCTGCTATAAATATAGTTGAGCACATGTCCTTGTGGTATGATTGAGCATCCTGCATGTACCTGCTGAGGCCAGAAACTATCATGGGGTGTCTTCCTCAGTTTTTCTCCACTTTATCTTCCTAAAGCAAGGTTTCTCGCCATACCTGGAGCTGGTAGATTTGGCTGGTCTAACTGGTCAGATTGTCTAGGGACTCCGTGTCTCCATCACAGTACTGGTGAGTCTTTATTGTCAACTTGGCACAGCCTAAAGCCATCTAGAAAAGGGAACCTCCATGAGACAATTGCCTCCATCAGAATGGCCCATGGGCATGTCTAGGGCTATGTGTGTCTTGACTATTAACAGATGTAGGAGGGCCTAACCTACAGTGGATAGTACCACCCCTAGTCAGGCAGAGCTGGGCTATGTAAGAAAGCTAACTGAACAGTTAGAGAGAGAAAGCCAGTAAGCAGCACCCTGCTGAGGTTCCTACCCTGACTTCCTTCCAGGATAGATTATGACCTAGAAGCATGAACCAAATAAACCCTTTCCTCCCATAAGTTGCTTTTGATTATGATGTTTATTATAGCAAAGGAGGAAGCAAACTAGGACAGCCAACCAAGTGCTGGGATTACAAGCAGGCCACTGCCCCTGCCTGCCTTTGATGTGGGTTAGCAGACCTTTCTGTAGGGGCTTAGTCTTCCTGTGTGTATGACAGATACTTTATCTGCTGAGCCATCTCCATGGACCTCAAAATTCTTAATGTTGCCATGATGGGACTTGAGTGCCAACAGATGAATTTGGGAGGAACGCATTCTTCCAACATGCCACATGGTCAAGAATTCAAGCATTGCCCTGTTGTAAGTTTTGATGTTTAGGGGAGGTGGCAGTGCCTCACAGCCACCTCTGAGCCACATTCCATCACTTTCTCGGGTCTTAGTGTCACTAACCTTAGGTAATAGTATCTGGGGACCTCTAGAAGACTGATGAATGGACTTCAAGGAGCCAATGACCTTCACGAATTTGCATACACAATGTCCTGTGTATGTGTATAGTCTACCCCAACACTGTTATCAAATTCTCAGAGGGGTCTCTAGACGAGAAAAGATCTAAAACCAATGCTGTAGAGCAGTAGTTAGGCATACTTTACTGTGTAGACCCAGAAATCGCCTTGGGAAGTAATGGAGTTCCCAATTACTCAACTCTATGGCCACAGTCTCCCAATAAAACTTTATTCAATAAAGCAAACCTCAGCTACAGGTCATATCTGTTTAATCCAGGGAGATGGGGAATTCTTGTGTTCCATGGAAAAACACTAGAAGTCTTTCAGCTTCTTTCCAGCTTGTTCATTCATTCACCCAGTTTCTTATAGAAACAGACACTAAAGCACTAAATACAACAGACAGAGAGAGAACTGAGGATAACTGCAGCCTTCAATAGATCTGCAGCCCTGCGGGAGAGGTGAGCATGGGACACTGCCATTCAATGTGTTGAGGACTGCGAGAGAAGTTTCCAAAGGGAGGTGTAGCTTAGAGAAGACCGTGAAAGTACTAGAGTCGGAATGGATACTCATTGAAGAGTAGGAGGTGCTACAAGCAGGGTCACTAGGGAGAGATTAGCAGGGTACCCAAGGTGGAGAACACAACATGTGCAAAGGCACCGAGGCACCTGCCAGGGGGTGCAGGTGAGACACAAAGGAAAGGAGGATGGAGAGGAAGCCAGAGTGGCCACAGAAAGGCCTTTCTATCCAAGCTCTATTCCAAGGTCAGCGGGTCCAGAAAGGGATTAGACCTTCAACAAGCAACCGCAACCCTTTGTGGAGTTGTGTCTCAAGTGGACACATATGCATCATTTCTCCCTGGCAGTGCTATTTTTGGTATTGACTCCGATTTTAATGCCCCAACCACCTTGATTTTCCTGATTTAATCCGAATCACACAAAGCCCAAATCATCTACCTGGTAATAGAAGGATTTCTCCCTACAAGATATTGTACCCACATGAACATCCTCCCCACCTCTGAACTGGAGCTCTCAGAAGAAGGTCAGTGTAATATCAACAAGCAAACAGCTGCTAAAGTGCAATCAGAATGAAGCACTTAAGATTAAAGGGAATTATTGGTTATTCCTGTGGATGGGCTCCATTTACAGGAGCTACCCTTGGAGGGGTAAAGGAATGGGTAAATGCAGGGACCAGAAACCACAGTGGACAGCAATCACTCTGATCCAGCAGCCACCAAATGCAGTCTCAGATCACACAGCCTCCTCTCTCCTCCACTGACCAAATTCCATTCTGGGTCTACGGTATCAGCGCTGCGTGCTGTGCTTTGTGCTTTGGTGCTTCTCATCTGTGTCCTGACTCCCCCAGAGTAGGACTGAACCTGTTGTATGGTCCCAATGCTCAGATTGCCTGGCAGACAGCTGGCACTCTATTTGTAGAATACCATGAGCTCTTATGGCTAGCTATGATTCAGTCTTAAAGGAACACAAGCTGCAAGCTTGGTGCTCTGGAATGAGTGAACGAGGGGCTGGTGGGTCAGCTGGCCCCTCCTATTTCAATGCCCTGCAGCTATGTCCTCCCCTGCTCATTCACTGAGGATGTCCATCTCTTTGTCTTCTAGGCACATGGTACAATTGCACTTTCTGGTCCTCTTTCTTTTAGGGGTGCTGTATGACAATCTAGCCAGTGACTTATGAGCCAAGGTAGTCTTGTGGCTAGTTGTGGCCAATGGAATGTGAGTGAAATGTCACATGGGGGAGCCTCAGTGTTCTCTTCTGTCTAACACATCGACAGGCAGCGGTGGAGACAGAGACTGCTTCATCCATCCACATGCATGAGTGACGACATCACCCTAGCCATCCATGGAGAGATGCACTGTGAAATGAGAAATAGCCTTGCTTGCTCCACTCTGAGACTGAAGCCCGGGGCTTATCTGTCACCCCCGCATAACACAGCCTTATCCTAACTTATCATTTTCTTCTAATGGGCTCCACCACCCAATTTTCTCTCTAGCCAACTTGATACCTTCTTCTTCATGACAGTCTCCATTTCTTGAGCAAACATTCTCTACGCATCAGCAGGAAGCAGAAGACGAAAAACTGTGGGCTAAAGAGACATGCCCCCAGCAATGCACAGTCTTACAGATGCTGTGCTGGCTTGGTGGTTCCTGCACTGGTGGTCCCTGAGAGGGCTGTTTCAGTTCTCCTAGCGCCCCCTTCACTGGTCATCTGACTTGTCCTTGAAGATGGAGATTTATAAGCTACCTCTCCTCTCCTCGCATCTCTCACTATGTTCTAGTTTTATTTCTGATTCATGAAAAGATATTTTGACAATGTTCAACACAGAAGAGGAATGAGTTTATTTGTCTCATAACTCTAAATTAAATTTATCTATCATTTTGTAGAAATCAAGGCAGAGACTCAAGCAGATAGTTATATCACACACACACACACACACACATACACACACAGTTAAGATCAGAGAGAAATGAATATATCCAAGCTGCCTACTTACAACTGTAGCTTTCTCCTCATGTACTGTTTAGGACGCTATGCCTGGGGAATGGTACCTCCCAAAATGGCCTGGATTTTCCTATATTAACAGCTAAGACAATTCCTCACATATATGCCTACTATAGCCAGCTTCCTCTAGATGATTCCTCACTAATATTCTCTTCCTAGGTGACCTCGGTTGTGGGAAGTTGACAGTTAAAATTAATCAGCATTCACTACAATGCTTCCAATGGCTCCGAAGATTCCTCTGGAGGATGCTCCTAAACATTGATGGTCCAAAACCAAGGTCCACACCCAGGTAAGCCCTGAAGCTCTTCTGAAATGCCCATCAGTGGAGCATCAAGTACTTCAACAGCTCTGGTTGCTATTGATAAAATAAACCAAAACACAGAGGATAGTGACCACACGCTCAGAGACACAAAGCATCAGAGCTGCCAGGTCAGAATAAGAATCTAAGATTCCTGTGCCCTTGAAAGACAGATGGGCCTTAGTGCATCCTCGGCACCATAAGAAAACTGTGAAGGATGCTGTAAGAAGCCCTGAGACCCACGGACAAAAGTCCCAATGAGAAGAGCAGCAAGCAAGAGAGGGATGTGGAAAAGAATGGGGGAGAGGGGACAGTCATGAGCAAGACCGAGAAAAGAGCTTCCATCCCTAAAGAGAAAGAATGGAGGGAAAGTATCTGATTCTCACAGTGAATCTCTGCTCCTCTGGACCACCACTTCTATTCCCCTGGAACAGCCTTCCTGGACCCCAAACAGAGCATCACCCAAAGGCCTATGTGCCATGAGGTACATCATTGTGACCTCTTCTGAAGGACCTGCAACCCTGACATGAGGCCTGTAGTCAGATTTCCATTCCTGTAGCGTATACCTAAAACACTTAACTACTAGGATTCCTCTTCCTCATGGCTCAGAAGGTTGGGTTTGTGACTGATGGGCCACTGTTTCCACCTCTGAGGTAACACATCCTGGCAAGAGCACTTGGTTCACCTCATGACCAGACAAACAAAAGAGAGGATGAGGCTAAAGTCCCATAATCCCACTTAAGGACACTCACAACTTCCTGAAGACTTCCCATTGAGTTCACAGCTAGGGTCAAGTCCTTTAAGACACTGGCTTTAGGGGACACATAATCCACATGACAGCAACTTCTTTATCCACTTAGATGCAGGGGTGGAGAAATGGAGGTGAACCATGAGGGCCATATCCGGGTCCAGCAGCCCTTTATAGCACCTGTTCTCCTTGTGATGGCCATGCCCTGTCTTGGGTACCTCTTCCACCTGCTCCCTGACTGCTTATCTCTCTCACTTTGTGGACCAGGTTAAAATTATGTGGCAAGGTGATCCTGACCCTGAGTTCAGAAGTAAGCGTGGAGATTAGAGACTTAGCAATTAACACACAGTCGGGAGTAAAGGTGCCGAAGGAAATTTCCATGAGACTGGCAGACAGGCAGGCACAGCAGGCTAAAGGTAGTGGGAGGGAGTAGCATCCTCCGCACACTGCCTGCTTCCTCTTCTCTGGCAAGATGCCATTGAGGAGGGGGCATTGGGCCGCATGGGGGAGGGGACAGGCTCAGGCCTTGGGAGAGGGCTTGCTCCCTACCCCTTTCTGAAAAGGAACAGCCACAGAGGCCTAAGATTGCCAACCCGGTGAGCCTCCCGGTGGCATAAGAAGTAGGCTTCGAGGGGCAAAGTCACAGCACAGCACCCCCAGGCCTCCACTTAGAACAGGAGCCAGCACTGAACACGCAGTGTGCATAGTGCCTACCAGACACACACTTGTCATGCATTCCCCAGAGAGGTAGTAAGACACACTCAAGTATGGTCATACATACATCAGCACATAATAGTACCTGCAAGCATATACACATGTGCATGCATGCAAGTCCCCTCCACATTTTCCCAAGAGGAACTGGAGCCTGAAGCCAAACTCTCAGTAGAAACATTCATTTCTCTACCTGCCCTCTGTAGAATATTGCTTTGAACCTCATATTGGGATGATGTGGTGTGTGTGTGTGTATGTGGTGTGTTTGTGTGCTTATATGTGTCCGTAGTGTGTGTATGTGTGTATGGAATAAGGTGTGTGTGTTTGTGTGTGGTATATGTGTGTTTGTGTGTACTATGTGTGTGGTTGGGTATTTGAGTGTAGATGTGTATAGTGTGTTTGTGTGTATATGTCTGTTTGCTGTGTTTGTGTGCCTATATGTATGTGTAGTGTATTTAAGTTTGTGTGTGGTATGTGTGTGGTGTATGTGATTGTGTGTGTGATGTGTATGTCTCTGTGTGTGGTATGTGTGGCATGTGTTTGTGTGGTGTGTGTTTGTAGGTGTGTTTGTATATGATATGTGCATGAAGGATGTGTTTGTGTGTGTGATGTGTATTTGTATGTGTGTTTGTGTGTATGTATGTGTTTGTGTATGTGATATGCATGCTTATTTGTGTGTTGGTGTTGTGGTATGTGTACTTGTGTGTGTCTGTGTGGCATATGCTTGTGTGTGGTGTGTGTGTATGTGTGGGTGGATGGGTATATATGTATGTACATAACCACGGTCCCCTGCATGACGAAACTTCTCAGATGACCTCTGTGTGCTAATCTATGAGCAGAGAGATGTGAACAGAGAGGCGTTCAGATCTTTACAGAGCTCTGGGTTGCTCAGGTCCCAATACTTGAAAGCAAGCACTTTACTGACTAGGTCCTCTCCCAGCGCACTCTGAAGATGGACATGAGGTCAAGCATCCAGGGACACTTTGCAGCTCTCAGTCTGTGACACTTGGGCAGCCACGATGACTCTGAGCCGTTATTCTCATCTGCCCAAGATGGCATCTATGAAAGAGTAAGATGAGATCATTGGAGGTGCTTCAGAGATGAAAACACTTGGAGGTTACGGGCCACACAGACTTTAATATGAACTACAGACCTAGATCTACCAGATCCCACTATGGGCTACCAGAAGCCATGCACACATGGGAGAAAACTTGTCATCATCTGATGTCTGCTCTCAGGTACTGAGTGGTCTAGCTCATTGCTCTCAGCCTGGGTGATCCACAGACTGGGAGGCCAAAAACTGGCTCAGCTGGCAAAGAGCCTGCTGCACATCGGGACCTGAGTTCTGATCTGTAGCAACCACATAAAAGCTGGTCATGGGAGCATGCCTGTAAAACTTGGGCTGAGGAGGTTGGGAAAGAACAATTCCCACAGCTCATTGGTTAGTCAGCCTAAGTAGACTATGAGCTCCAGGTTTAGTGATATATATATTGCAGAGTAGCTGAGGAAGATGTCCAATCTCAACTTTTACCTACACACACACACACACACACACACACACACACACACACACACGCATACACGAACACAAACACACATACACGAACACACCCATGGACACACACCCATACTAACACATATACACACACCCATACCAACACATACACGAATCCACAACCTGAAAAGGCTCTGAAAAATCCCCCTGCCTGGACCCAACCCCTGAGATTCACAGTCAGTGAATCTGGAGTGGAGCTTAGAAGTCCATGGCTTTCAAAAGTCCCTCAGGCAATTCTAATATGCTGTCAGAGCTGAGGCCCACCCATCCAGGGGAGAAATTAGACACACATCAAAAGACAAAACGAGACATTTCACAATGGGTACCCACACAATGATAACAGCTGACATTGAATCACTGTGTGTGTGCGTGCCCAGCACTTTGCCAACCCCATGTTAGTGTATTTATTCTTCCCTAAAGCACAGTTAGGCAGGGCCCAGGATGCCCACTTTACAGACGAATAAACAAGACTCCAGAGATCAAGTAACTTGCTCAGGGAAAGATTTCCCCCCAACTCAAGACAGGGAGTCACTGTGTAACAGCCTTGACTGTCCTGGTACTCACTCTATAGACCAAGGCTAGCCTCAGACTCACAGAGATTCGCCTGCCTCTGCCTCCCAAGTGCTGGCATTAAAGGTGTGTGCCACCACCACTCAACTTGGAAAGACTTTTTTAAAAGTAGCATTTTTGCTGAACTTGGAAAGAGAATTGAATTTTGCTCCAGGGAGCTAAGAACAGGACAGATGGTCAGAATCTATGCCCTAGGAAGCTTTAAAATCATGGAGGAGCCGGACGATGGTGGCGCACGCCTTTAATCCCAGCACTCGGGAGGCAGAGGCAGGTGGATCTCTGTGAGTTCGAGACCAGCCTGGTCTAC
>NC_022014.1:16748138-16750860 GCF_000317375.1 Microtus ochrogaster | reverse complement strand
AAAAAAAAAAAAAAAAAAACAAAAAACAAAAAACAAAAAACAAAAAAAAAAATCAAACAAACAAAAAATCATGGAGGAGTAGGTGAGGGGAGCAGACAGTGGCTCTGCTACCTGGGATACTGGGACTCCAAGGGGGCTAGTGGGAGATGGCAGAGGCCTGTGGCGGCCAAATGATGGGAAGAGAACATTTTAAGACAAAGAAAAGGTAGAACTACTTTACGCAGCAGGTAGCGATTATGTGCCCCTTGTTATTATCCCCAGAGGGGGCAGGATGGAAATAGAATGTCAAGGTGGGATCTGAGAAAGCAGACGCAGGAGTCTGGAGGGAGGAAGCAGAGACTTCATCCTGAAGTTCTTTTGAGACCAGTGAAGTGGAGACTGGTCCCCACATCCCACACACAAGGATGGTAGAAAGAGCTTTGAATGGGGCTCAGAGGTCAGATTCCCAGCACTGTTTTCCCTCAGCCTGGACATCGTCATCAGAGGGAGGGAGGGCGGGGATAGCTGCATCCAAGTCGGTTTTCCAGCTGAGTGCTGATCAGCCAGTATTTCAGAGGGTGGCCTGGAAGGGAGGAGCATGTATGGAGGTCCCCAGGCTCCCCAGGCTCCAGCACAGCAGCTCTGCTCCCCCTGCTGTCAGGGAAACTTCCAGAGGCTCAGGTAGTTCTGACTTCTAGCTCCCTCAAGATAGCATTAATTCCCATGGTTGCCCAAATGTCAGTGAACCCCACAGGGTCTCCAGCTGTAAAGATACCAGGCCCCGGATGCAAAGTCTGCACATGGACCCGGGAACAGGATATAGTCTGCGCAGGAATCTGTGGACGTCTCAGACCTGCCCTGGTCAGCACTCCTCACTGTCAACTGCACCGCGAGCAGGGTGTCACTGTAGGGGAAGCTTCAAATGCCAGAGCGTCTTCATTGAGGGAGCAAGTTCCCCACCCAGCACGTGACATCCAAGTCCACTTTCCACACTCTTTCCCAGAGAACAGGAAACTTCCTAAGGGTTTCTCCACTCTTCTTCATCTGAGGAGACCGAGGCACGAGTACCAGCCTTGCTTCTGGGCACGCTCAGCACAGTGACTTCTCTACTGTTCCCAGTAATGCTATGAAAGTTATTGTTCTGTCTCTATTTTTCAGACAACTACCATGAAGGACAAAAGGGGAAACATAAGTATAGACACACTGTCAGAGATAGAAGCTGTGGACTTATGGGGTCAACCTGCAACTCTACCTTCTAGACCTGCAAGCTATAGCAATATAAATACCATATAATCAAGGGTGGGTGGAAAATCCAGGGGGAATCAAAGATCACACACACACATACACACACACACACACACTTTTAAGGATTTAAAGAGAAACTTAAATAAATATAGTAAAAGATAAAAAAAGGTATTGCACTCATAAAACAGGAATGGGATGCTATAAAAAGAAAAAGTTAGAGCACAAGGCTCTAGAATTGGGAGAAAAATATGAACTAAAATACATTACAAATATTATAAAAATAGTGTTAAAAACATCTGGAAAGTAGATCAAAATAACGGAGACAGAAAAATAGGAAGAAAAAAAGAAAGAAAGAACAGAGGACTTAAATGATTTGGTAGAAGCTGGGCATGGTGGCGCACAACTGTCCTGTCAGCCCTTGAGAGGCTGAAACAGGATGACTGTAAGTTCAAAGTCAACCTTCTCTGTATAGTGAGTTCTGGGCTACATGGCAAGAGCCTCTATCAAAAAGAAATTGCGGGAAATTCTCCCAATTATTTACTCATTTCACTATTCAGACATTTTGCCATGTGACCTTGCAGCCCCTCCCACTAAAGTAGCCCTTCATTTTCTGCCTTCAGATGTGTTTTGGATCAAGGGAAGTCGGAATGAATACTGTGACTGAGGTGTCCAGTTCATGTGTGACCAGGCTTCCTCACTTGCTGTCCTGCCATCTCCACAGTCAGCCTCTGATCCAGGAGACCATCAATCACATTTTAAGTTATCACGGTTTAGATTGGTTTGTTATGCAACATAATTGCAAGCCTGGTTAACTCTTGCAAGTGTCAGTCTGGGAACTAAAATAAAAGAAAGCTGATGGACGAAGGGGAAGAGCATGAGGAGAAAGAGGAATGGGAGAAGGAGGAGGAGCATGAGGAAGAAGAAGATGATTGGGGGAGGAGCAGAAGGAGGAAGCACCATGCCAATTTCCCATTACTAAAGGAATTTCAGGTTAAAGAACCCATCAAGATCTAAGAATGAGAACTAGATCTGGTTGATCCAGTCTAAGACATACTGATAAATTTTACAATGTGTGGACAGAGACACACATTCAAAGCTTCTAGAAAGGAAAAAACAAACAAACATTCGGGAAACAAATTTTGGGAGAAAGAACATGGTTTTAAGACTCTTAAGCCAATACATAGGACAGTATCTTAACATGGGGGGGTATTTTCCCTATAGAATTCCATACTCAGGCCCCCACAGGTGCACATAAAAACTTGAAAAAAACTAATTATTTAAAAAAGTTTTGTCCTGGGAGCAAGAGTGGAAGTAGAAAGAGTAGGAAAAGAGTATGGTGTTTCTTTGTAGTACAAGATGGATGGATAAATGGCGGATAGATGAACGGATGGATGGATGGATGGATGGATGGATGGATGGATAAATGGATGGATGGATGGGTGGATGGATGGATGGATGGATGAAAAAATGGATGGATGGATGGGTGGATGGATGGATG
>NC_022014.1:16687425-16747249 GCF_000317375.1 Microtus ochrogaster | reverse complement strand
GATGAACAGATGGATGGATGGATGGATGGATGGATGGATGGATGAAAGGATGGATGGATGGATGGATGGGTGGATGGATGGATGGATGGATGGATGAAAGAATGGATGGATGGATGGATAAACAGACGAATTGAGGGATGGGTGGATAGATGGACAGTGGCTATAGTTATTTCTTACCGTTATTACACTCTGATAAGATGGCGTTCCTGCCTTTTATATTTGCCCAACATGTAACCCACAGACTGTCCAGTCCCTTACAGGAGCAGAGAGAAAGAAGGCAAGGCAAATTTTTAATGGTCCTAACCCAAAGAGACCAGTAAAGTTACGTTTCCCAGCCCACATGGAAGGAACTAAGTGAGCCGTAGTTCTACATTTATTACAATGCTCTATATTTGAGTAAAAAAAAATACATCATTACTGTGTAAAATGACCATGGTCAGAAATAGAGTGAACAGCATAAAAATCTTCACTCACCACATCACAAAGTTGACAAATAACTTCTAAAATTGATCAGTCAAAGCCTGCACTGTGCGTGTATTAGTCAGAGATAGGAAAACAAACAGAAAAAAAAAGGCTGTGGAGTGTGGTCCTGGGCTGTGGAGATGGCCCACTGAATGAAGTGCTTGCCACATATTGTGAGGACCTGATTTTGGATCCCCAGAACCAACATAAAGTCAGACACAGCCAATACTCCTCCAACAAGATGGCAATTGGGGCAGGAGAACCCTGAGTTTATGGGCCAGCAAGCCTGGTGTACACAGATGCAAACAAAAGACTTTCTCAAGCAAGGTGGAAAGACAGGAACCAACATTCAAGGTTGTCCTCTGACCTCCATACATTTGCTATGGCACACGTGCTCACACACATCTGCTGTGGCACACATACTCACATACAACACATAGACACACACACACACACACATTTGAAATGTCGCCCTAGGTCTGACCAGATGACTCAGCAGTTAGGAACTCTTCCTGCCCTTACAGAAGACCTGAGTTCAGTTCCCAGCATCTACATAGCAGCTCACAACTCTCTCCAGACCCAAAGAAAACAAACAACATAATATGACCTTGTTATAAGATCTGTAGAATTTAATCTTTTTTTATTTTGCACATACCTTATTTGGACAATTTTTTTGACAATTTTTAAGACAGATAGAATTAATGATTTTAAGAGCCTTCCACGTTTGTTAATTACCAAGGAATGTTCTGCTATGACCTTTGAAATGCTTTGAATTATTCTAAGCTTCCAAGGATTAAAAAGTGTGTGTCATGATTGAAGCTTATTGAAAACAGACTCTGACTGAAGCCTAAACAACACATGGTTCCTAGCCAAGGGGTCCCTGTGAGCTCTTGTTCTTCAAGCAGCGCCCGGGTGCATCCAGGAAGGGCAAAACCTCCCAGGTCCCCAGTGACTCTACCCCTAAGTCACCTACCTCTCTGGGGGTTCTGAAAAAGAACATAACCCGTCCTGCCCCCACAGCTCCCTGGCAGGTGCTATGGTATCAGTCCTAATGAGAAGTGACAGGCACAATTGCTGGGAGGAGGGACATCCAGCTTAGAGCACAAGCTGCCCAGTATGGCTGGAGGGTTTCTCAAGCTGTCAAGAGGGCCCCTGAACACTCGCATGCCACAGCCAATCTGGTCTTCAACATTAGCTTTGCATTAGCATGGACGAAGGCCAACCTGGGGCCTTGGCAAGAGGAGAGTTCAAGGGAACAGAAAGGAGAATCCAGCAGTCAGAGAGGCCCCCAGAGCCCTTCACTCAGCCTGGACACAGCCGCCTCTCTGACACCCTCTACTGAGCCCTCCCTTGCATACAGGAGAAGGAATGGAAACGCCTAGAATAAAAGGGTCTCACCCATGTACTAAAGTCCATTGGTTTTAAAGGCTTTCAAAGACAAAGACAAAATTAAGACAGCCCTCCAGCCCGCGGCTCCCTCCCAAATGTCCCAGAGCTTTAAGTCTGGAACGTTGTTCTTTTGAGTCTCTGGAATGCTCTTCCTCCGCATCCAGAAGCAAGGCCTCTTGCTTCCCTTTGCCTCTGGTTCTAGCCCTTCTGCTTTCCTTGGCTGTTGAAATCGGAACATTTCTGGACAATAGAAACACCAATGTCACTGCCTGATGAGAGGCAAGAGAACTGAAGGAGGGCTTTCATGTACCCAAGGGTCCCTCAGCCACATCACTGTCCCCCTTTAGGATTATTATCTGGATGCTGCCTGCAGCATGGCAACGAGACACTCCTCTGCCGATCTGACCCTTAGCTGCTGGACCACTTCCTAACATGTGCCCAGTCTCTGTGCTCATGAGTGAGGATGAAGGATGGGTCCACAGAGACCAAATGTCCTGAAAGGCTGTGACTCAGTAGAGCAGGAGCCCTGGATTCAAACCGAATGCTGTTACTAGAGGCTGTTGAGCACTGCATTAGTTCCCGTGTGTCTTGAACACCAGGTTTCTCTGTCTTCAAAAGAAGGCATTAAACAAAATGTGACCACTATTGAGGTTCTTCTTGCTGTGGTAGTCTGGGATACCAGGTTTCCCCAAAACCCATTTCCATAACCTCCAAGATGAGGATGCACCGAAAGATCACCAGGTCCTGTGTGCACCCACTTAAGAATCTGAGCAACTCCAGAACACTGTCCAGTCCCACAGATAGGGGTCCTTCAATGACGTAAGTTCAGCAGACCATCTTCCCCTATATGGCTCATTGGGATCCTCTCCCCAATGGAAATTCTCCCAACAGTGTGCTTAGCAGATGCATACTCCTCAAGGAACACCTAGCACCGGATGGATGGTATAATCATAAATCCACGAACAGCAATGAGATAAAATTATCATTATGTGAAGTTAAATTATTAATTAGCACCTCCAAAAAAAGACCAGCACCACCTGGTCTTGGATCTTGGAAGCTGTATTTCTGACAGCAACAGAAAGATCTAAATAACTTATCAGTACTTTACAGCTAGGCGTGGTTCTCTGTGACCATGAGGCCCAGAAGCCTGAGCACAGGGCTCCAGCCAGGCAGCCTGCCCCATTCACCAGTGTCCATAAGTGTTCAGAATTGCTGTGTGACTTCTGCTAGGGAGGCATGAGCCAGTGTCTACTCAACCCAGATAGGGCATCAACAAGAAAATAATCATTTCATCGAAGATCAACTTGGACAAACCAATGAGTCTCTTGGGATTACTTCCTGGAGCATGGGCAAACCACAGACATCTGAATCACCAAAAGAAGCCCCACCCCAGCAAGGATGATGGCTCAAGAAACCTGTAGCCTTGGAGTGCTCAGCTTGACCGCTCAGTATGTCAGAGGGCTTTGTCTCCCCAGAAGTTCCTATCATTTATGTAACTCTGAGAGGAGCTGTGTAAGCTTCAAAGACTTCTTGAGACTTGTGAGTTGTCTACTTCCCACATCTTAAGGAGTCTGACTCCAGGGTGGAATATTTCAACACAGAGAAAAACCCTGCACAATAAGGGAAAAGGGGAGTGATTTACATGACCTGTTGCTATGGTAGGGTAAACTTAGACATAGAAGAAGATAAAAAGGAACTTATCAGAACACACTGAGAAGTTTTTATACTGGGATGAGAGGGGGTAAGGCCCCCCAAACTGCCCAAATATCTGAAAACTAAAACATATGACATGTAATTAGGGCCTCTGTCTTGTGCCATGTGCAGGCTTCTTGACAGCAGGAACTCAAAGGAAAGACCACCATCGCCTACTACAGAGGGAAATGATAAGAGGCAGGCTAGAGCAGCAAGCCTGCTCTTTCCACTTTGCCTAACTCCGTCTCTGATGAAGAACATGATCTTTATCACCACTGTATACACTGATATCACTGGCATCATCACCACCCATGCCCACCACCTCCTCTTGCCATGTGAGAGAGCTGGACTCTTTCGACAGCATCTCCCTTACCAAGGTATCCATCCCTGCTATGGGATGCTGGTGAATTGTGAGCCTGTGGAACACCCCAGGAAGGTGGAGCTGACTCCCTGCCTCTTCTGAAATCACTGCTGTATTTCTGGAGAGCAATTTTTTACTCGTCCATGTGTTTGCTCACTCCACAAGCATCTACCATGCTCCTAATAGAAGCTGCCTCAGTGTTGGTTCTTATGAGTCCAACTGAGGAAAGTACAGCCTAGCACCCTTCTTTAAAAGTCTCTCCAAAAGGCTGAAAAGATGACTCAGCAGCTACTTCCCTAGCAGAGGACCTGAGTTCAGTTCCCAACACCCCTACTGATGGCTCAAAACTATCTATAACTCTAGCTCCAGGGAAATTCAACACCTCTGGTTTCTGAAGGTACCTGGACTCACATGCACATGACCAAACACAGAGACACACAAGCCCTAAAAATTCTAAAAATTGCTGGATGGTAGTGGTGCACACCTTTACTGCCAGTACTTGGGAGGCAGAGGCAAGCAGACTTCTGTGAGTTCAAAAGCCAGCCTGGTCTACAAGAGCTAGTTCCAGGACAGGCTCCAAAGCCACAGAGAAACCCTGTCTCAGAAGAAAAAAACTGTAAAAATTAAAAAAATATATAAGCTAACAAAGTAAGTCAGGAATTTTGGTACATGCCTCTTATCCCAGCACTCAGGAGGTAGAGGCAAAGAAATCAAGAGTTCAAGGCCAACCTCAGATATTCAGTGACTTAGAGGTCAGTCTGGTTTACGCCTGGCTTATGCGAGACTCTGTCTCAAAACAAAACAAAACAGCCTGCAAGATAGGGTTGGGGAAATAGCTTAGTCAGTGGAAGACACACAAGCCCTGGCACTGCGGTCAGTTCCCCAGACTCATGTAAAAAGCCAGGCTCAGTAGTCCCACCTGAATACCAGTGCAAAGGTGGAAATAGGATCCCTGGCCTTACTAAGCCGCCAGTAGAGCTGAACTGGGGAGTTCCAGCTTCACTGAGAGACCTGGAAAGGTAGAGAAGGATTGAGGAAGAGAGCTTCCATCATACATGCATATGCACACACATGTAAGATCAAGTACGCACACATATACAAACATACACATATACAGACACGCACACACCCCTTCCCAGATAAAAAGCTCCCTAGAGCTAGATGTGTATATGTTAGAGGCTTTTCTTTTGCTTGATGAGGCTCCATTGCCAAGGCAATTTACAGAAGAGTTTGTTTGGGCTTGTGGTTCCAGACAGATGAGGCAGTAGGGTTGAAGGCATGGCGGCTAGAACTGCAACTGATAGTTCACATCCTGAATCAGGAAGCAGAGAGCTCCCACTGAGAATGGCACGAGGTTTTGAAACCTCAAAGCCCGACCCTAGTGACTTACTTCTGCTAGCAAGGTCAGCTGCCAACTAGGGACCAAGTGTTCAAATAACTGAGCCTATGGGGGCATTCTCAATCAAACCACCGCGACTTAGTGGCACACACCTGTAGTCCCATCATGAATTTGAGGCCAGCTTGGACTACATGGGGAAACCCTAGCCAAGCAGGCGGGGTGGCACACTGGCAGAGCACTAACCAGCTTCCAGCAGCGGCACAGGAGTCTCAGCGACCCAGCCTAGTAGCAGAGGCGGGATCCAGCTTTGATCTACCCTGTGCTGTCTGGCTCTAGAGACCTGTACTTGCCCCCCCCTCCCCCCTGCCTCCCGAAGGACTGTGTATGTGGGCTGTCTTGCTGGTTCATAGAGGCGAGGCAATCAACACGGGGCCAGCACCTCCACATAGGCCATATGCAGGAGTCCTTGAGGTAATTTTCTGGAGTCCCACTGAGGCACATGGTGTCCACAGGAGCAGATAACTATGAATCCAGCGGGATGTGGGGTTCAACATAGATGGAGGTGTGGGCAGGGATAGTATAATCCCACACTTGTTTCCTATGAGTGCCCCCTACAGCCCAGATTCCTCCCCATCCCAATATCCAAGCTAAGCTGGCTCTAGGCAGATGAGACCTGAATAATTCACAGCCAGTGCATGGCCCAGCCCCAAGGTGGCTTTCTGGCAGCCAAACCAGAGCCATGGGTACAGGCCAGGGCAGCTGGACCTGGGAGGGGCTATCTTGCGTTTGAGAGGCATGAACATTCAGGAAGGGAAAAGTAAACAAGGCCCCCATGAATTATTCATCAGGGCAGCTGCTGATGCAGCCTAGGGGAGACGCTGGTGTGACAATGTGACAAGCCTGATGTTACCATACAAGCCTGGTACTTCCAATGTGGCCAAGGGGAGAGCGGCAGGGACCAAAGGGTGGGTCTGCTGGAGTGCACACCCCAGGTCACAGTTATCCAGAGAAAGCTGAGCTGGGCTCACAAACATCAAAGGGCTGTGCATCAAGAGTAAAACAGAGCCTCACCAAGCTCAGCCCCGGGTCCACTACAGCCCTTCTGCTCCAGATGGCTGAGATAACAATGTCATTTCAACCTAAATACCCAAACCCCACAGTTCTTGAGCACAGTCCTGGACACAGGTAAAGGGTAGAGTCACCTTGGTCCTTGGGTCATTTAGCTCTCTGGGCATCCCATCTCCTCTGTCTCTCCCTACTATCTTTCCTAATACTGTAATTCACAGACCTCCCAAGAGAGGAAACATTGTGAGCCCTTCTATGTCCATCATGGAGAAAAACAAACTAGCTGCAGGTCCTCCACTGTGCCATGGCCCCTACAAGGTCCCCAGGTCAAGCGATGGGCACAAGCAGCAAGTAGAGATTTACACCCCTCCACTGACTGCTGTGTGACAATGGATTGGCTGGTTTCTGTCTCTGAGCCTCGGGGAGCTAGACAAGAAGGTCTCTCAGGTTCCTCTGAGCTCTGTGACAAAATGACAAAGTAGGAGAGAAAGGTTGGATGACTGTTCCCTCTCAGTAAGGATCCTGGGGTTGGAAGTGTGAGGACTGGGATTTCCTGGTATCAAGAGTAAGGGGTCAGGCCTTCCTTCTCGAGGTTCCAGTTCTTGAGTTTTTCTTTAAAAGTGAACATGTTCTAACAGTCGTGAATGGTAGCCACCATTGGTGTAAGCTGCTCAGCCCCACTCTACCATGGTGATGCTAAGATCCTTGCAAGGCAGGTTGGTTAGTGTGGTTATGACTCCCAGTATAAGCATGCTGCAGCCATAGAGGCTCCGAGAAGCTATGTGCCTGGTCTAAGGCCACAAAGCCAACAACAAACAGAGCCCAATCCAGAATCCTAGACCAGACCTGTGTTCTTCAGCATCCACCCTGTAGCAGGACCATCCACCTTGTCACCCATCCATGCTGGACCAGAGTCCTCCAGCCCACTCTCGGGCCAGCTCACAGAGGCAGGAAGGCTACAAAGAGACTCTTCTTCATATAAAACACTCTCAGCCCCACGTATCTCTGTGTGGCCATGATGGGCCTGTCTTCTGAGAGCCACCACTCAGTTCACAGCCATTCAGAACAGATCAAGATAGAAAGGGCAAGCCTGGGCAAGGGGATGGGTCTAGAAATGGGGACATGAGAACAAAAGAGAGAGGGAGAGAGAGAGAGAGAGAGAGAGAGTCCATTCTGAGCAGAAGCCCAGACCCAGAGCAGCTGCCTAATTGCTCTGTCATGAATAAGTGATGGCTGCCACCACCAATGTTTCCACGGGGCTGCCCGGCTAGGGCAGAAGGGGCACTAAGTGAGGAGGTTTACAGAGACCAAGCATCTTCTGGTCACTCACACACAGAACCTCATACATTCTTAATGGGCCTTAGAGTGGCAGGCTGACCTGAAGGACACAGTGTGTACCCAGAGCTAGAGTGCTGGGTGCTAGGTCCCCAGCAGTGCTGAGAGTAGATGACATAGCACCTCTACCTGGGCATGGCGAGACTGAGACAGAAGCAGCCTGGCTCCTGGGTTCTTGTTCATCCTCTTAGCAGGGTTCTTAGTGCCCAGGGCCTCAGTTTACCTCCTGGGGTTAGGAAAGCTGCAATCCTCGTGACTTTTGAGCTTCAAGGACTGGCAAGTGTGCCCCAGGAGCTAAGGAAGAGAGCAAAGTTGCAAGTTTCTTTGGACCAACTGTCTCCTCTGGGGGGAGAGCACAGAGTAGACCTGAGCTCTTTCCAAAGCACCTGCCACCCATCCCCCAGGCCAGTTCTCACATGCGAGGCTCTGCAGAGCAGAAAGGAGGACTCTGCCCTAAGAAGCAGGAAAGGACTCCAGGCCCTGGGGACCTAAAACACACTAGGTTGCAGGTGACTGACCAGTTTTGTGACTTTCAGGGTGACCCTGTGCTCCAGTTTTCCTATATTAACTACTTCTGTTGCTGCCACAAAATACCCAATGAAAGCAGCTTAAGGAAGGAAGTGTGTGTTTGGGCTCAGAGGAAGATGGGTCAGTTCACCATAGGTAGGGGGCATAGGAGCGGGGCATGGCTAGGTTATACTGTCCACTGTCAGGGAGCTAGATCTGACATTGGCCTCTTCTTTTTCCTTTCATTTGGTTCAAGACCCCAGTCCCTGGGATGATGCTGCCCACATTCACAGTGGGTCTGCCCTCCTCAGTTAGACCTTCTTGAAAACTCTCTCATAGGCACACCCAGACCTGTGCTTAAGGATGATTCTACATAAGTCAAGTTGGCAGTGGAGACAGATAGTGTAGGTCTCAGCTACTTTCAGGGATAAAAGACCAGTGGGTTGTTCCCATGGCCATCTTCAAAGTGCAAACCCCCAGAACACCTGATTTCAGAGTACCTGAGCCACCAACTCCTACAACAGATAGAGGGGACTATTGCTGGGTCCTTAACTCCCTATCTGTGCTGGGTCCTTAACTCCCTATCTGTGCAGAAACTTGTGATGTCCAATGTTCCTGCAGTGCTTGAGTCCAGGGCTGGAAACAGAGTGAAGTGTCCTCAAAAGAACAAAAGACATATTATCATGTCATCCAGAGGGTCCTGGGCACACGCAGGAGGGACTCCAATAGGCATGTGCACAGCCACAACTATACAGTATGACTCCGGCAGCCAACCATGGAAGCCACTCAGGTGTCCACTGATGGCTGAGCAATAACAAATCGAGGAAGTGATGCTCAGGGGTGTGTGAATACCTGCCTTCAAATGGAATGCATTGTAATGCATCAAATATGCATGAAACTCAAAGACCCTACACTAAGGGAAATAACCAAGTCACATAAGGCCAGTGATTTCAGCCACGTGGGATACCTGGAGTGACCAGGAGCAGAGCAATAGAAAGCAGCCCTGAGGCTGCAAGATTCTGGAGGGACAGGGATTTGGAGAGATGTTACTGACTGAGTACTGAGTTCCAGTAGCCTAGGCTGGCCCCAAACACGCGCTTCTCCTGCCTCAGTCTCCTGAGTGCTGTGATAGTCATGCATCACTATGACTGGTTTACACAATTTTTACATTTTGGTGTATGACAAAACTTAATCATTTTAAATATTGGCTTTAGTAGTGTTAAATATACTCACATAGCCATACAAACAATCTCAGAAAACTTTTAATCTTACAAAACTGAAACTCGAGCTAAGTGTGGTGGTGCACGCCTGTGATACCGGCACTTGAAATACTGAGGCAGAGAGATTGAGAGTTTGGGGCTGTGTATTGGGACCCTGACAATAATAATAATAATAATAATAATAATAATAATAATAATAATAATAAATAAGCTCCCTATGGCCAGAAGCTCAGAGCAGTAGTCTACCCAAACCATGTACATTCCTTAAGAAAATTAGAGAGAGTTGGGGCGATGGTAGCACATGCTTTTAATCCCAGCACTTGGGAGGCAAAGGCAAGCAGATCTCTGTGACTTCGAGGCCAGCCTGGTCTACAAGAGCTAGTTCCAGGTCAGGCTCTAAAGCTAAAGAGAAACCCTGTCTTGAAAAAAAGAAAGAGAAAAAGAAAAAGAAAAAAAGAGAGAGGCTGATTGTTCAGTGGTTAAGAGTATTTGCTGCTCTTGCATAGGACCAAGTTCAGTTCCTAGCACCCCCATCAGGCAGCTCACAACTGCCTCTAACTCAATTTTCAGCATATCTGACGCCCTCTTCTGACCCCATCAGATGTATACACTCACATGCACAAGCTCTCCACTCACTCATACACTTAAATTTAAAAATTAACTAATTAAAATAAAAAGAAGAGAAGAGAGAAGACATGGAGGTCAGTTATTTATAGAACATCATTGTGCTGGCTAGTTTTGTATCAACTTGACACAAGCTAGAGGTATATGAAAGGGAGGACCCTCAACTGAGAAAATGCCTTCATAAAATCCGATGCAGTGATCCTGGAGGCGGCTGCTTCGCTCTGCTCTGAGGACAGCAACAGCCAAGGCTCTCGGTGAAATGGAGGCAATGCCACCTTTCCAAACCTGTATCAGGTTTGCCTTAACCTGGGCAAAGTTTATATCCAAGTCCTTTCAGGGGAACAGACCACGGGGTTCCTTTCCTGCTGCTAGAGATGGAGGGAGCCTTTCAAGATGGTCAGTGTTCAAGGCAGAAGAGCAGCAGAGATCTCGTGTGGGCCCAGAGCTTGGTTATAATTTTATGGAATCCTCAAAAAGTCAGAGCTGAGCCTCCAGTACTTACTGTATTCCCACGAAGCACTAAGCATCATGCTAAGAGTTCTGGGAACCTTTTAACCCTCACAACAACACGAAGCATTACTATCAATATTTCTCTAAAACTGAGGGACAGCACGGTTACGCAGTTTTTCCAAGATCATACAATTGTGAGTGGCCTAGAAGGGCTTTGAACTCAAGCAGTGAGAGCAGGATTCAAGTGTACAGGCCTCACCCTGCCCTGCTGTCCCTTAGTGACTGTAGTATTAGACAATCAGCAAGGATTTCTACTCCCAGCAGTGAAGAAGGAGACCCAGGTGTGCAAGCCTCCCATAGCCGAGCTGGGATTTGAACCCGTGACTAACATTAGCATCTAGGAATGCTTGCAGTTAAAACATAGCAAAGCTGTGCCTGTGTTTCAGACAAGGAAACTGAGGCTGGGAGTGACTGTCATTTGCCTACAGTCCCGCTCTGCCGTTGAGGGACAGAGCTAAGACTGGAGCCCAGTGAGCTTTCAAATCTAAGAAAGATGCAAGTTTAGGGATAGGACTGCGCCATCCTATTGACAGATCAGGACTGACTTTCTGAAAAGGACAGCTACAACGCTAGAATGCTGAGCTGAGCCTCGGGTGTCAGAAATGGGGCCACTAGCAGCCAAGAGTGGGTGAAGGGCCCAGAGAAGTCATTCCGTCATTCCTTAGTCTCCTTTTCTGGTGGATGAGAGTTCCAATAACGCACACTGCACAGGGCTCTAGGGAGGCCGATAGAATCCATGCAGAGTCTGTTGGCACACTCACTGTCTTCTGGCCTCAGCTAGAGGCCTACTAGAGTGTCATGTATGGCACATGGATTCATGAAGGCCAGAATTATAGGCTTCATTTTACCTGTGGCAGTGGTGTGATTAAAACTTTATCCTTAGTCTGGGGAAACCTGATAGATATATCACGGTATGTGGTATGTAGGCCAGGATTTCAGGTATTGAGATATACTTAAAGGTTTGGGAAGGATGTGTATAGAGGTGGGGGGGTACCAGCCGGTTCCCATTACTTTCAGCTCCAACCTCACTCAGAGGGTTCAGGCACCTGCTCCTCCACCCTCCTCTTCTACCTGACACTCCTCACTTGCATACAGATGCCCCTCTGCCAGCCCTGGGGTGAGTAAATAAAAACCAAAATGTGGTTTAATGAAGACCATGAGCAGTAGGTACGCCGCCCACCAGGGGAGAGAGGATGGGTATAATCGGATAACAGTGGAGGCAGATGTTCAGGCCTGGGCACAGATGGCCCCCACCTGCTCTGAAATCTGCATCCCGGCTGTGGTCCCTCACTGTCTGCCTGAGAGGCAGGTGAGAAGTAAGGGGTACAGCCAACAAAGAGAGCCTAGCCTGGTGAGGAAACTTCGCTCTGGGGGCGCTGTCACCTCCGTGACAGCATTCCACCCCATCTCTGAAGCCCCAGGCCCTGATATGACTTCCCAAGAGGCTACGCAGGTTAATACCCAAGAGGCATTGTGGATGCCAGTTGGTGATGGGACATGTATGAGATACTGAGGTCCATGGCTGCAGCTCTGGGGATAACAAGGAAGGAGGACATGGACAAAATCAGGAACCTTAGCCATGAGACCCATCAATGCTGTGTGGAAAATCGCCTGCCCACCAATGCACCTATGGGAACAGGGAAACGGAGGTTGACCTCAGTGTGGCAGCATGGCATTATGGTTACCATTCCCAGGAGATTCCACCTGTCCTTTGTCAGTTGCCCGAGGGGGGGGGGCTGGCTGGAGAGAATCCATACCCTGCCCCAGCATGCCAGCTTCTGTTCAGTAGCCAGCATCACCCCATTGCCTGTGGCTCCAAGGTAAGTGGTCTTGAGTTTCCTGCTCCCGGAGAGGCTAACACTCCAGGGCAGCCAAGTTAAAAGTGGGTAAAACAGAGCAACATCTGGGCTGAGCAGAACACACAGCTGAACTGGGAGGGGAACACAACTCCTTCAGGCAGAATGGTGATTTACTCATCACCCTCCATGGAAGTGGGGGGGGGTCCCCGGTTCTGCTCTCAGATGGAGGTGGTTAAGATGATGGTGATACTGACAAGGAGGAAGACGAGGAGGAAGAGGAGGAGAAAGAAAGGATGGAGAAGGAGGATACACATCACCAGAGCTTCTCTGGGTACCTACCCAGTACAAGGTGTTAGACTGAGCATCTGACCAAACTGTCCACATTATCTCACTTAGTCCTTAGAATGGACCATGAGGTGAGCATTACCTCACAGATGAGGAACTGGAGAGTCAAGGAGGTTAATACCTTGCCTGCTGTCAGAGTACTAGAGGGTGGTAGAGGTAGAAGTCACAAACTCCATGTGACTTCCGAAAGTCAGAAAACACAGAGCAAGCCGGGTGATGGTGGTGCACGCCTTTAATCCCAGCACTCGGGAGGCAGAGGCAGGTGGATCTCTGTGAGTTCGAGGCCAGCCTGGTCTATAAGAGCTAGTTCCAGGACAGGAACCAAAAGCTACGGAGAAACCCTGTCTCGAAAATCAAAAAAAGAAAAAATCAGAAAACACAGAGTATAACATCCAAGCCAGGAAGGAGTGGAGGAAGTCCCAGAGCCTGGCTGGTCCCTTTCCATAATTGGAATTGAATTTGGGGGAGTGGGGGCATTGACTTGCTGAGGTCACATGACAATTCGACCAGATTACAGCTGCCAACAAGAACTTAAACCAGTGCCCATGGCCTCAAATTGACACCAATAAAGTCTCAGAGACCCACAGCACAAGACCCAGAGGGAGACTGCAAGAGTTCCTGGGCCCAGCTTCTGGTTGCCACATCTCAGGGAACTGGAGAATCCCCTCAGAGGAGTCAAAAGCAGAAGACTGGAATGGGGGAGCAGAGAAAAGAGTATGGAGGACAAACTTCAAGACCACACAAAAGACAAGAAATGGAGGGATCCCACCCCTCTCCAGGCACTGGGTCCTCTGGACCGTCCAACACTGCTTCCTCAGATCCCACTTTAGAACACGACGTGGAGATTTGGGAGTATAACCCCATCGTTAGAGAACTCACATACTATGCATAAAACCCTGAGTTGAATCCCCAGCACCGCAGAAACTGGCCACAGTGGTCCATTCCTGTAGTCCCAGAACTCAGGATGTAGACAGGAAACCAAGGTCATTCTTGGCTACATGGTGAATTCAAGGTCAGCTTGGGATACACAAGCCCGTCTCAACAAATCAGAGTAGAACAGAAAGGAACAAAGCCTTTCTGACTCCCTCGCTGAATTAACGTATGTAAGATGCCTATCACCGAGCCTGGCAGATGGCAGATACTCTGAGGGCCTCCGTTTCCTCCTTGTGCTGGTGTGTTTCCAAGGAATAATATGTCCTCTGGAGGAAGGGTTGTCTTTGGTCTACAGTTTAATGAGTGCCTATTAAAGGCAGAATATTACACCATGAAACCTTTTACACAGCTACCCTGAGCCCTCTCTGGGCCTTGATTTTCTGCAAGACTCTGCAGCCTTACTCTGCTCCTCTGACCTGTCTCATCCTTCCAGGGTCTCCAGTCAGCTTTGCAACTCTCGTGGTCCACCTCCAAGGGTATTTCCAGGCTCACCCATTTCACCTGTTAAACATGGAGTGTCTTCCCTAGGTCCCATAGGCTATGAGGTCAATCCAGCTCAGGTTACATACACACAGTCTATACTGTGTAGCCATAAGAAGAGAATTCCAGTGACTGAAGGACCATCGCTAGATGGGAGATACGACCCCAAGACCCTTAGTTTAACCTGAGAGCTCTCCTCCACCAGAATCCCAGTTTCTCCTGCTCAAGAAAGAGTCCCGCTCCATTGGAAGGATGGTGACGTGTCAATAGGCTGTCTTGTTGCCTGCTTTTCTCACCTGTCCCAGGCAAAATTAAGTGTGAGGCACTGTGCCATGGGTGTGGCCCCGCACCTGTCCTTCCTTGGAGCCCTCCTCAGCATTAAGAAAGAACACAGGACAGTTGAACTTCAGCCCTCCCAGCTTTTCCCCTTGCCAGCTGTGTGACTAGGAGCCAGTCCCTTAACCTCTCTGAGTTTCAGTTCCTATAAAGTAAGATGCCAGCAATCGCTCCATGCCTCCTGAGGTTAGTGAAAGGATTAAATGAGATAATGCCACTAGAACGACCTGCATACTGTCTAGCTCACAGGAGGAGCTCGATAAATGGAAGCTGTGATTATTACACTCAAGTCCCCACCTCCAGATCAATTGCTCCATCTCTCTGCACTCCCTGTGTGATATCAGCTCTGGGCCCTGTGGGAAACAGAGCTGAGTAAAGTCCTCTCCCTGGCTAGGCTCCACCTCCGGTCATCTTGGAGGGTCAGGCCAGCCACACATGGCTGGGGACAGCTGCTGGTTCCATTAGCAGCCACAGAAAGGAGCATTTCCCCAAGGACCAGTCTATTTTCCACTTGGTCCTCAGATAATGAAAGCAGAGTAAACCCTGAGAAGGAGGCGATGCAAAGGGGACCAGGGATGCCTTTTACTCCTAGTTACCTTTGTCCACGGCCTCACTCTGATTGCTTGGATGCTTGGCCAATTTCTTCTTCCTGCTCCCAGGGCGAGATGACTTTATGGGTGGTGTGTGACCATTCCATCAGTGTTGCTGCAGCTCTGCTTTTGCTCACAGTGCAAGGAGAAGAAGATTCCCTTGAGCATCTAAGTCCAGATTCCTTTCCTCTAGGCTATTATCCTTAGAGCCGAAGGCTTCAGAGAAGCATGAGCACTCCTTAGGCCTTGCTGTGGCTCCAATGAGGTGCAGGAGGTCATGGAGTAGGTTAGAGGGATGTGGGGGTTTGGGCAGGTAGGTGTAGGGTGGGGTGGAGCACAGAGTTTGGAAATGGAATAGAGGACAGGATCCCCCCTCCCTCTTCCTGAAAGAGCCTTTATCTCAGAGGAAGTAGCTTCCAAGCAGAGGTCTGGCAGGCCTTTCATTACAGAAGTGCAGAGTGGTGGTTAATGGCCAGAGCATGACCGGTGGTCAGCTGAGCACTCTCCCATGGCCCTCCCCAGAGACATACAGACTCAGTCTTGTTCTCGGAATGGTCAGAGCTGCAGGAAAAGGCACGGGCTGCAGGAGAGCCAGAGGCAGGACAGACATTGAGCCAAGGCACCCTGCTAACATCATGGCCAATGAAGAAGCCCCACGTGTTGACTGTGTGCCTCCTCCAGTTCCACCACAGAAGAAGGATTTGGGCTCCACTCGAGAAGCTGAGTCAGGTAAGAAGTGCTGACCACAGCGTTCTGGAAGGGTCCCTAGGGAGATGAAGAAGCAGGAATATTGTCTAGTGGGCTGACAGGATGCTCACAAATCCGAGGCAATGGGCCAGAGACTGGAGTGGGGTGGGGAAGCAGCAATGGGTAACCCTGGGCAGCAGATCATCAGTTCCTTCCAGCAAGGCCTTGGTGGTCCCCACTCCCGTGCTTGCTTACAAAACAGTCACTAGACAAATAAATGAGTGAATGTGGAAATGAATGAATGGAAAAGCCGATCTTAAAGGCTAGAAGCTAAAAATGGAGGGGGCAGGATGATTTCTTTTTCAGAACCCTGTGAGTGTTTCCATCGGATCTCTGTGTGCAAGCATGCCTGGTGCACCGTTGTACTGGACAGGGGTTCTCTCCAGGTCTTCACTCGCCAGATGCATCACACCGCTATCATTGAGAGAGCTCTGTTCTGGGATTCACCAGACCTTTGCCTTCTAACTCTGTTATTGGTTGCCATAAGACCATGGGCAAGTCTTCCCCCGATTTTCTCTGTAGGTAGTAGGGTCAGACAGGTCCTTGGTGCCCCCATAGAGGGTGACTGTCCCGTGTTTCTAGAAGATACAAGCAGGTGCTGAGCTGCCCATCACGTCTGTGTTTTCCCACCTTCTTTATTCAGCCCCGGGCTGAGGCCAAACCTGTACTTTAAATGCTCCTATCAAAGTCCCTCACCCTGAACCCCAGAGTATCAGATAAGCTTAAAGGTTCCACTGGAATGGCTAGCAGGTGATAGGCCCAGTCCAGAGCCATTATCAGAAAATGCAGTTCAGAAACATAAGTACTTATTAATCAAATATCTATTGTATACAGGCCACTATGCCTGACACAGTGAGAGCCAGGAAAGTATTCAACTCCCCTCTCCTTCTGCTGCTAAGATCTCCCCTCCCCCAACTAGGATACACCCCACCCCCACACCCTGGCCCTGAAAAGAATGCCCACTGCCCCATTATTAGCTGGGAGCTCTCCAAAACAGAGGGGGTGGGCACACTGTCTGGGCATAGGCTGCTGTCACCAGCAGGACTGCACTTTGCCAGGCAGATAGGCTGAAAGGGAAGACCCAGCTTTTCAACAAGTATCAAGGGTGAACTATTAGAGGCTCCCTTCTGGGCTCCTTCTTGCTGGGCACTGCCTGGGTGCTCATACAGCCACCAGCATCCCTCTTCTTCTAATTATGCTTCTCCAGGCATTCCCTCCTTTCAGTCTGAAGCTGGTTTGCTACTGAGACTGCTGACTGCACTGGCCTCTCCAGTTAGTTGGGACCAATGACAACAGAGCTGGGGGTGTCAAAAATGTCCATTTTCAAATGGAGGAGTCCCTTTCCTGCCCCAAGATGCACTCTCTTCAATGCTAAATGCACTTTGCAAGCAAAGGGAAGAGGGAACGAGGGCTGGCTCCTGCTTGGAGAGGAAGCCTTCCTTCCTTCCTCTGTCTCCAAACTCCATTAAGCATTCTGGAAGAGATGGAAATGATGAGAGAGAGAGAGAGAAAGAGAGAGAGAGAGAGAGAGAGAGAGAAGGCAGGCAAGGGAAAGAAGAGGGGAGGCGAGGAAAGAGGGTGAGCCAGGTCTAGCGTGGACACACACACACACACACACACACACACACACACACACACACACACCAGATCCCCTTATCTGATTAAGGATCCAAGAAAAGTCAAAAGCTTCAGGAAAATTAAAATGACCTACAGGGTTACCCAGCCAAGATCGGCAGGCAGATTACAAAACTCAAGCCCAGTGGGGATTTCCTCTGCCTGGTGAGTTCCCTGGCTCTGACCTTAAACCCAAGGGCAGAGAATCATCCAGGGCTGGGGAGCTCAGGATGGCTTACACCTTATGGCAAGAGCCCTGTGGTAGGCAGCTGGTATCTGTGCTTATTTCTCTGCAAAGCCCTGAGGAGAGTACAGAGACAGACAGGTACTCTTGTTTACTCAGAAGCCTGTAAAAATGAGTGCTTCTCCTCCATAGTTCTCTGATGTTTGGTTCTTGGCTCTTTCCAAAATTTAGAAGCAACTTCCTCCTGCGCATGATCCCATGAACAACACACTCAAGAGTGTTACAACCCACAATGACCTCCCACCAATATCTTAGAACAGCACCTTTTCCTTCTTGGCCTCAGCTTTCCCTACTATAAGATGGGTGGAATGATCTAGACAGACTTGGGTATGCCAAGGTTTCAAGACAGCCTGGAAACAAGATTGCATGAGCAGAATTGGCCATACAAAGTGTTGCAGCCAGCTGGTGATTCTGTCCCAGTGGGACAGAAAGGACAGGGTTGAAATGAATCACTCTGTGAGCCAGCCCAGGACTGGACTGACAGAGAGAAGTTCAAAAGCTAGACACCCACCTAAGATGGGAGTTTCCCCCAGCATGCCCGCAGAACCATTTGCTAAGCACAGGATTATATTTGTAAATGTTCCAGAATACACACGTTCGGAAGCTAGCAAGTTGTCTGGCATTGAAAAGATATTGCATACACAGTGTCAGATACTTTAATAAGCACCCACAACTTCTTTTCCCTGATTGGAGTATTTTGATTTTTTTCTATTGTTTTCAGAAGAGTTCATTTTGTATCATGTTGCAACCAGGCAGTGGTATTAACTTAGCAACTCAGTCAGGCCTAGAAGAGCACTGCAGAGTGTCTGGACACTCTGGTTTTGTGGGAGCTGGTTAACCCTGGGCAAGACCACTCTGGGCCCTTGGAAGCCACTGACTGCATCTGCATCATCCATTTTGGTATTCTGTAGGAACCACTAAGAATTGGGGCTTTATGGGTGCTAGATGTGAACCTGCTTGAGGAGATGCTTGGCTTCTGGAAAGTCTGTCCCTGGAACTGGTGCAGTCTAGCCCTGGGGGGTTGAGTATCAGATTGTTCTAATGCTCGATGCTTTCTCCCACATCAGCTGTAAGATGCTTTTGTGTGCTTCTCAAGCCCCCTACTCCTGGGCTCTGAAGGGACGGTACTGCCAATGGCGTGGTAAAGGTTACAAGAAGCATCCCACAGGGCAGAGGTCAGGAAGACATGCACACTTCCTCATGCATCCCCCACACAGAGACTAGGTAGGTTCCTAGGACCTGCCGAGAACTGGGCAAGCATTGGGATCTGCTTTTCTCTAGTGTCTTGCTTTTGAGCAATATAGCAAAGGAAAAAAAAAACACAAGAACAAAAGGTCTCAGGGGCCTTTGTTTAGATGGCTTTATGCATGGATTCTTTCCATTTCTGCCTACCAGCTCTCCTCGGAGGACCAGCTCTTTCAACAGGATTCTGCCAGACACTCAGGTGGAATTCTTTGCCCCACTTGCGCAGGTCCTTCGCATTCCATTCTCGTCTGCGTTGGTTTCTGGAGCCTGTTTATGCCAGGCATCCTGCTGCGACACATTTTAGTAACTCCAGCCCAAAGAACATCCCCGGGAGTAGACAATTCTCTCTCCATTTTGTGACTGACACTTGAGGCTTAGCCAGCGAGGTAAGTAATTGGCCTAAGATATTAGAGCTCACTCAGGTACCGGTAACACTGGAAGCAGGTCCTCAGTGGGTAGAACCTCCTTGCCAGGTCATGGCTCTCCCTGCCACTGCTGGTACTGTAGTAGCCACAGCTTTCGTTCTTGACTGTCCTTAGGGGTCCCTTGTTTTGTGTGTGCACCCTTGGCCATAATACACAGTATCCCTCTTTGTCCATAGTTTTGCCCTCAGAAATTTCATTACCCTGGATTAGCTACAGCCTGAAAATATTAAGTGGGGAATTCCAGAAAACAGCTGGATAAACCCATCTGGCATGCACCAGCCATGAGTGGGCTGAGAGCTGATAGATAGGTCAGGGACAGATGGGTTCTGGGTGCACCATTCTTGCATAGGAGACTTCAGGACCCTGGACAGAGCCAATGGCTCCCTCCAAAGCCGTGGAAGGGAACTCATTTCTGAGGATTTGGCAGGTGAGGGAAGCAGGCAGCAGATGAGCAAGGGCCACAAGAAAGGGAAGGAGGCTCAAAAGGCAGGTGCTGCAGAGGAGGCCTGGCCACTTCTCCCTCTTTCCCCTTCAGCTAGTCTCTGCTGGGAGCAAGACAATGTTTTTAAATCAAAATCAGATCAATCGTTTTTATGTTCCAACTTTTTAGTTCCTTCCCTTCATGCTCAGAGCAGCCAAACTTCCTTACTCCAGCCTTCAAGGTAACACGACCAGGCCCTTGTCAATTCTGGTCCACCTCTGATTCTCTTCCCAGAAACACTGGTCTTCTTGATACTCCTTGAAGATGCCCAGTGCACTGTGACCTTGGGACTTTAACACCAGCAACTCTCATGCCTAAAAATCCCAGTATGCATGCCTCCCTCCTTTCACTCTTCCCCTCGGATCTAAACTTAAATCCTACATTCTCATGGATGACCTGAACAGTATGCAACTCCCACAACTACCCTCTCCCCAATTTTTCTCTTTTCCATTACACTTACTACGTATATGCTTGCTATTGCCCGCCATTCATTTCATTTGGATGAAGCCTCCATGAGAGAAAGGCATCTTAGTTAGGGTTTCATTGCTGTGATGAAACACCATGACCACAAACAAGTAGGAGAGGGAAGGATTTATTTGGCTTGTGCTTCCACATTATTGAAGGAAGTCAAGGTAGGAACTCAAACAGGGCTAGAACCCGGAGGCAGAATCTGATGCAGAGGTCATGGAGGGGTGCTGCTTACTGGCTTGCTCCCTATGGTTTGCTCAGCTTGCTGTCTTATAGACCCCGGGACCACCAGTCCAGGGATAGCACCACCCACAATGGGCTGGACCCTACCCCATCACTAATTAAGAAAATACCCTACAGCCAGATCTTGTTGGAACATTTTCTCAACTGAGGTTCCCTCCTCTGAGATGACTTTAGCTTGTGTCAAGTTGATATAATACTAGTCAGCACAAAGGGAGCTTTAATATTTTGTTTAAATGTTTCCTCTTTGATGCCTAAGGTATGCCATCATGCCCTGCACATGACAGAGACCTGGTTACATTTGCTGAATGGTGAACCACCTCATTCTTATGGAAACCAGCAACCCGGAGGTGTCTGGCAGTCTCTTCTGGATATGGCCTGAAAGGATGAAGCAGGCTACAGCAGCAAGGAGGCTTGTGAGGGAAGAGAGTATAACAGGGAAAGAATATGTGGTACCTGAGAAAGGAAGCAAAGTTGAGTTTGTGTCAAGGATGAAAGAGATTAAATATACTCTTGTCAAGAAAGAATGAGTTGAGGGCATGGGAAGAGAGGAGGGAGGAGGAACTGTGGTCAGTATGTAAAATAAAAGAAAATATTAATAAAATACAATAAAATTTAAAGAAGAAAGAGTTGGGCTGGAGAGATGGAGCAGCAGTTAAGAGCACTAACTGCTCTCACAGGGAACACGGTTTGGTTCCCAGCACCCACATGATGGCTAACAAGCATCTGTCACTCTAGTTCCAGAAGATCCAACACTTTCCTAGCCTTCACAAGCATTGCATGTACATGGTACAAAGATAAACATACAGGCAAAACATGCATACACATCAAATAAAAACAAATAAGCAGATAATTTGAAATGGAGTGAGCTGAGGCAGAAGGCACCTGAGGGGGGAAGCACAATTCAATTTTATGTCCCAAAAGACACAAAAGAGCTGTAAACGCCTTACCAAATAAAGCTGACTGTCCCTACTCCACACCATTCACCCTCAGTATGGGGAGATTGTTTGCTCATGGGAAGTAAAACCCCGATGACCCCTTGTGAGTTTTCTCTTTTTCTCTGTCTATGTTGCCTCACCTAGAATCCAGGGATGAAGAATCCTGCTGCCTGGACTTCAGGGAGAGGAAAGAAAAGGCCTCCTTTGCAAATTGTCTGACATTTGGGAATTACTCAATAAAACCATCCTTCTGAGGTTACACAACATGGCTTAGTAGTATGAACATTTACTGATCTTTCAGAGGATCCGAGAGTTCAGTTCCTAGGACCCATGTTAGGTGACTCAATCCTTTAACTCCAGTTCCAGGGGATGCAACTCTTTCACCTTCCATGGGCACCTGAATGCATGCGTGCTCCAAACCCCACCCCCGTCTCTCTGTCTCTGTCTCTCTCTGTCTTTGTCTCTCTGTCTCTCCCTCTCTCTCTGTGTGTTTCTGTCTGCCCCCCCCCCAAACATATAAATAAAAAACCAATTTTTAAAATTCTGGGTCCCTCCCCTCCAAGTTCCTATCTGCGCAGACAAGAAGGCAATGTGGCAATGACTCCCTTAATGACATCAACTAAGCCAGACCATGTGCCTCTTGATTGCAGCCAGTGAGGGAACCCACAGAGTCAGCTTCTGATAGGCTGTGGCACAACAGGGAGCAGGATGCTGACAGCCCCCAGCCCCACACCTCAAGCTCACCTGAGTGAGGGGTGCTAGGTACCCACACCAGCCCAACCAGGTGTGTCCCGGGATGCTGGACAATGTTTGGAGATCTTAATATATCATGACCCTCTGTTATCATGATCCCTAAATGCTCAGGTCATCAGTATTAGAGCCCAGATTTTAGCAAATAATGAAGAGGGTGGGCTCTGTGCTTGATAGTTGGGATTCTATCCCCGCCCCCAGCAGCCCTGCCTCTAAGCCAACTATGCCACCTCTGGCAATTCACCCCTTCTCCATGAGCAAAGATCTTATGCTCTCACTACATCCGTGAAGGAACTGAGACTTGACTTGGTGAGATGAAATAACAGGCTCAGACCAGGTGGAACAGGCTGTCAGTCAATCTCAGCAGGAAGCCAGGGCCCAAGGAAGCAGAAAACACCTGGGGGCATTGCAAAGACAAAAATAGAGCCAAGGATGCCACGGGAATGTAGAAGTACCTGAGAGCAGGTACCCACATGCACCTCTTCCTGGAAAGAGTTTCCTAGCTCCTCCAAGTATGGAAAAGGACACATGGAAATGGCCATCAACCTGCAACCATATGTTTTAGCCGAAGGGGCCCCTTCAGCTGAATGGGAAACTAAATACCTGGCCTCAATCCCTTCCTTCCAGCTCACCTCCTGTGCTTCCATGGGATGAACCCAACCAGAAGTCAGGGGGTCCAGGAAGTCAAGTAATGCAGAGGGGACATGGAAGATGTCACGACACACAGCTAACTCCTCAGTGGCAAAATATATGGAGCTCTACATGACAAATTTCTTCCAGGGTCTTAGAAAAAGCTCATGGAATGCATGAATGGATGGGTGGGAGGAAGGATACATGCGTCAATGAATGTTGGTTGGCTGGCTGGCTTGTGGGTGGATAAATGGCTGTGTGCTGCATGGATGCTGGATGGCTGGATGGTAAGATGGATGGGAAAATGTTTGCTGGATAGATGAATGGATGGAGGGATGGATAGATGGAGGGATGTATGGGTGCTTGAAGCACAGATGGATGGGTTAATTCCTGCACACTTCATTCATGTGGCTTTGATTAATCTCATCACCTGACTAGAAATATTAGGTTTCTTAGGTTTATTTCTAAACCATAAATAGGTTCTAAGAATAAAAGCTTCCTTTCCTGTTTCTAGGTCCTCGTAGGAGTTACCTGTCTCTCTTTGGCCTCTGGTTCCTTCCTCCTGCTGTTGCTAGAGTAGCCCTCCCTCTCAGATGCCAGCCCTGGGCCAGGCCAACCTGCACACTGCTACAAAGTAAAGAAGGGACTGAGGTCAGAGGGGCTGGTCCTGCTCCTCCTCCCCAGGCTGGCATGCAAGCGCAGGCAACCTGCTTCTCCGCCAGCCCAGGGAGCTATGGAGTGGAAAAGCAGGATGTTCGCTATAATTATTTTCATTGATTTGTCTACTCAGATCCCAAGTGCTGCGAAGCCGTTGTGACATTTAATAAAAATAATTCAAGGTAAAAATACCTCTTCCTCTCTGCTCCCTCCTTCCTCCTTTATTAACACCACCTCAGTGTTCTGCCTCTCTGTCTGCTGGGCGCCCTGGGCCAACTACAGAAAGAGGCGAGCGAAGGAGAGACGGGACCACGAGAGAAAAGCCTGGGAACTGAAGTCTGGAGAACATGGCTAGGACTGTTCTGTTTTCAGCCGACTGTCCCTCTCTGAGTGTTGGCTACCCCTTCCGACTCCCCAAAATTCTGAGCTAGACTAAGCTGAGCATAGATAATTGTATCTGAAGCTGGAACTCCCTGGGGCAAAAGAGCTTGTTTTCCCAGCAATCTCTGGGATCCTGCTCCTGTCTACTGACCTCAGTTCTATCTCCCCCATTTGACCATATAGAAAGCTCCCCCATTCTGTTTCCTGCAAATTCTCAACTTTGCCTAGGATCTCCCTTCCCCTTCTCTGTCTGCTATTCACTATGAAACAAACAATATTCAACCCATGACAGAGACAGCACAAACTGAGATAGATTCTAAAAGTGGCCAACCTTGTCACCTTGTCTCACCCACCACCTACACTCTGTCCATTACTGCTCTGGAGGAATACTAGTCTGAGCACAAAGAGATGAAGCCTAGACATAATGTCTGGGAGTGGCAAAGCTGGATTCTGCCACTGGCTGTCGAGAGTCCAGAGTCCTCCGTTCTCTCCTAGGGGTCCTGTTACCATGCCATAATTTTCTCCACAGCTGAGCCTAAGCCCCTGTCTCCTGCCTGCCAGGTGGAGGATCTCCAGGATCCGGTCTGACTCAGCAGAGTTCAGGAAGCAGAGAAGGAAACTGGATCCCGAGCCCTCCTAGCTTAGTGAGTCCTAAGAGCACATGGAGCTGTCCCAGGTGTCAGAGGCAGATGTAATCAGGGTGACCTCACCTTTTCCACAGATTCATTAAAGTCTGTGTTCTGAGGTAAATGATTGCTTTCCCCAGGTTCTGCTGAAGGAAACAAATATCGATCACCTCTTTGTAGATTTAGAATGGGACAGTTGGCAATTAGAAAACATTTCCTCCAGGCAGGCACTGGGAATGGGGGCTTGAGATGCTTCCCGTGTTCTGCGAGTGGCAGTCTATCAGCGACTTCCTGGCTAGGCCTCCTGGCTTTTAGCAGACTGGAGAAGTCCTGGGTTGGGTCCAAGGACACAGCTGGGGATCTACCTTTGTCCCTGGGGTACTAAGTGCCATCTCTGTTTGCTGTTGGGACCTCCTTGAAGCTGCCACTCTCCCCCCTTCCCCGACTCAGCCTTGCCTGGTGACTAATGGATTTTTCTCTGTACTGAGAGATTTACTAAACAACTGAAGTAGGACGCATTAAGTCTGTGGGTTTGGAGGTTTGTTTTAGAGCAATTCTCGCCCGGAGAACTGGCCGCTGAAATTAAGATGCATTCTTCTCAGCAAATATTGATTTCAACTCGAAGCAAATCCGAGAAGCTGCTTGCAGGATTTAAGCTCTGGCAGCTGCAGTGTGGACCGAAAGAGGGGTCACCAAGGTGCTCCCCACTAGAGAGACCCAGAAAACAAGGCAATAGAGAAAACATAGTCAAAACAGAACTAGAAAGGACCATAAGGCCAACTAAACAGAAACTCATTTGGAGACTCACAGGTCTATTACCAAATGGGGAAAGTGACCACTGGCCATGTATTGTGAACACACTAAGCATGTCATACTTCTGGTGAGATGGAAATCACACAGCCATAACTTGAATACTGAGCTTCCTTTCAAGCTGGGCCCCGAGGTGCCCTCCTTCCTAGAATCTTGGTTTAACAACACTGTCTTCCTTCTGTTTCCTCTGGGGTTTCAAGCCACTAGGACAGCCGCGTGTATCTCTCTCCCTCAAAAGTTTCTGTCCTGCTTCCCTTTCTCTCCCAAACCATATCAGGGACCAGGACCGCAGCTTGCACAGCCCCTAAGGTCTACAGTAACAAGATCTTGAGACCTCAGAAAATCAAATTAGTTGGTAGAAGTTCTCGATCTAATTCACCAGCCGTCAAGTTGTAAGATGCGGGAAAAGCACTACCCCTCTGGACTTCAGTTGCCTCCCTTTTTAAGAAGCAGAAAATGGGATTGGACTAGGCAGCCTGGAAGAATTTTCTCAGTTACTAAAATTAGAATACAGCTGCTGTGGTTCTTAGTTCTAGATAACATCCGTTCACTCCCAGCTTTCCAACACACAGCCAAGGTTCTTGCAAGTGCAATGTTAAATCAGCGCTCATCCCTCAGATCCCCAGACAAGGCATCGGAATACTTGGGATATCTAACAGTCTAACACAAACAGAAGAGGCAACATCTCTGCTATTAAGGCATTTGGACAAGCCCTCAATACAGATACAGGGGAGATCAGTAAGCATGCATGTGCTCCCCATCCACACCAGCTGCTATGGCATGCCTAGAATAGCTTTTTCTAGATAGCATATGAAGTGCCGGTGAGAGCGATGTCAGGAATGTGTCACAAAGCAAACTTGACAGTTTCTTATAACGTTAAAGCATTCATCATGTGACCTGGTTACTCTATACTTAGTCACCCAAGAAATGGAAAACCTTGTGTTTATCTCAAAGTCTCCCCAAGAGTGTTTGCTGCTATTTTAGCCATTAGTTTAAATAGATATGTGATAACAGTTCAAGCGCCCTTCCACGAAAGCATGGGAAAACTGTAGCTCATCCATATAATAGAAAACCCCTCAGCTATATAGAAAGTGAGGCACTCTTGGGATCCGAGATGAATCTCAAGGGCATTTCACTAAGTGGTCAAAGCCTGACCCAAAAAGCTATTCATCATAAGCTTCCGCTTCTGAGACATTCTGGACAAAGGGATACAAGAGGGGTGTGTAAGCTACTGGGGATTGCCAGCAGGAGGCAGCTGGAAAGGGAGGGCTGAAAGGATGCTCAGGGGAGCGGTGGACATACTGTGCTCCATGATTGCGAAGGTAGAGGTGGGACACGCTACATTCATCGCAATCCACGAAAGTGAACATAACAAGTCAATGTTGTTCCTGAGTAGAAACCTAGAAGTAAGGTTTTGAAGGTAAAAATGAAAAGTAGAATGGGAAAGAAAATGTCAGTGTGGGCATTTTGATGTGGCACTGTTAAAATGACAGCATCGAATCGAAATGGTGACCCAGTGAGGCCGTCCCTCTCAGACTCCCTCTTCCCTCTGACCTCTCACCTCCAAGATCTCTGGGATGGAGATGCAAAATGTCTCAGGGGTGACTTTTTAACATTCTACATCTTCCACCTAGTGTCCTGTGGCAACGCGACACAGGAGCACACCAAGGTTGGGACACCCTAACAAGCAGAGGACCCTGTGCATATGGAGTGGGCTGCACACAGTGGGAGTTAGAGGCCAACCCGGCTGCCTTTTGCTTTGCGTATCTAGAATTCCATGGCAAAGAGGCAGAGGCAAATACCTGTATGGCAGATCCAATGCTGCAGAGAAAAAAAAGGAATCCCTTTGAAGATGCTGTGGCAGAGAAGAGAAGAGCATAGGCCTAGCCCATGGCCCACAGCTTCGGTGGCCACTGGTAGTTTGATGGGACCATCCACCTTCCAACTTATTGGCTGTGAGATCCTGGACCGTGTCAGTTATGAAAGGTGGAAGCCCTGTCTTGACTTCTTCATCAGCAAAACCAGAGAAAGTGGCATCGTTGAGGCTGTGAAGAGCCACCGTGTGCTCGGCTCATACCTACTGATCTTTGTGTACCTGTCACTGTCTTGTGAGCTCGGGATACAGATAAAGGTGGCATTGTCAAGCATTCTGTTGCAGGAAGCAGAGGCAGATGGTAACGAAGAAACTGTGCACAGTAGCAGTTGATGGAAACGCTGAAGAGAAAAGGTCTAGAAACTTAGGGGATGGAGGGAGCTGCTCCATAGGGAATGATGAGGGAGACCTTGTCAGGGAAGTGACATCTGGGTAAAAATGGGAAGCAGTGGGCTGAAGGGAGCCATCCAGGCAGAGGGCACAGCATAAGCAGAGACTCTGAGAGGAAGCCTGACAGAGCTGAGGGTGGGCTCACTAACGTGGAGGTGCCATTCAGTGAGGAGCTCGCAGACCAGTGGGTTTTAACTGTCATTCACAGCATTACAGAAAGTCATTGAAGGCCTCTGAGGAGTGACATGATCTAGCTCATATTTTCTAAAGCTTCCCCTAGATGTCTGTAAAGAGCCAACCACAACAGGAGGCAAGAGCCATGCCGGGAAGCTGTGCTAGCAAGTCGCTGTGTGAGCTGGAAGAAAGCTGGCTGGGTCTTGAATGGATAGAGACATGCACGTCTGCTTAGAACAGAGGCCAACACACAGAACGTGCTCAGCATGATCCAGCACTGCGGTGCAGCGCCATCATCCAGGGTATGAGGTCAGAGATCTCAGCTCTGGTCTACAACGGGAGCAAATATCAGGTCTACTTCAAAAACCTGGACCTGCCGGGCGGTGGTGGCACATGCCTTTAATCCCAGCACTTGGGAGGCAGAGGCAGGAGGATCTGTGTGAGTTCGAGACCAGCCTGGTCTACAAGAGCTAGTTCCAGGACAGGCTCCAAAAAACCACAGAGAAACCCTGTCTCGAAAAACCAAAAAAAAAAAAAAAAAAAAAAAACCTGGACCTAACCAAAAGTTCTCACACACACACACACACACACACACACACACACACACACACACGCGCGCGCGCGCACGTACATATACCCACACAAAGAGAGAAAGAGTATCTATGAGAACTGATAGCTTTCTTTCCATTTTTTTCATTTGTTTATGCATGTTTATGTGTATGTGGGCTCATGTGTGAGTATAAACGCATGTACATGTGTGTATGCATGAATGTTGAGGTACAAGGCTAATGGTATGAATCGTCCAGGGCCACTTCTACCTATTCATTGAGGCAGGCTCTCTCATTCAAATCCACAGCTCACCGTCTTGCTCTAGATATCCCATCTCTGCTGAGTCTGGAATCACAGGTGGGCTGCCACACCCAGCATTTACCTGTGTCTGTGGATCCAAAGCTACTGTCAGGAGACAAAGAACTCCATGGCACTTTATCTACCGAGCCATCTCCCCAGCCCAACAGAGCTTTCTGACTCATGTATTAATTTGGATAAAGAGCTAAAGGATAAAGGGAAAGGTCTGAGTACACCACAGTCACATTCTTAGCATGGTGGGGAAAGATAAAGAAAATGACCCACCCGGAATGGAGCCAGTTGTGGTTCTGTGTAACCATCTCATTTTAATCTCAAAATGTGTTGGGAAAAGTTATGTTAGTGCCATTCTTCACACACCCTTGGAGCACCACAAGCCAGATTGTAGCACACATGTGGTCCCCCAGCACCTCTGCTCAGCCTTTTCATGTGGACAGATTAGTTCCAAGGCTCAGCGGAAACTTCGACCCTACACTCTGCTCGGAGGATCTACACATCTATGGATCTCCTGGATGCAGACTCAACCAGCTCAGAAATCACAATGTTTTGGGCCCCTTTAGTAACAACAGTGAGATTTCGTCTCAATTATCACAGAAAATGTGATTCATGAAGAGGTGTCACCTCTTGTGGCCATTGCTTTTTGCAGATGCAATAAATGGTATGCTCTTATGTGGTCAAATTTTCCAAATTTATCTCAGGGAAAAACACAAATCTATGCCAAGTAATTTGACCTTCTGGAAATGTTCAAGCTTTTCTGTTCCTAATAGAAAATCCATCAGTCCTTTCTCTCTCACAGTTCGCCTCTGAGGCATCTTGTGTGACAAGGCAAAAGAGGCCAAGTATCCTTGGAGAAAAGGTACTTGCCTTTTCTTCCTTTTCCTTTCTTCTTTGGTGTGTGTGTGTGTGTGTGTGTGTGTGTGTGTGTGTGTGTGTGTGTGTACTGGGGATTAACCTAGAGCCCTATACAAATTAGGTAGGTATTTTATGGCTTAACCACATCCCCAACACTCTTTTTACTGTTTGAGAGAGAATCTCTCTAAATTGACCAGTGGCCCTAAACTCACCATAGCCCAGGTAGGCCTCTAACTTGTGATTCTCCTGCCTCAGCCTTTCAAGTAGCTGGAATTATAAGTCTGAACCACCAGACTTAGTAAGAAAAAAAAAGCTCATTCTAAAATTAAGAAATGGCAAAGTACGAGATGAAGTCAGAGTATCTCTAAGCCAGAAACAAGAAAACTATTGAAGATGATTTAAGATTTCTGAATTGGTGTCAAAATGACAAGGCAGCTGATTGACCAGGCTCCCACTGGTCAGAGGCAGTATTGTTTCAGCATCAATGATGACAATAATTGCACCATGCTAAAAACAGCCCAAGATGTTTAAATTCACACGTTCACAACAATATGCAAAGACTAAAATTAACTATGTTGATCTCTGAAGGAGAGATGTTATTCTGAGAACTGGCAAAAATAGAGTGAACCAAACCCTTATCCTGCTGTCTCTAGGTATCTATGCTTGCTTTTGGGGAGGGATGCTAGAATTTGAACCTACTACCTCATGCATGCTAGGCAACAGCTCTAGCAATGAGTTCTCTTCCCAGACCTCTGTTGCTCTTTGTTTTTATGATAGGATCTTGTTAAGTTGCCCAGGCTAGCCTTAAACTTAAATTATTCCAGTCTGTCTGCAAAATGTCTGGGATTATAAGCCTTTGCCACAAGACCCAGAGGTGATACTTTAAGGGAAAAAAGAATTGTGCATATGTACTACATTACTAATAAATCAAAAATGATGATGATGGTGGTGATGGAGATGATGATGTTGGTGATGATCATAACAATGATGTTGGTGACAAATAAGTAATCAATATTAAGCTAGAGGGTGGGTCTTTGCTGTATCGTTTTGTGACAGCTAATGAATTACCAGCCCAAGTAAAGACAAACACTAATCAATAATCCTTAAGGGAGAACATAGGCCACCATGTAGTGGCCTTGGGAATAGTAAATCAAGCCCTAATCTAATTACACTTTCAGACTGATCTTTCTTTTTTACTTACAGGAAATCTGGGGACATAAGAACACATTATAGAGGACCATAGCATTCAGCAAGATCAGATTGTAGGGGAAATCTACAAGCCTGAGAAATTATGTATTAAAGAAGACGTAAGAGATATGTCACTTGGGCAGGCTGAAAATACCATGTGTAGTGACAAGAAAAACTGAAAAAGGAAAAGTCTATGAGGCCATCAAGGGCATTTCAGTTTAAGCTAGTTATTTAAGCTGGTTATACACATCAATTGCTACTGCTGCCTTAAAAGCTACCCCAAATTTACTAGCTTAAATGGACAACTGTTTTGCTCCTCCATGGTACTGTGAGTCACATATGTAAGCAGACATCAGCCATCAGCTGGACTTGCTCCTGTCTGTCCTACATAGTGCGGTATCATCTTGCATAGATACGGAGCGTCAACACTGGTGGCTCTGTCATCTAAAGATTTATTTTTACTATTTATTGGTGTGCATGTATGTGTGCATGCGTGCACATGCACGCACATGCAGGTGCATGCACTTGGGTGCAGAGGCCATAAGAGGGTGTTGGATCCCCTGGAACTGAAGGTGATTTTGAACCACCTGAAATGGATGCTGGGAACTGAACTACCCGTCTCTGCAATAGTTGCAAAAGCTCTTGGCAACTCAAGCATTTCTCTACCTATCATCTATCTATCTAACATCATCACCTATATTTTATCTATTATCTATCACTTCTATCATCTATCTACCTATCATTTATTATCAATTCTTTATCTCTTTATCATTTATCTGCTTATCACCTACCTATCTTCCTGTTATCACTGGCCATCTTTCTACACGTCTGACATCCATCCCTCCATATACTCATCTATCCATCTAAGCTATTCTATCCCTGGACTTTTATTCCCAAGGAAGCCATCCTGGGCTTCTTTGCACCATTACATGAATATTGAAACATCCACAACAAGCAGCAAAAGAGAGAAGGCCCCAGTGAGCAGGTGCCTCTGCCTTGTACTGTAATTTTTATTGTCTCGCTGGTCAAAGAAAGTCGTCCTTATCAATCAAGCTCAAATGAGTGCCAGAGGGGAGTTCTCAGGGGTGTTAGACCAAGAGTCTGGTTCCTTGGAAGTCATTACCGGAATGACTAGCTCCAGTGAGATGCTAGCGGCGGAACGGATCTATCTTTAAAAAAGTCTTATCATCTAGAAATGCATATTAACACATTTCCATATAAAGTGAAACACTTGGAAGTAATGGAGGTGAGAAAGTGGAAAGGAAGGAAGGAGCGGGTGGATAGAGAGATGGAACAGGGATGGCCAAGAATTTATTGGGGTTTATTTATGGGCATGTGGTTCTGAGGTATTTGATTCTTGTTGCTACCTCCAATTATGTTTGAAATCTTTGATGGTTCAATGGTTTTCCTTTGAACAATTGATCCATGTCCCACCAACACCAGGAGAACCCAAAGGAGACTGCCACAACATCCCTGTACTAGCTGTCTCCAGAACATGGTATCTTGCTTCCCACAGTCATGAGAGTGAGATGAGAATTGAGGAACTTTTCCAGGCACCCTGCACCCTTTCCCTCTCTGGAGTGTAATACAAACCTGAACAGTTCGTATCCACAGTGTGGCAGGGTGGGTAACTTCAAGCCTAGAGACCCAGTGCTGTCGTTCAGTCATTGGCATGCACACTTGCCCAGATTATTTTGAGATTTAGGACATGAACCGGTTTGGGATGATAAATTGCAAAACATTGTAACGATGAACTGAAAGAGAAGACAAGAATGCAGGAGACCTGAAGGGTGCAGATGAGAGGCAGTGGCCTCTTCAACAGGTATTTGGAGGAGGAGATGCAGGAAAAGACTGAGGTTGAAAAGGAGGAGGAAGAGGAAGAAAAAAGAGGAGGGAGAGAAGAAAAAGAAATACAGCAGCTAAATCTCCTCCTCTGAGACTCTGTCCATATTCCTTGCTTCCAGACTCAACACTCATCAGGAAAGGAAACAGGGGACAGTAAGAGCTTCAGAGACAGCTCACGTCTTTCCAGCCCTGGATATTATCACCCTGAATCATTTATTGAGTACCTAGTGCATGCCAAACTCTATTAGATGTTAGACGAGAACTGAGAGATGACCAATGATTTGTCTTATTTGTGTGAATGAGAAGTTTTCTAAATAGAGGATGTCATGATTCAAACTGGCTTACACAGATCATGTGTTTTACAGGCTAGTGAGTCTGCTAAGTGCGGTGGGGGCTTCAGACACAACTGGATCCAGGTGTTTCAAGGCTGTTGCCAAGAACTTACCTCTACCCAGCTCTGCTTGTTTGTTTGTTTTTTAAGACAGGGTTTCTCTGTGTAACAGGCCCTGGCTGTCCTGGAACTCATTCTGTTGACCAGGTTGGCCTCGAACTCACAGAGATCTCCCTGCCTCTGCCTCCTGAGTGCTGGGATTAAAGGCGTGCGCCACCACCACCTAGCTCTCTATCCAGCTCTTAACGGACTTCCCTCTAAGTGGGGGTCATTCCCAGAGACTTTCCTACTGGAAACAATAGGCTGGTATTCCACCTCCTTGACAGCGAGCACCTCAGGTTTGGGGCTCCCAGAACCAGTCTGGCACCATGTGCATTTCCAGAGGGCAAACAAATGCTCTGATAGGCTGTGTGATTCTGGCCCTGGCCCTGTGCCTGGAAAGAGCACAGACCTGACCAGCCACACAGATGGAACGGGAAGGGTGGTCTCTCAAAGGAGAGAGGGAGACGGTGCGTGCACAGACTTAGCAAAACAATAAATATTCTCCAGGCACCAATAGTCTCTCATTCAGTCAATGAACATTTGTGTACAAGGTCCAGTCCTGGCACTGAGAATGCAGTATTGAACAAAGCAAAGCCCCTGGAGCTTGTATTTCAGGGGTGGCAACAAAAACACAGATGTTGACAAGTTTATATTGAAATTACAGATGGTGTTTTTCCATGAAGTGGATCACCAGGGAGAAAGAACACAGAGAGAACTGTCCTGCAGTGGGGAGGCAGAGATGGTACCCTGAGAGTGGACTTAAAAGCCAAGTCAGGGAGGAAGAGAGGAGTCTTGAGTACCCCATGTGTATACGGGGAGCTGAAGGGACAAAGATGAATTGGCCTATGGCTGAGTAAGAGATGGGGAGGAGACAGAGATCGTGTGAATGCATAACAGACAGAAGGAGGTAATGAGAGTGAGTAACAGGCTTGAGCATGGAGGAATTGAGGGAGTCACAGAGGTTAGAAGGTTGTAGAAGGGTGTCTTCATTGTACAAAGGGGTCACGTCTTCAACGACGAGTAGTAGAGGTTGGGATTCAAGTGACAGACCTGGATTCACAAGCCAGGGGAAGGATCTTAGGGAAAGATACGGTACACGGGGGAGTGGGGAGTGAGACCGGTGGGACAATGGCAGCCCCTAGGCTGGGCACATCTGTGGGAGGAAATGGGTAAGATCTTGACAGCCATGTGGCCTGCTCTAGGAAAACACGTCACGGGGAGGGAGGCTTGTGTGACAAAATGGGCAAGAAGGACCAATGCTGTGGAGACAACCTGGAGGTAGGGACTTGGGAACTGAGCTTTGAATAGATGTATTCCCTTCTTCTCTGAACTCTCAGCAAAACACACATCTTTATGAAACAAGACAGGGGACTAAGGAAAACACGCAGGAAAGTGAGGCTTTGTCTCTGACCTCAACTTGTTCCTTGTGGCTTCAGCCAAAGGACCTCTGCCCTCCACTCTGTGTTAGAAAGATCCTCAGATATAATCTACTAGGGTGCTGGGGTTAGAGAAGGCAAGCGATTTCTAACAAGTAACACAAAATACCAAGGCTAGCATTCTCCCTCTGCCTCTGTGTAGATGTACCCAGGTCCTTTCACCCACCAGGCCTGTGTCTGTCCTCTGGGCCTCTAGAGTGAATCAAGCCTCTTTTTGACTATGTGGGGACAGCGAAGGTCCACCAACTCTGCCTGGATGGTCAGGGTCAGACTCCGTACCAGTCTCCTCCAGTGTCTCAAAGTCCGTCCAGCTGCAGTGCTTGTTGGGATAGGTCATCAGTGTCCCACTGAGTAGACCCTCAGCCTTTTCCTCTGAGCACCACTATGCCACATCTGGACTCATTCAGGAAGAGGGGTACTGCGGGGTGCAGAGGTACCCTAAGTCATTAACGGTGTGGGGGAGGGTCATGCCACCTGCAACCTCTAGGCTGGCCCTGACCCTGCAATCCTACTTCTAGCTTTCCAGATGCTGAAACTACTCGCATATGTTACGAAATATGGCTCTTCATCCTATTTCACTAATGTTTAGGACAGGATTTGTGGCTGTGCCTATGAGGTAGGGAGTAGTTCTAAAGGACCTCCCCAGGGAAGGAGGGAGAAGCAGGTTGTTGAATGAAATGCAAAACACTGAATGTCAGACAAACAGACAATTTCAGTTGAAGCCTATCTGAATCTTGCATGGGATGTACTTATGCTAAACTATACCTGCTTCCCTTTGTTTACATTTGATTAACTTAAGCCAGAACCCAGTGGGGTGGGGGGGGGGGTGGAGATAGCAATCCTGAGACCCTGTCTCCCAGCCTCTTTATGTCCTTACTGCCATGAAGGTAAGAATATTAAGGGAAAAGTCAGGAAGACATTTCTTCAGAGCAAGGGAAGGTGGGGGTGAGAGGGAGAAACAGAAGAGAACGGGAATTAGGTAGAGACCTGATCATCTGCAAGGTCACTTGTCCCCCCAGCACTGGGATGGTGGAGTAGGTGGTGGCGCCAGATCACCAAGTTAAGGCCAGAGGCACCTGTGTTCCGGCTCTCAGACAGCAGTGTGGAGCCATAAAGCCTCTTAGAGGTAAATTATCTCCCTTCCAGTCAGCAGCACCCCAGCAGAGAGAGCCAGCGGGAGCCGATTACACAGACACTCAGGGCCTGTTTTTAAGCTTCTCTCTTGCTGGCTGTCTTAAAGACTCATCCCTGGCCCCAACCCTGTGGTCTCCAAGCATCTGCTCAGGGCTCCCAAACACTCCCTGTGCTAATCACTGATTGCCTGGTGAGACCATCTGGGGATCCGAGAGCAACAGCTCCAGCTTTGTCTCCTTGTTTCCCCCAGACCCTGCATCTTGTTCCCCCTATATTCAGAATCCCCACACCCCACCCTGAACCCCATACCCCACCATTCACCCACACCTCAGTGACCTGGATCTATTTAACAACACACAGACACCGTAGATGCACCTCAGCACCCTGGAACTGTCTTCAAAAGCAAATCTCACTGGAGCCCTAGCCCACAGAGCTAGAGAGATTTCAGTTGTCAGCTTGACCCCTGGGTAAGGGGCCCTCAAGGGATGGCTAGTCCTCTGGGTGCTCTCGGTGCACAGGAGAAACAACAAGGGCCAGTGATTCCTGTATCCTGGAAAGGTCTGGGGACAGGGGGATGGGGGAAAGGAGAGCTGAGGAACTGCAGCCACACTGTGCCTATGGAGGACAGCGGGCAGGCTGCTTTATAGTGGAAATGAACCAGTTCTGTTTCTGGCCCCTCAGGAGCATGCCCTGACTCACCCAATGCAGAATCCCCAGCTGTTCCTTCCCCTTCAGTCCAGCTCCCTCAGCTCTCCCTGCCCTTTGGTTCTGTGTTGGACTCTGCACCTACCACCTCCAGAGTATCTGGGTGACCAGTAGAGCAAGCCAGAGATAGACGCAAGTTCTGTGGAGCAGATTCTTCCCCATGTCTGCTTGCCACCCAGCTTGCCTCATCGCTCTGGATAGAACCCTCTGAACCATGAGCTTAAACAGATCATCATCGCCTTAGACGCACCTGCCTCCCATTTTTGTCACCGTGATATGAAGTCTGATTGTCACACTTGCTAGACACCTTGCACAGGGGTCAGGGTGTACTACTGAGCAAGCTTCGCTTCCGTTCTGACTGTAGTTTCCCTTGGCTGTGTGGCTACCTGGCCTACGATTTTGCTAATTCCCAGCTTACTATACTGGGTCCCTATGGCCAAACTAGTCCCAGAAGAGAAAACATTTATCACCAGAAGTCAAGTGTTGGTAGGCCCCACCGCAAGAGGAACCCCCCAGAGTTCTCATGGTAAGTGGTAAGCATTCTCGTTTCTCACCCCTTTCCCATCTGCTCTGGTCACAGCATCCCCTCCTCCACCAGCCCTCCTTTCTGTTCCATTCCCCAACTGCCTAGTGTCTGACATCTGGTCACTTAGTGGCCATGAATGAGTTGCTCTGCCTCTCTGAATAGCTCCCTGGTTTCTTATCTGCAAACAGAATTCTAGCTCCTGGACTGCAAGAGGTGGCCTGAAGTGACAAACAGATGGGAAGCTCCAGGGAGAAGCCACAGCAATGCAGAACAAGGGCACCACCAGGTCCCTGTATGCCTGTGTGATCTAATCCTCCTCACTACCCCACGCTGAACACTTCACCCAGGGATAAAGCAGAGCAGAGCCCACAACTACCCTGAGCGCCAGTCTTAGAGTGTGAGTCAGAAGAACCTGAGACACCAATGACACAGCCACTTACTGGCACAATAGGGAAACTGAGGCCCAGAGACTAGCAAGAATCACTGTTTGTTAGGCACTTCCTGGGATTCCTCAAACCCTAGGAGGCAGATACCGGGATTGCCCTGCTTTAAAGAGGAAACTGAGACTCAGAAACCGAACTGACTCCTTCCAGGCCACACTGCTAAAGGGAATCATGATCAGAAGAGAAGCTAAGCTTCCTTGGAGTCCACGCCCACCCCTGTGCAAGGTGCTCAGCGAGTGTGACATTCAGACTTTATGCCACAGTGACAAACACCTGAGAGAACCACTTCAAAGGGGAGCTATGTATTTGAGCTCACGGTTTCTGGCCATTCTGTCCATGGTGGTGGCACAAGAACAGACGAGGTAGAGCAAAGCTCATGATGGCCAGAAAGCAGAGCCAGAGAGGAAAGGAGAAGGGGACAAGATACCTCAAAGGCACACCCGCTGTGGCCTTCTCCAACAAGGCCTGCCTGCTAAGGACGCCATCCCCCATGAACCTGGCGATGGCTTTCCTGGAGTAAGGCACTTCTGTAAAGCTCCATTGTGCCTTTGAATCCTGCTCTTTAGAAACCAAATCTTGAATGCATGAGCCTTTTGAGAGGACACTTCATATTCAAGTCATAGTGGGCCAGTGGGCCACAAACCGGTGCCGTTCTATCTTAGGCTGCCCCACACTGATGGACAGGCTGACCCTGAGCAGCAGACAGACTGGAAGACTATTGAGCATCATCTCCTCCTATTGGATAGCCAGCAACACGGAACTTCGAGCTCTGTGTCAGAAAGAGGGTCTTGGGTCTAGAGAGGTCTAGAGGGATGGCTGGTACTAGGCAAAGCAAGATCAGGAGGTGCTGGAAATGAAGGAACCAAAGAAGAGAGGTTGGGGTCTGTTGTGGGACAATTCTGTATTCTGTCAATTGTGTTTTAAATAAACTCTGATTGGCCAGTAGCCAGGCAGGAAGTATAGGCTGGACAACCAGACAGGAATAGAGGCGGGTCAATGAGAACAGGAGAATTCTTGGAAGGAGGAAGCCCATTCCTCCGCAGTCCTGCACCAGACACAGAAGAAGGAAGATGTGACCTACCCTGATGAAAAAGGTACCGAGCCATGTGGCTAACACAGATAAGAATAATGGGTTAATATAAGTTATAAGAGCCAATAAGAAGCCTGAGCTAATGGGCCAATCAGTTTATCATTAATGTAGACTGTGTGAATTTCTTTGGGACTTACCAGCTGTGGGAACTGGGCGGTACAGAAACCCCAACAAGCAGGCCCTCATATTATAAATGGCACAAGCAGGCCCTCATGTTACAGGGATCTGGCCGCTCTACCTCAGTCACTGCATTAGCTTTTGAGTAAGGTTCTGGGCACCCATGAGGAGTGGAAAGCAGAGGGGTAGGGAGGCAGCTTCTCTCAGGGACTCTTGGCTTGGGTGACAAGGGACTGAGGCACACGCAAGTACTGAGCACTCCCCCAGTGTCCATCACCAAGCGCAGGCCAGACAACACCAGACACCAGACCCATTTCTTGTACCCAGGACCTCATGATCTATAAAAAACCCTCGGATTCTAATGTGAGAGCTGTAGGTTCAAAGTCAAGAGCCTGGGTTCTCTATTGCTCATTTGTGGTTTGGGGCAAGCCATTTGACCTTTCTGACTGACATCAGCTGGGAAGATCCTAGTAGGGGCTTGGTGAAGATGAGGTCACTGGAGGGGAAGGACTGAGCTCAGGACAGGAATGGCAGAGATGGAGAGTCTTAGTGCCTCTTCCACGGTGCTTGATGCCAACACTTGTCAGCACCAATTCTGTTGAGTGACCCAAGCAGGTCCAATTACCAGGTACCAAGTGTTCAGGTCCAGAGAGGAGGTCTGTTTTCCTGCTCTCATCAGGCAGAATGGGAAGGGGGTTTATTTCTAGAACTATGCCTTGTGAAGAGTGGTTGCACATCAAAGTATATCTACAATGGTGGCTCGAGGTGGCCCAGCAACTGTTATCAAGCCCCTAAGACCAAGATGAAGACCCTGCAGGAGTTTCTGCTATGGAAGAGATGTCTTGGAGCTTATGAACCCCGCTCCTTGCTCAGTCTCAGACTCCTCCCATGATCTCTGCCTCTTGAACCTATCCATCTGCCTCTCACCCAAGCTCCTTGCACTAGACAGCCCTACTTTGACATCAGAAGTAGAGATAGCTCCAGAGCCATCAGGAGGATACACCAAGGGTTCATCTAACACCCGAGGTCCCAAGTACCTTTAGCCGGTTGTGAGGCTTTTCTTGCAGTGTAGGATCTACTGGGGGGTAATGAACTCCACAGCTCATCTTAGCTCAACTTTAGAGCACACTCTCCTGCTGGCCAGACAAGAGCCAAGATGGCTTTCCTAAGCTATACCCTGCTTCTGAGGCCCTGACAGCCATACTCCCTTGTAGTAAGGAGCTACTTGTTCATTCCCAGCTGCTAAGCCCCGAGATAATCACACAGAATCTATATTATTTAAATCACTGCTTGGCCCATTAGCTCTAATTTCTTATCTGCTAGCTTTTACATATTAATTTAATCCATTTCTGTTAATCGTGAATGGCCACATGGCTGTGGTTTACCCGCTAAAGTTCTGGCATCTGTCTCCAACAGGGCTATATGGCATCTCTCTGACTCCACCTTCCTTCTACCTTGCTATAGGCTAAGCCAGTTCCTCTATTAACCAATGATATTCACAGCATACAGAGGGGAATCCCATATCACCTCCCCTTTTCTGTTTAAATAAAAAGGAAGATTTTAACTTTAACATAGTAAAATTACATATAACAAAACAAGTGTCTACTTTATCTTTTACCATAACTAAGGAAAACTATAACTATCAATTCTTCAACTCCATCAAAGACTCCAGAAGGATAAAATATTACCCAAGTAAACAGGAAGTACATTGTAAGCAACTTTCAAAACTCTAGAAATGACAGACATCTCACTGCTGGGACAGTCACCCAAAGATTTTGTACTGCTGGAGCATCCATCTTCCATGGCTTTCCTAAGCTCTACCTTGCTTCTGAGACCCTGACAACCATACTCCCTCCGCTCTCAATCTCCACTCCTATTAATGGCCCTTGTTCCCTATGTGCCCCATGTTGTTCCAGTGAAACACTCCCTGCCCCCATCCTTACAGTCCTGGGCTTCAGGAATACACACTTCATGGTGTGGCTACCAGCAGCTCTCCCCAGGCATGGTCATTTCTGAATCTGTGCCTGAGCACCCCTGGGAAGGATCACCATGTTTAGCAGATCCGGGAATGCCCAGGCTCTGTATCTCTGACAGGCTCCCAGGGATGAAGGAACTTCTGTGCACTTACTAGGCCAAGTTTGCAAGTCCTTGCTTGGTATTTAGCAAACTGCCTTAGCTCCAGGTGGGGCTTGTCATGCAGCCACAGGGACCCAGGGGACTCCTGCTGCTTGATGCTCCTCTTTCCCAGCAGGTTTCCCAGAGGCACTCTTCTATTTTATTAGGAGAGACATCCCACAACCCAGCCTTCCTATGAAGATTTGCTCACAAAGAACCTCAATGAAGGTCTCACAGGTTCCTCTTACCAATAGGTGTTAGCTTTAAGAATAAAAGACATGAGACAGTATATCCAAAAGGATGGTCCCTGAGGGTGGGGTGGAAAGACTGGGCTCCCACATTTTACTGTAGCAAATGCAAGTTGGGGGCAAGATCAAGCACTAGGGTCTGCACTGGGTCCCTGCTCACACTAAGCTCTGGTATCCCATTCTTAGATCCAAATTGTTGCCAGCCTTTGGGAAATTCATAAGAAAGGTCCTTAACGGAGTCCTGCCTCTGGGTAGTCCAGACCCCCTGGGACTCTAGGGCATTCCTGGGGACATGATGGTGTCAGGGAATCCTCTCTGAGGTATAGTAGGTAGTTAATGAGAGAAAGGAACAGAAGAGGGCCTGGGGTTGAAGAACTAAAGTTCTTTAAAGTACCCACAGAGAAGCACTCCACTTGCAAGCTAAATAGAGTCGCTTTATCAGGGAACAAGGTGCAGAGGGCCATAAAAATTAAAGTAATTTACTATAGCTGCCATTCTGCTCTGTTTGGGTTATGCTCAAGCCACAGCCTGGAGGGAGTGAAGTCAAGAGCATTAGTGAGGCATACAGAGGCAGAGGCAGGATGTGGTTGGTGTGTGTCCACCCCAGAGCAACCATCCTGTCTCCATGAACATGAAACAGGCCCTGGGACCAGAGAGCCAGGGCAGTGGCTGCCCCTGTTGGGTGAAGCTGGACACAACTTAGCCTGAGAAGGGGGAACCTACCCAGGCCAGGGCAGGAGGCTCTGCCTCAGCCCATCACCCATCCTTCCAGCACAGACAGCACTGGAAGTCAAAGCTGGGCCCAGAAACCACAAGCAGAGTAAGAAGAACCAAAGAGATGAGGGTTTGAATGCTTCCTAGTCTTACCAGAGAACCAGGGCAAGTTATATTAACCTTCTAAAGCTTGTTCTTTTGGTTTTATCCATTGAATGGGGATAATTCCTCTCAACAAATAGTATTGTTTGCATTACAGGAGATTATGTCTGGTATCTGCCCTCCTAGAAGCTCCAGAGTAGTAGAAAGTTCAGTTCTATGGCAATCACTGACAACTTGCCATAACCTAGAATCATCTGGAAGAGACTCAGTGATGGACTTGTCTACCTTGGGTTGGTCTTATGGGCATGCCTGTGGAAGACTGTCTTAACTGAGTTAATCAATATGGGAAGATATAGCCCACTGTGGGAGACACCATTCCCTAGGCAAGGACTCCTGAGCTGTATAAGAGTAGATAAACAGAGCTGAGCAGAGGCAGACGTGTGTGTATTCATTTCTCTCTGCTGTTGACTATGGCTATGCTGTGCCTATCTGTTCTAAGTTCCTGCCTTGACTTCCCTGCAATGATGGAAGATACATGGAATCATAAGCTGAAATAAACTCCTTCCTCCCCTAAGCTGTTCTTTGTTGAGATTTTTTTTAGCACAGAAATAGAAATAAGACTAGGAGAAGGCCCCTAAAACAGATCCAGAGGCCCTAATAACAGCAGTGCCAATAATAGCAACAGTGGGCATTCCCAACTGTCCATAGGCACATTGTCTCATGTAGGCTTCAGAAGGGCACCAAACCATGTGCAGCCAAAGAGGAAACACAGAGACTGAGCCGCAAGCTTCAGGTCACATGGCAAGGGCCAGGGTTTGTCTCTATCCACCGTCTATAGTCTTAGGTGTTTCCCTAGGAAATAAACTCTCCCCCAGGAGTAGTTTGACTGAGAAATGTCCCCCATAGGCTCATGTATGTGAACTCTTGATCCCGAGCTGGTTGGTGGCAGTGTTTGGGGAAGAAGCTTTAAGACACAGAGTCTTTGTGGGAGGGAGCATATCCTTGGAGGAGCTTTGAGATTAAAGCCTTTCTCCATGTCTGGTTCTCCCCCTGCTTCGTATGTGTGGTTGAGACTTGATCTCTCAGCATCTGCTCCTGTTGTTTGCGGCCAAGCTTCCCTGTCATGGTGAATTCTTAATCCTCTGGAACCAGAAGCCAAAAAAGAAACCCAAAACAACTTTTTCTTCTCTAAGCTGTCTTGGGTTGTGGTGTTTTATCACAGCAATAGAAAAGTAATTGACACAGCCTGGAAAATAGCATACAAGACCCTAGTCTCACCTCTGTCCCTGACAAGCCATGGGGCAAAACAACTGACTCTCCACCCAGGTCTCAGTTTCCCCACTCTCAACAAGGGGGTGGGCAAGTATCCCCAAATGACAAATCTCTAATGTTCACTCATTCTGTGTATTGATGAGGAGAAGCAAAGTCAAGGTGACAAGGAGAAAGAGGAGATAGGGAGTGACAAACACATGCTCTTGCCCCTGGGCCCTTGCAATCTAGACTGCTTCAGCCTAAGGAGAGGAGAATGGCTTGAGAGGTAGCATCCGGAGAAAACCCACAAGGAGACCGGGGTCAAAAAGGATGCTCCATTTCCACAGGCCTGAGAAGGACAGAGATGGCCCTGAACTTGGAAAAGGGGGAACACTGCTCAGCCCTGGCCCTGCAACTGATACGATCTAAAAGAGTGGGTGGAACAAGGTCCTGAAGAATCACGGTGTGCAGCAAGAGGACCGTCCTTGGCTTCCCCTCCACCCTCAAAACCTACACCTCAGCCCTTGCCAACTTCTTAGGGCCCCAGCGATGGTGGATTCTAAGTCACATGCAGAGAACGGAGCAGTGTCTAGCTTATGGGATGGAGGTGGGGCTCAGCAGTCAGCCCTAGCCTTTGTCCCCATAAGCTCCTAGTCTCCATGTGGCAGTGACCATGCCCACCTCTCAGGCTTTGACATGAGATTTGCATGGAGTCTCTCACACACTGACACACTGCTCAGTCAACAGTGTCCCAAGCCTCCCCTCTGGGCTCTTCCTATTGCTTCTGCAAAAGGGAGAGTTAATAGCTTTCGCTTCTCTCAGGTGCTGAGGGGATTGAGGGAGACTGATTAAGGGAACGGCAAGCTGCTTCCGGTGCCCTGTGCTTCCCGCCTGCTTGCTCAACCTAGGGTCCTGTGAAATCTTATACAATAAAGCATCCATGTGTTTGTAGGATGAATGCAGGCATGACCCCATTACACAGATGGTGACCACTAGGCATAAACTCCAGAATTCCTCGTCTAGTCCACTTCAGAACTTGCGGGGCTGAGAACAGTGCAAAGTCAGCTGACTTTGATAACATCCAACCACTCAGGGTCACCTTGACAGGCTGCCAGGCGTTTTCCCAGGAGCCAAGTAGGAGCAGGATCCCTCTTAGCAACCAAATGTTATCAGTGCATAGGGGCAGGGGCCTTCCTTCCTTTCCCAGCTAAGTGGTTCTGACCGGCTCAGCAGGAGAGTGGAAGGAGGAGTTCCGGCCAGGGAGGAGGCTGTAGATCTCTGCCTCCCTTGTGGCATTGCTACAGTGGCTGCTGAGAGTCATTGGAGGCCCGACTCCCTGCAGATCAGCAAACCCATAGATCTCTGTCAAAGACTCCACTCAAGGGCAGTACCATAAATCCAGCATGGGAGAGAGAGAGCGCGCGACTGAGCCAGCACGCCAGGCACTCCCCCAGCGAGCAGCTTTCCTGGAGCCAGCCACTCTGCACAGGGTGGCCCTGGAGTGGGGTTCACAAAGCTTGTTGTTCTGAGATCCGCTTCCTATCCATCAATAACCCCAGAGGACTGCCTCCTCCCACTCTGCCCAGGCCGAGACAATCACATGCTTCTTACCTGTCCCTGAAGCCAGGAGTTTAATTCTCCCTCTGAACCAAGAGTGCTCTTGCTTCTTGGATTGCTTCTGTGGCTGCCCAGCTGAGTGCATCAGCTCAGCCAGCTTTCCTTGGCTTTGCTGCAGAAAAGAGGAAGCAGTGCCCAGCTGGTCATAAGGCAGGACGGGAGCCCCAGAGGGGAAGGGATGGAGGCTGGGCCATAGACTCCTCATCCAGCAGGCTGCCTGAGCTAGAAGATCCTGGCTAGGCCACATTCTCCATAGAAACATTTAACCAGGCAGCAAATATGCCAGAGTCAGCTCTCAATCTGCTTCGTACGCCTAATGAACAGACACAATCCTACCCCGAGCACTCGTGCATTCTTGTGAAGGAGACTGGCCAAGGTCAGCACAGAGTGACAAGCATGGCTGTGGGGAACATTGAAAGCATGCTGGAGGAGAGAGTAGCCAGGAACAGAGCTGTGTATGCTGAGGGGTCAGGAAGGTGGCACTCAGATGAGCTTCAGGGGAGCAGCCAAACGGGGCTGTGGACTGAGAGGAGAGCCATGCAAAGCGCTAAGAGGAAGGAGCTCATCATGGAGGAGAGAAAGGAAGAGGAGGTTGCTGGAGTTGGGGGGTTGGTGGTTAGGACAAGGGGCTGAAAAGGGAGACAGGGTAGTGTGCATATAGTGTCATAGGCTACAGACTTGGTTAAGTCATATGGTTGTATTGGAACTGGAAGCTCCTAGTGTCATAGGCTACAGACTTGGTAAGTCATATGGTTGTATTGGAACTGGAAGCTCCTAGTGTTATAGACTACAGACTCGGTAAGTCATATTGGCATTGGAAGCTCCTGGAAGTTCTGGATTGGGGGACACAATCTGTTTTTAAACCAGATGCAGATATCCTCCAGTATTTAAAATGTTTTTAGTGTTTGAACTCTCCATGTATGTATGCTGTGTGAGTGCATGCTATGCTTGTGTATACACACGTGTGCATCCATGGAGGCCAGAAGAGTGCATCAGATACCCTGGAACTGGAGTTATATACAAAACTGCACTGTAGATTACAGCTGGAATCCCAGATAATTAAGATAGGAGAATCCTGGGGGCTCAGTGGCCAGCAGTCTAGCTAAAATAGTGAGCTCCAGGTTTAGCTAGAGACTAAGGTGGAGTGATTGGGGAAGACACCAAGGTCAATCTTTGTTCCCCATAAGTACATGGACACAGACACACACCACATATATCACATAATCCACACTATTGTTTGAAAGGCACATGCATTAAAGATAAAGCATGCAGGGTGATGGTGGTGCATGCCTTTAATTCCTGCACTTGGGAGGCAGAGGCAGGCGGATCTCTGTGAGTTTAAGGCCAGCCTGATCTGTAAAGCGAGTTCCAGGACAGCCAGGGCTCTGTTACAGAGAAATCCTGTCTTAAGACGAGAAGCCATTAGGCATGGTGGTGCACACCTTTAATCCCTGCACACAGGAGGCTGAGAAAGAGGATCACAAGTTTAAGGCCACCAGTTTGGGCTACAGAGTGAGACCTAGCCTCAAAAGAAAACAAAAACAACAACAACAACAAAATGGACAGAAGTCAATACCATTCCCAATACCGGGCTGCGGTTAATATTGATTTACCAATAGACAAATCTCTGTGCATGTGTGTGAGGAACTTCCTAGATTGGGTTCACTGAGATGGGAAGGCCAACCCTAATTGTGGTGGCACTGTTCTGAAGGCTGAGGTCCCAGACAACAAAGAGAAATGATGATGACATAGCCAGAATTCATTGCTCTCTGCTTCCTGACTGCAGATGTGAATGCAAATAAGATGTGACCCTTGACCTCATGCCCTACCCCAGCCATGATGGACTGCATCTCCTTCACCTGTGAGCCAATTAGTCCTTCCTTAAATTGTCTTTGCCAGGTATTTCAGCACAACAAACCAGCATAGACCTAGGCTGCCGTGGGCTTCCCAGTCCACAGCGTGGGACTTCCAGAGAACAGAAGTCACATGACATGGGGCTTCTTTTCACTTGGGCTCCACATATGTGGCTTACAATATCTATCACTGTTCCATACTGGCCCTCCATTTCCACAGTTCTGGGTGTGGCTAACATTCTCTGCAGTTCTGCAGAACACAGTGAGCGCAGCTATCCCTGGCACTTCTGAGGCCACGGCCAAGTTCTACATGTGCACCAGCCCCTTTCTTTCCCACCATAGAATATCAGAGTCTTGCTTCTCACCTTCCACTGACCACTCACCTCTCTGTCCAGTCCCCGCAGCCCATTGTCCCCTTTGTACTCCCTTCACTCTGTTTCCAAAGGGTTCTACTGGGACAAACCTCCAGGCTTGCCTCCTCTATCTTCTCCACGATTCAGGAAGTGCCCTGATTTTTGTAAGTCTGGGGGTTGCGCAAGGACCCAGGAAGCCATGTTGATCACCTACTCTGTGGCAGCACACTGATGGCTTCCCTCTTGTCTGCCTCCATACTAGCTGCTTCAGGGAAAGCCGGAAACATCTTCCACGCTCAAGGATCTACTTGGCCACCCCAGGCACTTGCCACATATTAAGCAATGCTTGCTTTTATAATTGCAATTGACAGGTAGATGCCAGTTTTGTCCCTCCTTGGGTTTTCATGGCAGTGTTTTCTGTACTTGGGTGTCAAGAAGATGAGGTGGCATGCTCCACCCTGCAGGTCCACACCTATTCTCTAGCCAGCAGACTAGGGATAGCCTTATGCCAGCCACCCTAGGAGGCAATATATGGGATACCGATTCTGCCATATGCATTTTCATGGCTGCACCATCGCACGCTAACGGTGCTATTTTTCCGAGGCTCTGGAGAGCATCTGGTAAGATTTCCCTATAATAACATGATTCCCTGATGGGTTCTCAGCAGTCTGGGAGGCCTGGAGCAGCTAACTGTTTAACAAAACTGTTAAATAAAGGGGGAATCCATGAGGTTGTGCTATGTGCATTAACTGCAAAAACTTCCCTTTAAAGTTTGCCTCCACCAGGAACAGGAGAGTTGGCTGAATTATTAAAGTGTATACTGATACTGCTCTTGGTAGAAGAGCAGAGTTTGGGTCTCAGAACTCATATCTGGGTTCTGTAACCTGTTAACCCCAGTATCTCTGGCCTCTTTGAACACCTACTACACGTATGTACATACAACATACCCACACACACACACATGTATGTAAGCACAAAATAATAAAATAATTATTTTATTATTAATCAACATAATAAAAATAAATCTTTTTAAAAAATTAAAAATCACCTCAGTATCTTAACATGCTGTCCCCATAATGGATGGCCCAGCCCATGATGTGAGATTCAGAAGGACGGCCTCTCATGGCCTTCTCAGGCTCTATCCTAGCCCCACCTCATTCTGACCTAAATCCTCAGGAGATGTGGCAAATCCTACTCCAGGGCCCCAATGTTCTAAAGCAAACAGGCAGATCATTTTTCCCGTGTGTGTTGATAATTCAGGCTTCACACCAAGTTTTCAAACTGGATTGGCTTTCTGGGCCAAAGTGGAAATGTCTCAGTCCAATACCCTTTAAAGGAAACTTCTTTTAATTAGTTTCCTTTGAACACAACACAAAGGTCTCACTTGACAGCAAGGCTATTTCTTACCATCTTGAAATTGCTTCCATGTTTATCTGTTTTGGAACTTTGAAAAGCAGACCTGCAGGGTCACGAGCGTGCTGATTCTCCCCTCCAGGCTTCGTGGTGTTTCATCTCTGGTCTGAAGAATGGCACAGCCTGACCTGAGGATCAAGGTCACGGAGCAAAGGGAAACCAGAGTCACTATCAGAAGTGGCATCTTCTAGTGATATCCTGGCAAAGTGCCAGCCTCAATTTTCTGGTCTCTGCAATGGGAATGATGATGGCAGCTTGTCGATGAGGCTGTGCTGAGGATTCGGAGAGATGGTGGCTGTCACCTGGCCAGCGCACAGCATACCCATGTTCCTTGATGCTGGCAAAGGTGGTGCCGACACCAACACTGCCTGGGTCCTGCTTCGGTTGGAATATGAAAAGTTCCCCCACAGACTCACGTGTTTGAATACTTGGTCCCCAACTGGTAGCACTGGTTTTGGAAAGTGAAACCCTTAGCATATGGGGGTCCAGCTGTGTATAAAGGCCCCAAGGGTAAAACTCCCTCCAGACTAACTGAAGCTCACAGAGCCAAATAAAGAACCCTGGATCAAATATTTCCACTTTATCTTTAACAAATGTAGGACCCGTAAGGGGACCAGAAACACAGCGGAGAGATGTTGTTTCCTCCTTTATTGTTTTAATCTCATCAGGAAGTCAGGGGTTGCAGCCTGTTTCTGGGAGGCTTGAGGGGTGTCTCAGCAACACTGGCTCAGTGCTGATTGGGAGGGAAGGAGACACTCAGGGCAAGCCATCAGAAGCGGTCCCCACTCTCCACATCACCTCCCTGTGGGGCTTAGTGTGACCCTCCAGCACACCGGAAGTGAGAGCAGGCTGTGAGCTCCAGCCTCATCCATCTGAGGAGCTGGCGATTTAATCTGCTAGTGACAGGTTGCTGCAGCTTCGAGTCACAGGGGGCCGTTCTTTTGTTTGTTTATTTCCCTTTGGAAGCCTGTCTGCTCAATAATTCAATTCAACAAGCCCTGCTTAAACCCAATCTCATTCTATGGGTTTTGCAGGGCACTGGAGGGGATGGGAAAATAAACAGAAATAAGATCTTATTCTTGCTCTCAGGGAACTTCCTGTCTTGCGGAGGAGGAAGTTAGACCGCCATCCAAAGCCCTGCTCCTCAGGAGAAGAGGATGGTCAGGATCAGAAAAGCAAAACCACTGCCCCCCCGAGTCCCTAGGTCTGTTTACAGGATCCTGACGACTGAAACTCAAGTCTGTCTGCTCTGTGACAGGGTTAAAAATATCCCAGTTCTTTTAATAACAAAGAAAATGAAGCAAAGATTCTGCACGGTGTATGACTGACAGGGAGAGGCATGAGAGCTACCCATGCGGGCTCCTGAGAGGTACCCACCTCCTCTCTTTCACCACCTCTGTACAACGCCTAAGCCTGGTGCCAAGCCAGTCCAGATCAGTACTGTCACTGAAGCACCTGGACCAGAAGAAACTCTGCAGCCTTGGAGGCAGGAAACTGGTGGCAAGCTTGGACCCTATTCTCTAAGGCTTAAAGAACAAACACCCATCCTCCTTTCCAAGCCTTGGTTTACCCATCTGTACAACGAGCTGCTAAGCCATCATGGAGAGCTCCCAGTTCTGTTCCTCGATGTCCTAAGGGTTTCTCCAAAGCTTCAGCAAGGAGAGGCCTACCCCACCCCCACCACAGTCAGCACAGTTCAGCTCTTACGTGTGTGTGTGTGTGTGTGTGTGTGTGTGTGTGTGTGTGTGCGCGCGCGCGCGCGCCTAGTCTCTGCTTAATGTTTCTCTTTGAAGCCAGGGTTTTGAGGTTAAAAATAAATGGAGAATTACTATATTGGCTGTCCTCTGAGGCCTGCCTTTGGCTTTGACATTCTACTTCCCATCCCTGAATCTATTTCTCGAGTGTCTACTGGAAGGCAGACCTGATGCTGGCCAATAGGGTTAGACTGATGACCACGCTCCAGGATGGCCTCTCAGGCCCTTGTCATAACACCGGTGTGAGAAAGATGCCCCCATTCAAGGTGGCTCCCTTCAGAGAACTCACAGGGAAGTACACCAAGGCAGGAGAGCTCTTGGGGGCCTTCACTTAGCCCCAGACAGCATAGCGTCCAAACTGTTTCGGAGAAATGGCCCACTAAGACTACTCCTTCAAAGGTGAGAGACCACCATTGTCCCCTCCCGTATCCAGTGCTATCCGTGGTCATGACCCAAAGCCACTGTGAGTTGTTATGGTTTAAATATGAAGCACCCTTTCACTCCTGTTTTGAATATTTGGTCCCCAGCTGGTGACTCCATTGGAAAAGGCTTTGGAAACGTGGAGAGGTAGAGTCACTGGACCTAGGAGATACCTAGCTACTCCTGGCCTCACTCACGGCTTTCTGGTCTATGGTGTTGTGAACAGTCTCTGCTATGTGCTCCTCTACCATGATTTGAGCCCCTCCCCCCTGCCTTCCCCACCACTGAGGATGGAAGGCCTGTGAGACCGTGAGCCACAAACCTCTTCCTTTGGGTTGTTCCCATCAAGAATTCTCTCACAGCGCCTCAGGGGCAAATAACACTGGCTTCCGCTCCCAGGTGTGGTAACATTGTAACCTTGGCCTTCTCATTCCCACCGCACAGGAAGTAAGCTGTGACTTGCTCGACTTCAAGTAGCGGAGCCTTCTTCCTCTTTCCTCCAGCTGGAGATCCTCTAGAACAGTGGTTTTTAACCTTCATAATCCTTTGACCCTTTAATACGGTTCCTCATGTTGTGGGGACCCCCAACCATAATATTACTTTCATCAATACTTCTTAACTGTAATTTTGCTACTGTTATGAATCATAATGCAAACATCTGATAGAAGGATATTTGATATGTGACCCCTGTGGAAGGGTCACTTGACCCTCCGTAAGGGGCCACGACCCACAGGTTGAGAACCACTGCTCTATAATCTTCGCTAAATATCGCTGTGTCTCTGCTGCACTCTGCCATGAAGGACAAATGAATGGGCTACTGATCCAGGGTGGGGCCAGAGTGTCACCAAAGAGTCAGCGTCCTCTTGAAGCCAGCAAGGTGGCAGCAGCAGAAATCCAAAAGGGAACTTTTGAGAAGTGAGACAGGTCTCCATCAGTCATGCTCTCCTGGGACCCCTGCATCCTATACTAGCCTGGATGCGGGGTATCCCTCTGCAGGTTAAAGTGGGTGTCTACGGCTTTGCAAACCACTAGAGCTGAGAGGGAAGGGTGTGCTGGCTGGAAAAGATCCAATTCTCTTGCCCACTGTCCTTTCCTCGTACCCCAGAGATGCAAGGAGTCTGCAGACCCTCCTTGTAGAGGCCCCTAAACACGGCTAACGATTAGTAATCAAACTGCCCTGAGTGTTGACTCGGTGTCCTCCATTTGCTAGCAACATGACCTGGAGTAAACTGTCATGTCTCAGTCTCAGCCTGTCCCACCGAATAATGGATCATAGTACACGACAAGACTGCTCCCTGCTTCTGCAGGTTGCTGTGGGGTTTTAATATTAGTTTCTGGTTTCTGCTGGGTCACATATGCTCACAGCTGGAGTCACGTGGCTAGAGGAGCCCCCTCCCATCTTCTCTCTAAGAGGAACACTTTCAACAGCTTTGTTAGTGCATAGCCCACATATCACACAAATCTCCCACTTCTGATGCACAGCTCAGTGGCTTTTAGTACATCCTCAGACTTTCCCGTTCATCACCGCCATCAGTTCCAGATCACTGTCATGACTCCCTCCGTAGAAATCCTCACACCCTTAGCTAGCAATTCCCAGCTCCTCATCCCCTTACTCCCAGGCCAACCCTGATCAGTTGGCTCCCACAGAGCAATCAGCTTTGTCTGTGCAGGCGTGTTTACTCTAGACCATCATATAAATGGTACCATATAGCACGTGAGCCTTTAGGACTGGCTTCTTTCCTTTGGAATAGTGTTTTTTAAGCTTCATCTACATCATAGCTTATATTAGTGTCCTTTCTTTCCTCCCATCTCTCCTTCTGCTATGAAACAGCTCTACTGTATTTTACTTATCCTGCCTGCATCAGCTGATAGCTATTTGGGTCAATTTCATTTTCTTTCTTTCTGTGTGTACATCTTCATGGGGCATTGTGTGTGCATGTGTGTGCTCACACACACGTGCCTCTGGAGGCCCCAGGTTAATATCCAGTGCCTTCCCTCTATTGTTTTTATTGAACCCAGAGCTTGCCAGCTAAATTGGTTGACCAGTGAGCCACAAGGATCCTTCATTCTCTGCTTCCTCAACTCGGGGGATATAAACTGTACAGTCAAACCAACCGCTCTTGGGATCAAACACAGGTCCTTATGTTTGTGTGGCTAGCACTCCACCCAATGAGCCTTCTTCCCAGCCCTTGTATCTGCTTTCTGACTATCATGAACAATGATATACAAGCACAAAGCTTTATGGAGACCTGGGCCATCATTTCTCCTGAGTAGGTGCCTACGCATGCAATGGCAGGGTGAAGCACGTGAGGAACCGCCTCACGTGCTTTCTAGGGCATCTGCGTTGTCCCACAGCCTCATCACCCCTGAATCTCTAGCTTTACTCAGGTGTCTCACATGCAGTCAAAGGTAAAATCAATTCCCTTTCCTTGTTCATAGATCCGTTTCCTTAACGGCAAGCTTTAGTTAGTGCTTCACGAAATTCCTGCTGATGCTCTTGCTCTGGACTCAGGGCAGAGCTCCTTTCCCGGGTTCATGTTGCATTGTGTACCAAAGGTTCTCCCGTCAAAACACTCCTTGGCACCAAGGGGTCATCCTAAGGGTTACACGACACCTCGCTGGCTTCCCCTTTCTAAAGAGATGGGGGGGGCTTCTCTTGTGTTAGACACACTTCACACCCCTGCTCAGCTGTGTAATCCAGGCTCTTGGAAGTTCACATCCAATCAAGGAGATATTGATGATTTAGCACTAGGGTTACAGTTTCAGTCCTGGGCATCTTGACCAGTATCCAGAACCTGTCAATAAGGCCCACCAAGCAGAGCGACAGCACCATTCTTTACATGGAATCCAAGCCGTGTATGTCTAAGGCTCCCCAGGACACAACAGTAAGGCATGGCACATGTGAGCAATTGAATGCAAATGAGAACGCTGCAAACGGATTGGGAGAGTCGCTTGAGGATAGCCTTTTCCTGGCTTTGGCCCTTCTTGTCTTGGGCTTTGGACCCTTTTCTTTTAACTGGATGTTCTCTGTATCTTGCCCAAATCTCTCAGAAGACCTATGTCAGAGTCCGTTTTCTTAGGGGTAATTGCTGTTAAAAAAAAAAAAAAAAACAGCTCACAAGAGCAGAAGCTGAAGGAGATTTTTATGGTTAATTTGACGGAGACGATGGGGTGGGAGCAGGGGAAAATAGCTAAGTCCCTTTTGTAGGAATGTGTGGCTCTGTCTGTGTTTCCTACCTGCTGAGACAGTTTCTCTGTGGAGTTAGGTAGGTCTGACAGAAGAATCGGGTTATTTCTCGGTTTAAATGCATCCAGTTCAGTCATCTCCAAAGATAGGGACAGTTTTCTGCTTGACTGTCTGGAGACAGACTCTCGGAGTTGGACGCTAACAATTTGATCCCACCCTGAGCTTCAAATGAGCCCATCATCCTGAGTTTAGCACTCCTTCCAATGCTTCATGGAATAGAAAAGGGTAACTTTTACAGTGTTGGGGAGCGGTGTCCCCAAGCAGGGGCCTCTACTGAATGGATAAACCCAACAAGACTCTAAGATATAGCTTGTCAACTTTCCCAAGAAGAACCCCAGAGCTCCCAGGGTCTGCCGCAGGTGGCTTTTTGCAGCCTCTGTTTGCTGACTGCCCAGGACCTACCAGACACCCCCGTGGGTTTTCTCCTCACACCCATGCCCCCAAACAGGTGTTAGCACCACATTCTATAGAAAACAAACCCAAACTCAGAAATGCCAAGTAGGTTACCTAAATCCACCAAGATAGAAAGTGACTGAGCTGAGATGCAAATTCTAAATCCAAATGGTACTCCAATCTCTCCTCCTCCTCCACAGACTTGCTGAAGATCGGCAGCCAGCTGGCATTGCGCTTTATCTGTCTGTACAAGTGCGTTCCTAGGCTTGCTGACAGAGACTGGAAGTTTCTGAAGGAGGCTCTTCTGCCTCTCTGTTCCCTACCATCCTTCGGCGGGCAGGCTCTCCCTGAAAAGAGGCTGGAGTATTCATTAGGAGGCTAACGAGCTCCCACACCTGCCCGTCAGTCAGTCACCACACCTAAGAAGGCTCTGAAGGCCTGTACAGAGGAGCTGTCTCCTACCTCACAGGCTGGCAGGTGTGCCCACACGGTTTGAATGGCTTGTGGGAAGTAATTCTCTTCTGCAGAACAGACTCATTCAGGGTGTGTCTGGACACTAATGACCGTGTCCTTGGACTCTGTGATGACAAAATGACAGTTCAGGAGTCAGGAGGCTTTGTTTCCAAGCCTCATTGGGCAATATAACATGCATGCCAAGCTGACTTCTTTGGAGTCCTTACTGTCGTACTTAGCAACTCTAGAAGCCTCTTTCTGGGCCTCAGTTTCTTTGTGCATAATATTCCATCAAAATGTTGACAGACCAGAGAGAAGAGTAGGTCAATTCATGTAAAGTACTTTAAACAACCATTGTCTTCCCAGGGGCAAATTGATGGAAATGCAAACATCAAATGATGACTCAATTGTCTACAGAAGCCCCGGAAGGATTACCAGGAGTGGATGCTAGATGAAGGCCACCCAAAAGTTCATGGTCTTGGTCCCCAAAGCCATATGGCCATTGTTTTTGGAGGCAGGACCTGTGAGGAGTAATAGAATTCAAAGGTGTCATGAGAACGATGGGGTTCAAACTGTGGCCTTTGGTGGCTTTAGTCCAGGGAGTTGCAAAACTTTCTTTCACTCCCCATTCAAGGTCCTTCACTGCATTGTGTGGCAAGAGGGCCTTCCTAGAAGCCAACAAATGTCAGGGCCATGGTCTTGAAAGTCACTGCTTCCAGAACTAAGAGCCAAACCAACTTCTTTATAAACTACCTATTTCCTTGATATTTTGCAATAGCAACAGAAAATGAACTGTGGCATAAAGTAATACGGACTTTGGGGGCCCTTAAAGAGGTGGGACTATTAAAAGGAAGCTCGGGAACTAGAGCTCAGCCGAAGATTCCCCATTAATACCCCTGCCAGCACCACCATCATCACCACCACCATCATCACCACCACCACCACCATCATCATCAGACCGTCAACATCACACCCTGGCGTTTTAATGTCTGACTGCATATGGCAACTAAGAAGACTTCAGTCACATGTCACTTATCAACATGGATGTGGGAAACGAATCATCAGGTAACTTTAATGTGGGAACATAGGAGTGTACTTGCACCAAGAAAGGAGGCCTTGACATCTTCAAGAGATATATGATCTTATGTGATAAAATCTTCAGTCTGTTGCCTGTGAAATCTACATGTGAGGCCCATCATTATGCAATACTTGACTGTGTCTGCAAATAATTCTGTGTTCCTGAGCTGACCTAGGGGCTGATTATTCTCTATGCTTGTTGCTCTCAACTGGAGCTGATTCCATTTTCCACCCAGTGACCTCTACAGACAATGTAGTCCCATCTAGAAGGTTGTCACCAGGAGTGACTAGAGGCTGGGGATGTTGCTGAATGCCTTACAATGCACAGGATGGACAGCTCGTGACAACGAATGATCTGGTTTGAAGTGTCCCCAGAGATGCAATGAGAAACCCCTCCTATGCCTCTGCTATTTAAAGCATGATTCTGGTTCTGCCTGACCTGGGAGCTTGCTTCTCAGGTCTATTAAGTAAAACTCTGTATTGGTGAAGCATGGTTTAAAATGGTTCATGCATGATAAATAATACAGAGACTAAACTGAACTATGAGCCACAGAAACCGAGTGAAAGGCATGGAACTTCTGATAGGGGAGGGTGGAAGACTCGGCGAGATTAAGATTCAGGCATACCTCTTAGGGTCCACATAAACCATCTGAGGCACTCTGTAAGATGATCTCGCTTCTAATGTTAATCTTGACTGACAACCTGACAGGATCTAGAGTTGCCTAGGAGACAAAGCTCTGAGCATCTCTGTGAGGGATTATCTCCATCAGGATAACCTCTGGGCATCGCATACCTGTGAAGGAGTTTCTAGAGAAAGTTGGGGAGGCCCACCTTAACTATAGGCAATATCATTCCATGGGTCAAGGTCACAGACTTAAGAGAAAGGAGACAGCAAGCTGAGCATGGGCTTTCATGCCTGTCCACTTCCTGTCTACGAGTGCAATGTGACCTTGTATTCCCACCACCACAACCTCTCCATCACGATGGACTGTTCTCCCAAACTGTGGACCAAAGTAAACCATCCCTTCCTTAAGTTTTACACTCGGGTATTTGAAGTACAACAACAGAAAAGGTAGCTAGTATATTTATCTCCGGAACCGCCCTAACTTCTGATTCTTAGACAGATAAAGAATGGACCAGTCACGTAAGCACAGGCGGCATTGACAGGTAAAGGACAAACGTGGTGCTTCCAGGATCTCCCTAATGCCACTGGAACTGAACTACATCCGGGCAGGCACCTGACCCGAGCATCTAGTGTTTCACTCAGGTAGAGGCAGATCGTTTTCAGATGTGCAAAGGGTGCACTTTCCTTCTTTGCTTTCTCTTAGGAGATCAATAAACAGCTTGTTTTGCCTTTAACAGAAGCCGTGTGAATTCTCTACGATCAGCGTTTGTCTCCTTTTATTAAGAGGATCTTTCCGAGGTTAACAATAAAGTTTAGAAACATTGGCTCTTTACGATCCAAAGTCTCAATGATGAGAGCACAGGGGCACAGTAACATAATACGTATCATTTATTAAGCACCGATGGTTGGCGACACTCTCCGTGTCAGCACCTCCAATCCACCCCACATGGATTCTGTGTCTTTTTTTTTTTTTTTTGAGAAGCCAAGGAATAGGCGTGGTCAGGCTTGGGGCATGAGGCTTATCAGGCTCCATCCTGCATCTTAGTCACAGACAGAAGTCCTTGGTGCTCCCTGAAAGTTCAGTATGCTCCTCAACAGGCCCTCAAACATCCCAATCTGCCGTACTACTCCTTGTGTGTCCTTCCATCTGTTCCCCAGGTCTCCTCTCCTCTATCAGTAGGGCCTGCTTTCTTACACTCTCATCTTCCCAAGCTTAGAAGGAGGCTTCCTATGCTTCCTTAACAAAAGGAACTCATGCCAGAAGTGGCTGCCTACTGACCTGGATCTAGGGTCCTTCTCTAATGGGAGACTTCAACATGACACTGTGTTATTATTGTCCCCAAAGTTGCCATACACAATACGTGGGAAAAGGCACATGATTTTTGTCCCAATAAAGCTTTATTGACAAAAAAACAGATGGGAGGCCAGCTTTGGCTCCCAGGTAGAAGCTGGCCAAACCCTGACCTATGTGATCTCCAGGGCCTCTCAAGTCCTCGATGCTCTGAAACTTCCGTGTGGCTAGAGGTAGAAAAATGGCGGTCTGAGGAAGGATCTCAACCGTTGGCCAGATTTTACTCACCCCACACAGGGCTCTGATTCGTTCATGGAATTTGCAAACACATCCCAGAGAAGATACAGAAGTGATGAGCCTGCGTGCGCCCACCAGCCAGCTCCAATAACTGTCACCATTCTAGTCAGCTAATGTCATCTGTCCCCGACACACATCTCTTCGCCTCTGAAACAGTTTAAAGCGCATCTAGACATCCTATTATTCCACCCATAGATACTTCAGTATTTCTCTCTAACAGAGAAGGATTTTTTTTTTTACAAAACAGCCTCAAAACCATTATCACCCTAACAAAACGAGGCATCACTCCTTATTAGTGTCTACTACCTTGTACGAGTTTAAATTCCCCTAATTGTCTCTAAAATGTCTTCTTTTTTTTTTTTTTTACACTGGTGGTTTGAATCACGATCCAAATAAAATCTACATATTGTATTCACACAGCTTCTAAATTTTTGAATCAGTTGTCAACATGTGCAAATCTGGATTTCACATAAACATTGAGTTTCAAGTTTCTCTTGAGAAATAAAATCTTGGAAGAGCTGGCGTCTTTGCAGTCTCAGGCTCCTGGGCAGCTATCCTAGGCAGCCAGCGCACATTGCAGTCCAGCCTGTAGACCTTGAGAGGCCTGGGGAAGCTGTGAATGCTGCCCACAACAAAATAGTAAATGGGTCCAACATCTGGAAGTTATTTGGGGAGTATTTTTTGAAACTCAGTTGAGCACTTCTCTAGCATGAACTCTGTAATTGGCAGCATTGTGATACAATGTTAAAAGGTTAGGTGGCCCTAAGGATGTCCTTGTCTTGCAGCAGGGTCTCTGAAGACTTTAGGTTTGTGGTTCCTGATCTGGACATTCCAGACTCCTCTGTCTTGCAACAGAATTACCTGGGCCACTTTGCAGCTCCTTTCCTTTCACCCATTACCCAGCCCCGCTCCCTCTTCTTTTTTTCTTCTATCAAAGCAAACTGTCTACCTGGTTCCAGGAGAGCAGGGGGATTTCCTAGACCATGCAAAATGGCCTCCAGCTGGACCATGGGAGAGCTCCTCCTTCCCCTCCCCTATCCCACTATTTTAGTGTCTGATTCTCTCAGAGTCCAGAACCCTCACTCTGCAGGCAGAAGGAGAGGGGGCCTGCTTCACATCCCCTATGTGGCCTTTCCTTTTGATCTTTGTTGTTGTTGGTTGCTTGGGTTTGTTTGTTTGCATTTTTGGTTTGGGGGCTGTTTAGGGGTTTTATTTGTGTGTTTATTTTGCAGTGCTGTGAATTTTACTCATGGCCCTGTACATATTAAACAAGAACTCGACCACTGAGTTATAGCCCCAGCCCATTAAAAAACAAAAGCAATAAAAGATTGGAGTGGGGACTAGAGAGTTGGCTCAGTGGTTAAGAGCACTGGTTGCTCTTCCAGAGGTCCTGAGTTTAATTCCCAGCAACCACAAGGTGGCTTACAACCATCTGTAATGAGATCTGGTACCTTCTTCTGGCCTACAGGCATATGCGCTGGCAGAACACTGTATAAATATAAATATATATTTATATAAATAAATAAATCCTTTTTTTAAAAAAGGTTGGCGTGTGGGCTAACAAGATGGCTCTGTGAGTAAAGGTGCTTGTAGCCAAACCAGCTTACTTGAGTTTGATTTTTGGGACCCACACAACAGAAGAACAGAACAGACTCCTGTAAGTTGTCCTCTGACAGCCACACACACACGCACGCATTAAATATTTTTAAATTCTCTAAGTCTGAGTTTCAGGAGGATGCCCAAGATGGCCTGAACGCACATCCTCTCACCTCTGCCTCTCCAGCAACTGGGATTACAGGTTTCCACCAGCAACGCCAGCTCCTGGTATGACCGTAAAAGGAATTGCTCTTCCTCTCTGAGCCTCCACTGCCATTTCTATCCAATGAGGGAGTTAGGGAGGGCGATGGGGAGAATGGTCCAAGTCAAACCGCTGGTAGGTGAGACACGAACACCTGGGAAGATGACCTTGTGACCCTGGTGATTGATCACTCTTACTCTTTACCGATGCAAGAGGCCAAGTGGCAGAGATTGGGTGTGGTGGTGTGAATGAGATTGGCCTCCACAGGCTCATATATTTGTGTGCTTCGTCCCCAGCTGATGAGCAGTCAGAGAGATATTAGGAGGTGTGGCCTTGTTGGAGTAGGTGTAGACTTGTTGGAGTAGGTGTGGCCTTGTTGGAGGAGTTCGGTCGGGACATTAGGCCAAGGCTTTGAGGTTTCACAAGCCCATATCAGGTCCAGTCTCAATCTCTCTCCTCTCCCCCTCTCTCTCTCTCTCTCTCTCTCTCT
>NC_022014.1:16683661-16687325 GCF_000317375.1 Microtus ochrogaster | reverse complement strand
GGAGGTTTGAATGAGAACGGCCCCCAGAGGCTCATATATTTGGATACTTGCATTTGATGGAACTGCTTGGGAAGGACTAGGAGGTGTGACCTTATTGAAGCAGGTGTGTCACTGGGGCTGGGCTTTGAGGTTTCACAAGCCCATATCAGGTCCAGTCTCAATCTCTCTCCTCTCCCCCTCTCTCTCTCTCTCTCTCTCTCTCTCTCTCTCTCTCTCTCTCTCTCTCTCTCTCTGATGCCTGAGGATCAGGATAGAAAACTCTCACCTATTTCTCAAAACCATGCCTGCCTGTGTGTGGGCCGCCATGCTCCATGACATATGTCAATTATTATCTCTGAAACTGTAAGCAAGTCCCCGGTTAGATGTTTTCCTTTATCAGAGTTGCCTTGGTTATGGTGTCTCTTCCCAGAAATAGAAACCCTAAGACAGCGAGCTTGGAAGGGACCTAGAGCAAGGCCTGCAGAAATCACTGAGACGGGACAGCACATTCTGGCATTCCCTCTTCCATTCTTCTGAATGTGGGTGCCCTCTGGCTCCTGGTGTTCTTTCCCCCTTCACATCCTGACAGGCCTATGCCCCAGCATGGTCTATGGATAACATCTACCAGGGCGGGAGAGATGCTGGGAGATGCTACAGCTGGCTCTGAGCCCATGTGCCACCCCAGTATGTAGGGCAGGTGTAGGCTGTTGGTGGTGCAGCAGCCCACCCTGGGGTGTTCAGTCACGCAGAGGAGCCCAGCTGCAGGGAAACCAGGTGGCCCAGTGGAGGAGTCAAATGTGTAAACAAGCAATTACAATAACTGTGACAAATGCTAAAATAAAAGCAGGCACCTTGGGGACACAGAGGAAGGATCTATTTGCTTACCCAGTTATAGGCGCCCCCATCTCGTTCCAAAAATGATTTTGAAGAGGCCAGTAGAGCTCCAAGTGAGAATGACGTAGATAAGGACAGGAACCGGTGGAGGAGGAACAAGATGAGAGCGTGCAGAAGTTAGCACTCAAAATATTCGCCAGGAGTTCCAAAGCTTTTGCTAGAATTCAGCCACCATTTGCACGGGAGCTTCCTAACAGTCAGTGCAAAGGAAGACATCATAGGACTTCTATGATGTACAGATTTCCTGATGAGAAAGCACAGAGGTAACTCAAGACACACAAGTCACCCTGAACTGCGACCCCAGAGAATTTATTCTTCACCCACATCTGCATAAAATACTCTAGGGCTAGGAGGAAGAGTATGCATGAGGTTTCCTGTACAATACTTGTAAACTTCAAATTGTTCAAATATTTGACTTTTAAGCCTCCATCTAGAGATCAGCCATGGTTCCAGGAACTCCCAGCACCACTTGGTTCAAATAGGACTGTACTGTTCTAAACGGGGCCTCCAGAGCATCACTCACAGAGCACAGCCCACATGGTAGGTTCTCTGGAAACATCAACTGGTGAGCATTTAACCTTGGATGGTTAAACTAGACATATGAGCACCAACTCGAAAAACAGAAAACTGCGGACCCAGAGCTGAGGATGCATCCAACAGATGACCACAGCCACAGGGAATCTTAAACCTGCCTTTTAAAGTAAAAGTTATTTGACAATTTCACCTATGATTATTGGGTTCTGTCCATGTCTTGTCCTGGGCAGAGACAAAGTCACAGGAGAGAATTCAGAGAAACTTTGGTGGCAAAGTTTGGGAGGGCCATTTTGAAGAAGCCATTGAATTGTTAAGGCCTTTTTCCTTTTTCCAAAACCATTCACTTAAAAGTGACACCGTTTTTCTAGTAAAAGCATAATGCATCATCGTGGACTTTATTCACGATTCATACCTTGAAGGCCTAAAGGAAAAACGGACAACAGAAGACAGAGAAGAGGTGCCTCGCTTAATGCTGAATCCTGTCACATGCCCGCAGCCTTGCTTCAGTAGCTGATCCTCAGACCAACACGACAAACACAACCTTACTCAGGGCTGGACCTCACAGGACATCACAGAGTTCTTAAGCAAGATTCTTAGGGTAAAAACACGCTTCTGTGAAGACAATGTAGTGCGCCATTTGACTCTACCTTTGTAACATGACGACATCAATCTACCTGATATTTCAACCACTTCCCGCCTCTCTTAACTCCTCAAAAAAAAATCACCCATGAGCAATGGGATGAACGAGCAATGATCTCCACCCCAAACACCATGGGTTCTACAGCATGCCTCTGGGGCAGGAGCATCTGCCCTGACAGACAGGATGAAGGAAGCCTCTCCAGGAGGGGCTGCCTATGCAGGCGCCCTCGGGGATGAGGAGGAGCAGGCAGATGGACTTTGGTTGTAAGGCCAAGGTCACGTCCACATATCCCACAGTTGTACTCTGGAACCCTCGTCTCCCCTTTGCATATGTCAAAAAAGATGCTGAAAGAGCTGTCATGTGTACTGTATCCCCACTAGTTTGATCCTAACTTCCCAGGGTCAGGAACAGGGCAGAATACCTAAGCAGAGCAAAGACGGACTTTAGTAGGGAAAGCTTTTAGGAGGGCTCTGGATCAAGCCCTCTGCTTGCTTCCTGTGGAAGAGGGTGCAGTGAACTCTTCCAGGTGAATGGTAAGCCGAGAACCCCACCCTACCAGCTCCAAGCCCACTAACAACACCATCCTGGAGCCAAAAACCCCTGCCCAAGGTACTGATTTCTAACCGAGGGTCCGACCTGAAGAGATCATTCTGACACCTGGCATTTCCATAGGAAGCACCGAGAACTTGTCCAGCACAGAGGTGCTCAGTGGGCCAGTGGCAAAGCCAGAGGCTACAGTCTGAAAACAGCTGCACGGAAGCACCTGTCTTGCGACCCGTGACCCTGCATCCTGCTAATTTTGGTCTCATTATATCTTTCCAGATTCCTAAGGGCAACTGGTCACCAAAAGATCAAAGACCACAAGAATGACCCTCATGCTCTCCTCAGCAGAACTCAGGAAGCTAGGGCACTATGAGCACTGAGATGATGGAGAGATGCTGGGAAGAGATGAAGTTTAATCTCCCAGGTGAGGCAAAGCTCGAGATGGAATCAAAAGACTCCTTGATTTACCGTGCAGTCAATCTCAATGTTGTTATTCGCATTTTCGAAGAACTGGGTTTTATAGCAAATGCCTCTAAGAGTCAGATGACTGAATAACAGTTAGGAGACAATATAATATGAACGGAAACCACTGGGTACCAGATCTACCACAGGCAGTAAAACACATCTGTACTAAAACACATTGTGGTGTGTCCACACACAGAGCAGAATTCGGCCTTTAAAAATGCAAGAAATTCTGGCCCAGGTTTCAACCTTGAGAATGTTTTAGGAAGTGAAATGGGCTAGTCAGCAAAGGACCAAGCCTAGATGAGGTACTTAGCACAGACATCAGAGGAAGTGGAATAGTGTTTGTCAGTCTTGGAGGGAGGGCGATGAGGGGTCCTTGTTAAATGGGTGTGGCTTTCATTTGGGGGAAACGAGAACATTCTGGAGGTGGATGGTGGTGATGGTTGTACATTGCACACTTAGAAGTAATTAATGGTCTGGGAATGTGGCAAAAATAATTAAAAATAATAAAAATATAGGCTTCCAGGATGATCAAGAGGGTAAAGGTTCTTGCTGTCTAGCCTGAAGACCTGACTTGACAACACAGCAGAAGGACAGAGATGATAGTTG
>NC_022014.1:16671629-16683523 GCF_000317375.1 Microtus ochrogaster | reverse complement strand
TTAAATGATTAAAATAAGGAAAGAATTTGAAAGTCAAATTCTGTGTCATGTGTCTTTTACCACAATGAGTGTGTGTGTGTGTGTGTGTGTGTGTGTGTGTGTGTGTGTGTGATGAATCTTTTACATTAAAGCAAGGCTAGGAAGTGAACCATGAACTTCATAGTTAGCCAGATTTAGGTATGGATCTCAGCTACTGGAACAGTCTATGGCAACTATAACTTGACCTTTCTCTTCTGTGATTGGAAGAGACAAAGAGGAATGTTTCAGGGTGTAGCTTACATGGTCACTCTACAGACTTATCAGCCCTTTGAGGTGGACAGAAGGGTACCAGGAAATCAAGCCTCAGAAAGGCTATGTGATGTGTCTAAGTGGTACAGACATACCAGCAAGCGGTATGCCAGGGCTCAAAATGTCAGTGTCCATCTCTGTATACAGCAGGGCTCTGAGTCTGCTATAACCCACCAGGTACACCATGAAGTCCATTGGAGTCTTCCCTTAGATCTGAAGACTGGGAGGACACAAACCCAGATGTCTGCTTCGGGAACGTCCCTTCAGGTGCTGACATAAAACGCGCTGTTTTTGAGACCGTTACCCAGCCTCTCCTGGTTTACACCTTCTTTTATGTTTACAAGTCCTATGAATGTGCGATTGAAATAGACCAAAAAATGTGTCTCAAGAATCTTACGTGCTTGGAAACCAAAGCAAGATGCCCTGGTGAAGGGAGAAACCATTTGAGAGGCTGAAGTCTGAATTACGGGTACTGAGCTAAAAGCTCCATTCTAGAGAGATCTCTGGAAGTCAAAGGAAGCAGATGAGCTAAGGTGTCAATATGAAGAGAGAAAGACAGAGAAGTTCAGCCCAAGACACTCATCTTACAGATCCCAGATACCTACTAGGTGGAATGGCATCGAGTCATGCAGTGTGCCAGGCTGCCTACATCCTCCGCATCCTGGGGGTTTCTAAAGAAATGAAAAATGGTGGGGCACCGAGGAAGATGGTGGCAGAGAATGTAGGAAGCGACCTACCTTTCCTAAAACCTGGAGCTCAGGTTTTAGAAGAAAGATGGCGGAGAACCACTTTGCTAGGGCTTCCCCCATGTTGTCTTACCTAATCCCCAGCATCTCCTGTGTGAATAATAAGGAAAGAAGCTGAAAGAAGCTATGTGTCCACGATCACATAGGTAGTTGAGGTAGGGTAAGAGCAGAGATGAACGCCAGCCCCTCCCCTATCCAGTGAGCAGCTGGGAAGCCCCTGAACTGGTTTGGACATGAGTTAAACCAGGGCAAACATGTCTGGAAGAGCCATTTGGATAGAAGGGAAAACTTAATTCAGCCACAGAAGCCTTAGTAACAGGAGTGGGTAAGGGGGTGACTGTTGATCCTCCATAGTGAAAACTGGAAGCTGAACTGACTCACCTCCTCATCCCATGTCCTGGATTTCTGTCCTTCTAGGTCTTGGTGGTCCATGAACAGGCTGCACCTGGGTCGCAGACATCCTAGAGATGGCACCACTGGGACCTTTGGGGATGGAGAAGGGAGAATGAGCTTGACTGAGAGCCAGAGGGATGGAATTCTGGTCTTCTCTTGGCCATATTGAGCCTGACACTCGGCACATGACCTCTATCCAGTACATAACATCCCTCAGCACAAAGAGGCTGGCTCAGGTGCTGTTTCAAATCTTTTCTTTCTCTAATACACTTGGATTTGCTTCTGGAGTCTGCTCACTAATATCAGAAATGCCAGACTCAGTCCATTTTACAGGGCAAATTCCTTGGGTTGGGGCTTCAGGTGGGTTCCGCCTACCTCTGTGAGCCATGCACAAGGACTCTGGTTGATCCTACTGCACATACTGGCTTTGGGGGAGCCTAGGCAGTTTGGATGCTCAACTTACTAAGCCTGGATGGAGGTGGGCGGTCCTTGGACTTCCCACAGGTCAGGGAACCCTGATGGCTCTTCAAGCTGATGAGGGAGAGGGACTTGATCGGGGGAGGGGGAGGGAAATGGGAGGCGGTGGCGGGGAGGAGGCAGAAATCCTTAATAAATAAATAAATTTAAAAAAGAAAAAAAAATAAAATAAGGAGATGAATAAAAAATGAAAAAAAAGAGATGGAAGAAGAAAAAACAGGGGCAGAATTATCTCACCTTCTCCCTTCCCTGCACCTCCCCTACTCAGAATTCATCAAAGATTCATCAGGCTCAGGATTGGCACAGACATCTGTGGGAGGGGCAGTGCCTGGGAGGGAGGCAGAAGAACAGAAGGCTGCAGGACTGGAGGGGCACCAGGAGAGGAGTGGGGCTCTGCCAAGGTCTCATCATCAACCTCTGAAGCCCAGTAGGTGAGAGGGGCTGAAGACAGGGAAGAGTCCTGCCTCCCCCAAGGGAGTCCCAGCCATCAGCCCTCCTCTCTTGGAAGCAGGAAGATCAGTGAGGTATCGGGTAGCCCATACTCTACAATGTGGTCACTAAAACTAATGGAAGGGGCTGCTGGCGGTGTAGCTCAGGGGTGGAGAGCTTAGCTAATGTATGCAAAGTTCTGGGTTTGTCTCCAGTGTCCTATAAAACAGACCTGATGTCTACACACTTGTGATCCCAGCACTCTGGAAGTGGAGGACAGAAGGTCAGAACTTCAAGGTCATTCTTGGTTACAGAGGGAGTTGGGAGTCTGCCTGGGATGTGTAAGACTCTGTCTCAAAAGAAAAGAAGTCTACAAGAAGGGCACCAAGTGCATCTGTCCTTGGCAAGGGCCTCTGAGAGTCACTGGAGGGTCCACCAGGGTTCCCACTCCTGCGTTCCAACAGCTCCTTCTCTTACCAGCTAGGTCTCTTGGCTGCTACTGAAAATCCTGTTTAGCACAAAGGCCACAAGTCACTGAAGAGCCTACTCCTTTAGTTAGCAAAAGAGGAAACTGAGGCCTGGAGGAGCATGTGCCCTCATCTGGTGAGTGGTAGAGCAGGACTGAAACCCAGGGCTCTAGTTCTCAGGTGGGGACTGGTCTTCTCTCCAGGGCTGCACCTTCTTTGCTCCAGGCATCCCCTGATCCCTGCAACAAAGAGCTGTTTGCCCCACCACAGGAGGGCATTTCCATCAGTGGAGCCAGACTGAGGGTGTGAAGGGCATTTTGTCAGGCCAGAATGCTTTGGTGGGTGCCATTGGAACAGAATGGTGACCCCCATCCTCCAGCGGCAGCTCTCAGAGCACTGGCCCAAGCTGGTCCAGCTCTGATTCTTCGATGAGGCACCTGAAGCCTAGGCAAGTCTTGAACGACATCGGCACCAGGCGCCAGGTTGGAGCTTCTTCCATCTCGTCACTGCACCTGGCCATATCCTGCATCAGAAGTGTCCCGGCCACTACCACGTTCTCCTGGGGGTGTGGCAGGTAGGAAAGAGGGGAACCCTCTGTGTCACAGAGAATTCACTACCTTTCAGCAGCACGACACCCATAGAGAACCACAGCAAGGCGATAAACCATGATCATCAGACTTTAATAATCACCCGGAGTTTGTTTAACATGCCATCGTGGCCAGCAATAAAACCAATTAAAAGCCCAACCAGGAAGTGCGAGTTAAGCTCCCTAGCTGGAAATAGAAGAGTTGAGGGAGAGGAGGAGAGAGGGAGGGTAGGGCCAGGGAATGGTCAAGAATGACCTCAGGGGCAGGCTGGGGCCACCACATTATGTAACCTCACACTACGAGCCAGCAGGGCCCCACCCAGCTCTACTCTCAGCCCTAGAGGCACAAGTCTTATTTTCCTATCTATGAGGGGCTTCTCAGTGCTTCTGACCAAAGAACAACTAAGACTCCAAAACTCTCTGCCTATGGGCAGAGCCTTCCTGCCACAGCCAATCTGGGCCTTCAGCCTCTGACTCCTAGCAGGTAAGCAGCTCAACGAATGAATGAATGAATGAATGAATGAATGAATGAATGAATATGAACAAGTGAAAAATGAATGAGTGAAATAAGATATGGATAAATAAATGAATATGATTAAATGAGTTTAAACAAATCAGTGAACGAGTGAGGACATATAAATGAATGAATATGTGAGTTAGCATAAACAAATGCTGCCCCATCCAATTTTTCATTCTCTAAGGATGTTCCTCCTCCCCCACTTAAATGTGTATCAAGTACCTACAGTGCCTGGGGTATAGTCATGAGCAAACTCTTTTCTGTCTAGGAACAAATGATGCAGATTTCTGGTCTTCATGATAGGCTGCTCAGATTCCCCGCTGGGACCCCAGTAGATGGAGGGCAGGATTCCCAGAAGGCTCCAGGAGGAAATGTCTGAAAGTTGAAGTTAGGTCTTAGAGGGACACTAAGTAACAGCTAGACTGGCAGGAGCCTGGTCTTGGGCCACGGTGACAGTAACTGGAGGACAGGAGGTCCAACTAAAGGAACAGCATGTGTAAAGTGGAACAATGAGGGGCTGATGTGTTCAAAGGCAGAGGAGAGTTTGGCGGGAATGGAGAGGGTGTAAGAGGGAAAGGGGGACCCTGACAGCGGCACGGTTGCTCCCACACTGAAGCCTTCGGACTTCATTCTCAGGTAAGAATCCACGATGGAGGTTAGGGTAGAGGATGGTGTGGCTGTAAGGTAGCTGTGATGGTTAAGCTTGACTGTCAACTTGACTGGCTTCAGAGCTGCCTAAGAGACATGCCTCCCAGCAAGGGATTTCTGGAGAGGTCTAATAGAGAAGGGAAGGCTCACCCTGAAAATGGGCAGAACCATCCATGGGCTGGGGTCCTGGACTGAAAAGAGAGCCAAGGAAGAAAGAAGCTGAGTGCCAGAACCTATCCCTGCTTCCAAATATAAACATCACGTGACCCATCACTTGACACTGACCTCCACCATGGTGTTCTGTACTCTCATGCTGTGAGCCAAAATCAACCCTTCCTGCCTGAAGCTGTCACAGTGATAAGAAAAGGAACCTAAGGAGAACTACGCAGGAGTGGATCCCTGCTGTGATGAGCCTGACCGTGCGGTGAACAGGCCTTTGGAGTTGGTTTGTGGGAGAAATGTGGAAGACTTGGGAACTGCAGGCCACAGCAGCCCTAGAATGCAGCAGGCAGAGCTTATTGTGCCCTTCCGGTGGAGTCTTCTGAGTCCGGGTTAGTAAACACCGTGCCTGCGCTGAGGTGAGTTAGGGTCAGTAAACACCGTGCCTGCAGCTGCGCTGAGGTGCAGAACTCAGAGGCCCTGCTGTCCTTTGGTGCCCAACTGTGGGCAGGAGAGACAGGAAAGGGGACATCAGTCGATCGGGCCACCACCTCTGCTTCTTCTAGCAAGAGCTGTGCAACACCCTGGCCCTCTCTTAGCGTCAGAAAGGAAATCAAATGGGCTGAAACCATGAATTAACTAAGAATGTGTGCACGGAAGGATGGAGTGATGGCTTCTTGCTTGCACGGTTACTGCTCTACAGCCTTCCGGCCCACACCTGCTGCACTGCAGAAGTAGGTGTAGTCAGTGTTTGCTGATCCTATACCATGGGATGGTGTAGATGATGTTGGTCAGAGGGAAGCGGGACGGTAGCAGGGCCTGACACTTTCCAGTAGACCTCCCTCCTGTCAATGTTCCCATCCATACTCTCACCTCTCCCACTCCAAGACCCACCCAGGCACTGCCTCTTCACTGCCCAGAGAACGCAGCAACTGCTTTGAGATGACGCTGATACCAGCTCTCCTGAAAGGGTCTGTTCAGCCTCCATATGCAATACTACTCTCTGCTCTGCCCGCTCCTCTCCACCACTTTGAGTCTTGCTCAGTTCCCCCTAATCTCTAAAACAGAGCCTGGACCTAGCCTCACACCCTGGCACACAGTAGGACCACATAATGCATCAGTTAAGTGTTGACAAATAGTGATTGGGTAACCCATAAAAGGATACTAGTCCCTGGGAGGTGGAGTCAGAAGGGAAGTTGCAGGGTTGGAACTAGCAGAGGGAGGCCAGCCTCCTCCTCAGGTTCTGAGTGCTGGAGCAAGGAAGGGGGGGGCTGGGCTTCCCCCAACCAGAGGAGGGCAGGGGGGTGCATGTGAGGCTCCTACTGAGGAAGAAGCTGGGAGAAACCATTTGTAATGGGGCAAGAACTTGCTGACAGGGTAAGGATGGTCAGAGCAGCGAGGCCCGGCAGCAGCCATTCCTCTAAAGTAAGGGTGTGGGTCTTTAACAAATGGAGCCAGTGTTCAACAGCTCTTCGCTGAGCTCCAGAACAGAAGTAATCTCTGGGTTTGCAGCTAATTTATTCTTTTAATGGACCCATCTTGTTATCAGCTACTAAAATGGGCTCGCCCATTAGCTGCTGGCACCCGGAGAGGTTGCGGATTTCCAAGGCCCTCGGCTTTAACAAGGGTGCACACGTATGTGTGCAGGCACGGGAGGAAGCAGGACTATCCACCCACAAATACTAGCTACACACACACACACACACACACACACACACACACACACACACACACACACACACGGGGGATCAGAAATAAGGGAGCAGAGACTCAAGCCCAAGACATTTGAATATAAACCCCAATAAAGTCTACACTGACGGGCAGAAGGAAACCAATGATTCCTATATTCAGAGACACTGGGAGCCAAAAGGAGCCCTTGAGAACAATGAATCCAATTCTCTTTTCCCCTTAACTTTGCAAACTGATGTGCAGGTTTGTGTGCGTAGGTATGTATAATGTATGCATATCTGTGCACATGGCAGTACCCATATCTGTGCTTGCATACCTGTGGAAGTCAGAGACAAACATCAGCTGTCATCTTTGGTTATGCTCCACCTTAGTTTGTGTGTGAGTGTGTGTGTGAGCACGTGCGTGTGTGTCCACGTGTGTGTGCATCAGTCCTTTATTTTTAGGTTATAAGCAGCTAGTAGCAAGTTTGGCCAGAGAGAGACGTGTAACGAGATTATAGCAAGGCTGTCCTCCTTTTCCCAAAGAGAAGTTTTAACTCCTTGAGAGAAGAAAACGCTGGGGATAATGGAGAAGGAAGAAATACCGCACAGATTTGCTGGAGGCAGTGCGCACTCACACACAGACACATGGGCTGGATGTAGTGAAGTTTTTAACTTCTTTTTTATTTATTCTGTGTCTTTCATATTATACACCTTGATCCCATTTATTTCCCCATCCCTTCACATCCATCCTCCATCTCTGCAACACTCCCCTCAAAAAAATTTAAGAAAAAAGGAAAAAATAAATATCTTCTCATGGAAGCTGCAGTGTGACACACTGAGTCATATAGTAAATGCCTTTGTCCATATATATATATATATATACATACATATATATATACATATATATATATGTATGTATATATATATATATTTTCAAGTATTCATTGCAAGGAGCATTGGTCTGGTTCGAGGCCTCTGTTTTCTACTAGACTATCAATGCTGGACCCTCACTGGGAATCTTCTTGGATATCCTGTTGTACTGTGTTGTGATCTTTTGCTAACATAGAACTCACTGACTGGCTAGCCTGGCCGGTCAGTGAGGCCCTGGAGGAATCCCCCAGTCTCTGCCTCCCAGCCCTGCCTTACAGGCACATGCTGCCATGCCTGGCTTTTTACATAAGAGCTGAGGATCCAAACTCAGACCCTAATGTGTACAGCAAGCACTTTACCCACTGGGCCATTTCCCCAGCCCCGGTCCAAGCCCGTCTTGTGACAAACAGAGAGAAAACCAGAGAAAGAAACTGACTATCCTAAGGCTACACGGCACTTTAATGCAGAACTAGATCCAGAACCCAAGTCCCCTGGGCCCATCCCAGGGTTCCCAAAATGTGAGCAGTAGAGGGAGGTGCCAGAACCCCAGCGATGGAACGTCCACACTCGCCTGGGGCCTCATGCTGGCTCATTTTCTGTTCCGGCCTTCTTGCACACACCTGTCTGCAGCACCACAGCTCAGCTCATGGCAGTTACACTCCTGACATGTGTGCTGCGCTCTACAGTTTAGAAACCGCTGTTCTTCGTTAATGTCTGGTCTCAAAGGTAGACAAAGTCAGTATTATTTTAATCTCCATTTTCCAGATACAGAATCCAAGGTTCAATTTGGCTCGAGTCGAGGATTTGCCCGAGCTCACAGCTAGGAAAACTAAAGCCAACATTCAAAGCCAGACAGTCCCAATCCAAATCCCAGCTTTTCCCAATACTGCCTTGTGGATGGGGTACTGAGCCCCCCAAAATCATTCTCCCCAGGTCACAATCTAAACCACAAAGCACCAAGAAGCACACGCATATGCCTCCCCCTACACACACACACACACACACACACACACACACACACGTCGAACAAATGAGCGGGGTTGAAAAGTGTCCACAAACAGATGCCTCCCCAACTCACACTCCCTCCACCACCCAGCCAATGCTGGCTCAAATCTGCCTACACTCTGGGCACTTAATAAGCAAAAACATCAACTCACTCAATCAATAAGCTCAGCTGTCGACAGCAAGTGAGGATCGAGCGCTCGGAAGAGCTAATAATGCTTTGAGGTATAAACATGGCCATTAGCCTGGCTCCCACCCTGCCAGGCAGCCTAGTCACCACGGCCAGGGGCATTTGCAGCCAGAGGCTGTGGCATTTTATGGTTGGCTGAACCCACTCAGCCTGCCCAGGCTGAAATGGTACTCCCACCTCCCTTTCCTGAAATCCTCAAGTCCCTTGCCCACAACCCAAGCAGGGATTTAGCTGAATCTTTCCAAAACATACAGAAACCCCAATGGTCACATCTCTGGGACTTCACACTGGGAATTTATGCTGACTTTACAACCACATAGTGTCACACTCTCAGGGTTGCCAGTGGGTAATTGGCACACATAGCCCAGGGGGATACTGTCTCCAGAGAGGTCAGGCCGTCTATATTTGAACCTAGCTATTTACTAGCTGTGGGATGTTAGGAAGTAACTTAATTGTTCTGTGCTTTAGCTGAATTATCTGTAAATGTGATTTCTGTGCCAGGCAGATTTCCTCTCCTTCTTGAGGCAGGAGAGTGATCCCCAGAGCCACCTGCACAGGTGAGAGGAACCAGCAGAGTTGAAAGAGGAATGAGCCAGTGGGTGGTGTCTGTACCCTTGCCTCCCATGCCTTGAGGGCATACCCACTTCTAGCTCTCTCCTGCAACGACCTCGAGCCTCGGAGCTCTGTTCAGCTTGGCTAAGTGAAGATGTGAGGATCAGCAAGCCTGGATAGCACAGGATGCCAGTGGCCCACCAAGACTTCAGCCCTTGCTGAGGGCAGACACCAGATGCCATTCTGGATCCCAAATCTGAGCTCTGTCAGCTCCTTCTTTTCAAAGTGTCTCTTGTCCCCACAGGGAGTTGCGACATCTAAGGGTTGCTGCTCCATCATGGAGAGTGGGGGGAGGGGACACATACTCCCTCTAGCTTCCCAGAGGAGGGCAAATGGGTCTTCTTAGCAAGTAGAATTATTTGAAAGTGATGTCAAAGAAAAAGGTCTTTTTTCTTCTTCTCTGAAATCTCATAGAGTTTTTGTCATCACAGTGACATCTCCTGCCTGTCCACTGTTGGAGTGTCTGCCTGTTTCTCTGTCTCTGTGTCTCTTCTCTATGTCTCTCTACACTTCTGTGACTTGGGGTTCTTTGTCACTATTCATCTTAGTTTCTTTATAATTTTATCTATCTTTCATCTCTCATTTTGCATGCGTGTGTCCATGGATTCTAGAGCAAGGGGGCAAGAGACGCACAGGCAGTCAGAAAGACAGAGAGATTCAATCATATTTCCCAGGCTCTGGCCTACGGGTTCAGGACCATGGACAGAGTCTCGGGGCCTGGGGGAGCCTCCTCCTCTGAGGAAAGGAAGGCAGTCCACTGATTGGCTCCCGAGATCAATATAGGTGGAAAAGAGGGTCCTGGGTGGTGTGATTGGGGGAAACTGAGGACAGAATGAAGGTGAAAAGATTGTGAAGATGCTGGTCCAGGCATGTGCTTCTTTGGCACATTGGGTACCCTGGGTGAGACCGTGAACTCAAGTGGCCCTGAGTAAACTATTGAGGTGAGTGAGCTGTGAGCGCTCACAAGTGATAAAACAGGCATGAGGGTAGGCATGAGGGTACCAACTGGAAGAGCACAAGGCTAGCCTCAGGTGTCCTGAAATTCTGCTTCCCACTAACTCCTGGGAGGCCAGAACAGAAGAAGCGCTGGGGCCACCAAGCCCAAGGAGCAGTGGGAAAGCCAAACACTCACACTTGGGATCCTACACATAAATCGAGATGGGGAAGGAAGAAGGCTACTCCACCAGACTTGTGAGTAAATATCCAGAGGACTATCTCTACGTCGGTAAAACTAGGAGCACCTGCTAGTGGGGTCCGCAGGGAAAGGTGCAGCTGAGCTAGGCCAACAGAGAAGGCGGTTAAGTCTTCCTATTCATGCCCCCCCACACTCATGCTCCCCAGCCTGCAGTACATCAGCGTCCTATGGCTTTGAGTTACTTCCAGGGTGCACAGCCCATTGGCACACACGCTCACATACAGCATACCTAGACACATAGTATATACATAACTCACTGGTTCCTAAACATGTGAACATGTGAAGCCACAAACATAGTACCTGGACAAATACCCCCTACACACACACCATAGCCAGATAGCTGGAACTTTACCCATCTGGCTCAGTGGGTAAAGTTCTGGCTGCACAACATGAGCACCTGAGTTCAGATGTCTAGAACCATATGAAAGCCAGGCACAGTGGTGTGCATATGTCATCCCAGCTCTAGAAGACAAGGATGTATGAGACAGAACCCTGGAGCTCACTGGCCATCCTAACCTCATCCTTGTGCTTCAAGCTCCATGAGAGACCATCTCAAAAAAAAAAAAATGAAGAGGAACCAACATCACCAACATCGACCTCTGTCCTCCATATACATATTCCCACATGAACACATACATATATTGTGCTATGTGCCTACACACACACTGCCATCATACCTAAACAGACCCATACCACTGAAAACATCCACAGTGGTCCCCGCAACTCACATGATAACAGCTGGCTCACACAGCACCATCTGCAATTGTATGCATGAATTGTGTGGAAGCCCTCAGACACCAATCACTGTAGAAGAAACAGTATCACGTACACAGAGTGTGCAAGATCTCATACAAAAGCCAAATATGCACTACAAATGGCACATCACCTACACACGGGAACTGGGGCATGAAAATGTTACCTTACTTGCCTGGAGTTTCCCAGCAAGTAAGAAGAAAACAGAGTTGGTTCCTTAAGTTACATTATGTTCAGACACCGGGGGTTTCTGCCCCTAACAACCTGCATCTGGACTCCAGGACCCTTGAGTCATATTGGGGTTTCTCTCTAGGACTCTTATTCTCTGCATCAACAGGAGCCTCTTTCTGACTGTAGCAGGAACTCTTCTTAGGCATGATTTTTCCTAGAAATCCAGCACATCTGTGAAGTGGGAATTGGCTGTGCGACCCTCACAGGCGCAGATGAAGCACAGACATCTGCAAGAGCATGGCTGGCTTTAGAAAAACCAAGGCGTCTCTCCACAGATGCTGAGGGCAGCATCAGGAGCCTGAGTCACTCTCGGAAGCTCTGGCTATCAGGTTCCCTGCTCAGAACACCACCTGCATCTCTGCTTTGCTCTGCTGGGAGTGTCTAAGGCCCCAGAGTCCTTCTGAATAATGTGTCCGAGGATGGGGCAGCCTGGGAGCAAACTAGCCTGTGACTTTTCTAGCAACGAGAAACAGCTACGTCTTTGTGGGGATGGACTGTGCTACTCTGCAGTAAAAATAAGCACCCCAAACCTCTGTGCCTGAAATCTACACTGTCTTGCTCACCTCACACTTCCACTTTCAGGCTGCGAGGCACACTGACCCGGTCATCTGTAGGTTCCAGAAAGATGGATCAATGAGGAACAGTGATCCTGCTTGTTGCC
>NC_022014.1:16585210-16671529 GCF_000317375.1 Microtus ochrogaster | reverse complement strand
GTGTGTGTGTGTGTGTGAGAGAGAGAGAGAGAGAGAGAGAGAGAGAGAGAGAGAGAGAGAGAGAGAGAGTTTAGCCAGCCCAAGCCTAAATCATCTTCTCTCTCATCCCACATGGTCTTCCCACAATTACAATGTCTACATATGAACATTTGAAGCTGAGCCTCCATTCACCACGACTTCAATGCCCCCCCTGGAGCAGGCACTGTTCCAGGAGCTGTGGATACTGAGATGAAAGGCCTAGTCTCTGCCTTTGGCAAGTTCTCAGTGTCAAGTGGAAGGCAGAGGAGGACCAGGCTCTGAGAAGCGATTGCAGGGGTGTGTGGGAACAGAGCAGTGATGAGCCCCGCAGGTTAGGCAGAGGTAATTAGGAAAGCTCTCTGGGGAGGCAACCTGATGGAGGACAGGCCTTGGAACAGGTGGGAGGGGAACACAACACAAGGAACAGCAGCTAACAGCTGCCTGTAATGCAGTCAGGAAGATCTCTCTTTCCAGGGAGTCGGGGATGCTACAGAGGCCTCTAGCAGAGACCAGTGAGAGACCCTATACAGGCTAGGTAGCTTGTGCTGCCTCTCAGATGCTTCCTAGTCGTGACACTGACCCCTAAAGCCCATCCCCTCTTCACCCTCCCCCAGGCCCTTCTAGAAACTCTTCTGCAGCTGGGGTAACCCACCTTGAGTCAAGTCTGCCTCAGAGCTAGCAGCTAGACCCCCCAAGAAGGCCCATGGTTGTCTGTTACAGTGGGGTGAGCCCAGATTTGCAGGGGGAGTTTGACAAGCCATGTACCTTCTAGTATGCTCTGTAGCAGGCCCCTAAGGCACCAGAGGAAGCCTTTGGACTTCCTTCTGAGGAGAGTGAAGGCCACTGTTCCCAAACAGGGGAAGGAAGAGCTAGATTTGTGAACAGGTAACAGGTAGATGTAATAAGTGCTTGGCAGTGTGGGCTCTATCTGGGTGGACCGAAGCAATCCTGGAAACAAGGCTCTCTGGAGCACAGAAGGAAGTGACGGAGGCTCATCTTGTCTCCTAGCTTTACAAAAGGCAGAGTTCATCAATGTAGACAGGGGGCAGGAGCCTTGCTCAAGGTCACTGCGGAGACCCTAGCTGGGCTTGGGCCCAATCTAACCTACTGTAACTGGGTCTCTGTCACTGGAACGAACAAAGAGCCATCCTAGAAGGGGAGGAACCATTTCCAAGTGTGCTCCCATTATGGTGGCCTGATGAATGCAGCTGGAATCTGGAACCCCATTTCTTCACCCTGCTTTTTTTTTTCTGAATATTCTGTATGGAACTGGCAAGCTCAGTGCTGGGAGGACCAGGCAATAGGTAGTGTGTTGATGAGAAATCATGAGAAAGGGGAGACAGAGGTTCTAAAATGGGGAGACAGGGATTCTGAAAGAGGCCCTGACATCCTCCCCAGCATCTTAATAAAAACACTCTGAAGCCCACGGCTCAAACATGGAAACCCACACGTACCCGCAAACACACAGCCATTGCTGTCTCAGTCCAAGCCCTTCATAAACACTGTGAGGCCAAGGCCAACCGGTTTAGTTTTAGTCTGTTTATTTCTGGATTTCCTTTCTTTCCTTCCTTCCTTTCTTTTTTAAACAGGCCCTAGTGTATCCTGGGCTGGCTTTCAAATCTCACACTGTGGCTGAGGATGATCCTGACCTTCTGACCGTCTTGCCTCCACCTCCTGGGTGCTGGGATTACAGGAATAAGCCATCATACCTGATATATGTCGTGCTGGGATTCACCCAGAGCTTTGCTCATGGTAGCTGAGCACTACACTGGCTGAGCTGCATTTTCATGCCCACAGCTGACTGCTTCTATAGAAGCTAGTTCTCCCTCCAGTAAGCAATACAGCTCCTGAGTCAAGACCATTATCCAGAACACCGAGCAGTAGCTGCCAGTCCCGTTTGCACACTCCTAGCCCTCTCTGGACCTCTGCCTCTTCCATGTCCTCCATTATGATCTCTGTCTTTTCCACTCTGTATCTGCCTGGATTTTATGATCCTGCTGTCTGGGTCTTCCCAGTTCTCTCTAGGTCTCTGCCTTGGTCTCCAAGTGTCTATGTCTGTGTTTCTTTTTCTACCTTTTTCCCTGTTTCTATGACTCTTTCTGTGGTTCTGTCATAGACTAACAATGAGAAAAGGCTTTACTGGGCCCAGACTTACACTGTGAGGATGAGAAATTGGAGCCAAACCATGAGAAAGAGCTCTCTTGCCTGTGAGCACACATATCGTTTCATTCGGCTATGGTTGAAAGTCTTCTCATTTTCTCCAAACTGGAATTTTCTCATCAGTTTGTGTTTCTGCCCCAGAGAAGGAAGAGAAGCAGGGTGAAAAGGGCAATGGTGAGTCCACAGCAGTGTCTCACAGGAGGATGAGCTCAAGACCGGCAGGGAAGGAGGCAACTCCAGCAATAGCTTGTCCATCAAGATGCTGTCCATCTCTGAACCCGTTTCCTCTTCTGTGAAAGGAAGAGGGGGCATGATGGGAGCACCCCTGCCAGCTTTACAAACCTCTGGGTAATTTCTTATTTGAGGATGAATAGAGAGATGCTTTCAGATAAAAAAAATAAGCTATCAGGCAGGAAGAGAGAACAGAGGAAGGACAGTGACAGCAGATGCCAGTGAGGGTGAACAAGGGTGATGGTGGTGGTGGTTGTGGTGACTACAGTGATGGTATGATGCTGTTGATAATGGTGAATATAGTGATGCTCATAATGGTGGCTATGGTAACGATGGTAATGGAATGGTGATGATGATAGTAATAATAACGATGTTATGATGGTGGTGGTGACGATGATGGTGGTGGTTGTGATGATAAAGGCCAACAGTGGTGATTACGATGGTGGTGATGATGGTGATGGTATGGTAATAACAACCATCATGGTAGTGGCGGCATGATGATAGTGATGGTGGTGGTTAGGGTGATCAATGATGGCAATGATAGTGGTGCTGATGGTTGTGCATTGATAGTGGTGGGGCTTATGGTGATGAGCACAATGATAGCAATGATGATGGTAATGACAGTCGTCATGGTGACTGTGGCAATATTGGTGGTAGTGAGGGTAACACTGATAGTGGTGGTAGTAGAAACGCTGTCAGTGTTGGAGATCATGTTTACAATAACACAGTGCATCTCTGAACCATGCTCCCAGTGTGGAAGCAAGAACTAGCGGGTGTGCTTTGGGAACACAGTTCCTCCACCACACATTGGGACCTTTCCACCTCTCTGAACCAACTCAGGTTTCCCATCCCCCTCACACCACCCCAGAGCTCATATCCTGGTTCTAACCCCCTGCCATCTCCTCCAAGCTCTTTCCTGCAGAGTCCACCCTGTATCAAGTATGTGTTCCTGCCTCTGCATCCTTAGCACCCTGCCCTGGCTAACTCTGCCCCCAACACACTCTTATACACCCTTTTTCTTCCCCTCAACTTGCTCCTACCCAGGCAAGGAACATAAGCATAGTTACTACAGCTGGTTCCTAGGAACATCCCACGGACCCTGCCTAGGCTTCCAAATACTCAGCTCCACTCACAGTCAACTTGTCAAGAGGCAGCAGGACATAGCCCTGCTACTGCTACATCAGCTTTCTCCATCCTTGGGACAGGGTGATAGCAAGTCCAGCTCTCTGCCTCAGTTTCTCCCCCCCAAGGGAGTTATCTCTTAGTCCCTGAGACCTATGAGAAAAGTTTTTCACAGAGTGTAAATGGTGCAACAGCAGCCTCTTAAGTCTTGCTGCCATCCAGCCAATCCTCATAGGGCGGCAGCCAGAGCAGAGAGTCTGTGGACAGACAGTGAGCCTTCTATGACGAGAAACAGCCACTTCCTCTTCCCTCCACTCAACACAGAACCAATCAGGGAACCCATGGGAGATAAGAAGGAGGAAGGAAACAGAACAGATAGACACCCAAAGGTCAAGAGCACAGCCTCCCTCTATGCCTTAGGTCAGCCATTGCCCAAGGCAGAGTCTATTGGGTAGCCTTCCTGCAGAAGCAGGCAGAACCTGGTAGCCTCTTTCTACCCTGGCTTCCCCAAGTCCCCCCAGCTTCCCCCTAACTCCTTCCCTGCAGGACCTGTCGTTGACAGGACCTCTGGGGAATCAATCACAGGAGCAGAGCAATCCCCAGCCTCTGACATTCCAATTAAACACTTCCCTCTGACCTTGGTTGCATCATCCCGGTTTATAATAACATCATCTATCTTTGCTGGATGGATGGACAGATAGACAGGCAGGCAGACAGACAGACAGACAATTGGAGCGCCCACGAGATAGACAGAGGGGACGAACAACCACACAGTTTCAGAGCTGGTCTCAGCACCCTGAGAACACATTTCAATCACAGGGAACTGCAGTACACTCCGAGAGAGAGCCGTCAGCCTTCTCAGGGACAGGCATCCATCTCTGTGGAGGAGACAAACAGCCTTGGTCCCTGCCAAGGGGCGCCCCACATTTATCCCACAGCCCAGCCCATCAGTCTTCTGTCACTGTTAGCCTGAAAGTCTGAAATCCTGGTGGTAAGCGCAGAGAAGAGACTCCAAGGGCATGGGCTGATGGCCCCTGGCAGGTGACCCTTGCCTGATAGGGGACGTTGGGCCCTTCTAGAAAGCAATCTGAGAATGGAGGGAGGCTTCTGCCTCAGTACTCCAGGCTGTAAGGGAGGACATCAGGGGGTTGTCCCACCCCTGGGTACCTGCTTTCTGATGGAGAATTATCCTGGACTTGTAGCCCCGACTGAGAGACAGGCAAAGGAAGCTCCTCCCTCAGCCACAGACATGAACCACCTACCTTGGGATGCTGCACCTGAAGGAGAGGCATGATCTCTACCCAGTCATGAATAACCTTCCTGCATCCCCTGGGGATCTGGAGAAACTGAGCCCTCCACTCATGGCTACCCAGAGGAGCCTTTATGATCCTTGCCTTTGGTCCAACCTGAACTGAATTCACATTCCTGTGTGTTCTTAAGTCAGCCATTCACACTCTCTGGGTGCCCTTTCTTTACCTGGGGTGAAATAGGACCTGCCCTGAGGCATGCAGGAGAAAGGCTGACCACCTGTAACATGGGAGATCCTCAATGAAAAGTGATGGGTCTGGGTCCGGCCAATTCACAGGACTGGGCTCCCAGGAATGGGTTAGCTGCCTAAGAGGAACTCCAAAGATTATCCAGGGGCCCAGACTGCAGGGCTGGAGACAGGACGCATTATCAATCAGCCTCACATTTAAACATTAGACTCCATCATCCCAGGAGCAACCAAAAAGTTGCCTTATTCGCCCCCACCTCCGAAGAACCGCGTCTGAGCTGGCGCTGTTTCTTCTGCAGTTATTTTTAGTTTGTTTTCCCAGTAATGATTCTTTTGGGTGAATTTCAGGGTTTTAGCTGTGTGCTCTCTGGGAGACGGGAGACGTATCCATACAAAGCGAAGAAGGAAAAGGGAGGCTGTTATTCATAGTAATTCAACTAGATTTGTAAAGTTATTATTAAGCATTTGTCACCACAAAAGTCACTTTGATTTGGCTTTCCTTCGAGCTGTTCTCCCAGCCCAATTTTGTTTCTTTGCCTTACATGGGAGGCCCAGAGAGCTCAGAGACCTGTCCAGCACACTCTGGCAAATCCTTGCAGGAGGACAGGGTAGGCCTCTTAGGACTTGTGTCTCGGTGAGTGTGGTGGAGAAGATGAAATGGCTCTGGCAAACTGGACAGAGTGCCAGGGCCAGCCAATGCCACAACACACTGCCACAACACACTGCCACCGCCACAACACACTGCCACCATAAGGGGAGTGCTGCTGATGGTCCCAAGGGACAATGCGGAACTGGGCACAGACAAGAGTTGTCTGAGGTCACACAGCTGGAGAGCTAGCTGGTAACCTGGTAACCTGGGTCCAGAGCTCGAGTTCACACTTGCACAGTAAACATCATCTGAGAACGGCTGAAATGCCCAGCGAGACTGGGCTGAGGTGGAAATGGAGCCCCTGGGACCATGGACAACCTTCCTGCTCTGTCTCCTGAGCTTCAAATATGGCTTCATTTGGCCAGAGAAAAGCGGTGGAGCCTCCAAATGAGGACTTCTGCAGGGTCCTTGTCCTCTCTGAGTTTCTGGGGGCTGCTGAGGTCCCTGCTCTTCCTCCCTCAAAGAGGGAGCTGCTTCTTAGTGGCTGGGCTGGCAGTCTGTTCAGGACCCCTAGCCTCCTCTCTCCTTCTGGAGGATGGTGAAGTGGGCTTGAGATGTCCCAGGGAGCTCAGCTTCCAGGGCATGTATAATCAGAGTTATTCTGAGCAGGGAGAATTTTATTGGGGGAGCCAAGAGGCCTGGGATTGAACCCCAGTTCTGCCACTTCGAGCTGTTGCAACCTGGAGCACATGACTTTGTCCGCCTGAGCTCAGCCACCTCTTGTCTAAGTGGAGATGCTAAGTACATGCCATGTGGCATCTAGAGAAAATACCAAGGGTGACAACTAGAAAGTACGTAACAAGATGACAAGTACTGGCATCTCAGCTGCTGCCTTGTGCGCCCTTCATTCATTCACTATTCATTCATTCACTCATTTGGTTAGTAGATGCTTAAAAACATGGCTCTATATATGAAACTGTATTCAGAGTTAAGAGAGTTTAAAGATGGATGAAACACAGCTTTTGTCTTTAAGAATTTAGCAACTGAGTAGAGGAAGCGAAGACAGGGGCTGGGTGAATTCTAACTAGGAGATAGGGACTAATTTATCTAGGTTTGAAGAAACAGTCTTTTCATAAAAGCCACCAGAGATGAGGAGGACTGAATAGTGGCTGAGCAAAGGGGTAGTGGCCAACTGGAGATGGGCTGTAAAGCCCTAAATGTAAGGCTGAAATTAGTCCTCCAGGCAAGAGGGAGCCACAGATGTTCATACAGCAGCAAAAGTAAGACAGACATAAGAATCTGATAATTAAGATGTGGGAAGTAGGTTGGGAAACAGTAGCAAGGAGATACTGGTTCCACTTCTGGTCTTCTGGACCCAGCCCCTAAATGAAATAAGGAAAGGTATCTGTGGCGCTGGGGCTTGCCTTGATCTCCTAGCACACGAGTCCTCTAATGGCTGTCTAGACATGCAGTCTGCAGTGACAGAGCTTCTTCCCAGTCCTGCCTCTGCAGCAGCCCAGACCGAAATTCTCTCTCAAGGCAGGAAGACTTGGCTGTGCCAACCCCAGGGCCAGGCAGCGCTGGATGGACAGCCTCTTGAGGCACAAGAACAGCAGAGATAATGGCTGACCTGGAGGCCCCAACTTTTCCTCCCTCAGAGTTAACTGCTGTTTAGCTGATGGGATGGGACATGGATAGGGTGTTTTCTGTCTCTCTGTTATACACGCGCGCACGCGCGCGCACACACACACACACAGGGTTCTATATCTGTCTCTCTTTCTTATACACACAGCGTTTTCTCGGTGTCTCCTCTCCGTCCCACTACACACACACACACGCATGCATACACACACACACACACACACACACACACGACCACCACCACTTTGCCTTGGAATTAAATGCGGCTGTGTGGGGATGGGAGGGAAAGGGGGAGCCCAGAGTCCAGCCTGCTTGGCCCAAATCCAAATCCTTTCTTGGCTGGGAGCCCAGGGTGGTCCCAGCTTACTGGCCATGTGTATTCAAGGGAGGGAGGGAGGGAGGGAAGGGACAGTCAGCCATGGATGGAGACTGGAAGGAGTATGCGTCAAGAGAGGAACAAAGTGAAGATTTTAGGAAAATGTGAGCCCCAGGGTCTTTAACCAGATGGTTCTGGGGGGTACCTCATTTTGCAAAGATTATATATATGCTACATATTGGGGGTGGGTACATGCACACGTATCATGTTGGTGTTGGATAAGTGTCCTGATGTCTTTGTCCTTCTTTGTGAAGTTTCTTGTGACTGAATGTGATAATTCCAACTGTATAGTTCCCACAGGCACACACTTTCGCCGGCCTCATCAGCTTCCTGTTCACTCCACCCAGTCATGATGAAATTCTCAGTTCTGAGAACTCTCTGGACCCCAACCTCCTGTTTTAAAAAATCTAATCTCTTTTCTGCTACCACCTCCTCTCTCTGTCAAGCCTTCCCATATCAGCTCATCCTTCCTTCAGTGCGGTGTCAGGTCACCTCCCCCAGGAAGCCTTCCCTCATTTGCCTGATTCCTGAGGGCTCTGGCTTCCCTCTGAAGTGGTCCTCGCTGCCCAGAACACTACAACTCTGGTGTGCAGTGCCAGGGTGAATACCTTAAGGCCATGGACCATTTTGTGCATCTATGAAAGCTCTTGACACATAGTGTGGCGTGGGGGAGAGTCCGCCAACAGTTCAGTAATTTAATGGCCACAGACTGAAACATCAGGCAAAGGACAACACATTGGAGAGCAACAGAGAAGGCCCACGTTCCAGGGTCTCCTCTCTGCAGGGAAAGTCAGACAGATCAATGCGACCCCATAGACACACAGCTGCAGGAGGCATGGGGGCTTAGATGATGTATGGCATAGGGCAGAACCTGGTCAATGATGGGGAGGACTTCACAGAGGAAGACACACCCAGAGTGAGCATGTGCAAACGATCTATTGGTATTTCAGTCCAAGGTCTGAACTGAGCCCAGGCTGCACCTGGAGCAATGAGACAGGAAGTCATGCTATCTGGGGAAGAGAAAATGAACTCCCAAGTCTGCTGTGTGGCTAAGCCAGGCCGAGATACTGGTGTGTCACAATGGGTTCATCGAGGGGCAGGAGCAAGGTGCATCCTCTTGTAGGGATTCTTTGACTGTTAAGCAGATACCCATGGGACTTAAGATCCTTCACTAGCTCTTGGTACACCTTGGTTTTCTTGTCCCTTCAAAATAAAAATGAGGGCTGAGGCTCGAGCTCTGTGGCAGAGCGCTGGCTTTGTTTGTACAAAGTCATTCATTTGTCCCAGACAACAAAATGACAACAAAAAATAAGGCAGCTTCTGTTCTAGAGTATTAAGCTGGTCACATGACACTGAGCTTGGTGGATGTGGGGCTGGGGTTCATCAGGTAGTGAGGGTACCAGCTAGGAAAGGGAACTGAGCTGGGGGAAAATGCTCAGAGCACACGAGGGATTCGGGGCTTTAAAAAGGCCACCAGATGAGTGATGGGGCCCAGATGCTAGGGACCAGTGTTCTGCTTTCTCTTGCTTGCTTGTGTCCTATACAGCTTCTTCTCTGGGATCATCTTTTCTAGCAATCCTCTGTCTCTGGAAAACACCTCAGTGTGGATCATGAGTTACCATGCTGCTAGGAGCTAAACTGTGAACTCTTAAAATCGACATGTTGAAGTTTTGCCTCTAAGTAACAGAATGAGGCTGTATTTGGAGACAAGGTCCCTAAACAGGTGATTAAGTTGAAATGAGGCCTTTGGGATGGGACTCTCATCCAAACTGGTGTCCTTATTAAAATAAAAGAAACCCAGGATTCCTGAGCACAGAGAAGTGGCCATATGACCATACAGAAGACATCCAACTGCCCTCCAAAGACTCAACCCTGCCAACACCTTCATATTGGACTTCCATCCTGTTAATGTGTTAACTCACACAGCCTATGACATTTTATTACAGAAGTTGGAGGGGACGAGGCAGTTGCCTTGCCTTACAGAACTGGAAGCAGGTCTCTGGCCTTCAGTGCTGACATCCTCATGGACAGAGATTAGTAATGACCCTGGAATCTTAGCCAGGAGCCCATCAGGCAGGCGGAGGTGAGGTGCCTGCAGGCCAGAGGCTGGGTGATGGTGATGATAACCCTGTGCCTGTGTGGCTATGGCTAGATTCCACGTTGATCCAATGCGTAGTTGTGAGTCAGTGCTGGGGGTGGGGAGGGCTGTGGCAGGCTGAACTCCTGCAGACAGAGTCACAAGAAACAGTGGTCCCCTGCTCCCAGACACCCAGAACAAGCCTCCTTTTGCCCCAATGGCTTCCCTGGACTGGAAGTTCTGTGTATACCTAGAACCCTCCTGGCCATAAGCATGACCAAGGAGAGGTAGTAGCCCACTGTCCATGGAATCCAGTGGAGTGAAATGGTCAGGTGAGCTGCCTATCCGGTCTCTGGAATCACACATTTGATTTGTTGCTGCTGCTTTCTAGTCGAGTGACCCTAATCAAGAAACGTTCCCTCTCTGAGTCTCAATTGGATAAGGCAATATTAACTGTATCTATTGAACAAGGGTGTGGCAAGGATCCACACAAGGCATGCAAAATCCCAAGAAAGGTGCCTGGCACATCAAAGGCACTCCTGATGTTAGTTTTCAGTGCCACCAGGTCCCTGATGAGTTTTTGGAGGCTCTCTAGCTTCTGCCATCTGGGTGTTATCTAGCTCAGCCTATTCATTCTGATCCCTAACACAGCACTCAATAAAAAAGGATTTGTTTCTGCCTGGGGAGATGGCTCAGTGGCGAAAGTGCTGGCTGTACAAGGGTGAGGACCTGAGTTCAGATACCCATGCAAAAATCTAAGAGTGGCAATGTGTAGTTATAAGCCCCCAATGCTGGGCAGGATGGAGACAAGGGGATCACAGGGCTCGTTGGCCAGCCAATCTAGCAGAAACAGTGAGCTCCAGGTTCAGCAAGAGACCCTGTTTTCCAAATTAAAAATTTAAAAAAAAGAAAGCAGAAGCACTATAGAAGATGCTTAAACTCAGCCTGTAGGGCTCCCCCTCCTTCCTCGACACACTGTCGAGGGCAAGTGCACCCAATACCTGTGCATACCAAATACACTCACGAAATGAAAGTAGGCAATGAAATGGAATGCAGCGTGAACAGGCTGTGATGTTTGCAATAAGAACAAGAGTGAGAGCTAACTTAGGGAATCTGAAGAGGAGCGCCAGGAGGTCCCAGGAATACCCTCTTGGGAATGCCCACCCTGGCCTGTACCCTCTTAGCAGTGGGCATAGGGTACACTCAAAGGGGCTCCTCAGGCAGATAAGAAGCCATGCTGGCTCTGGATTGGGTCTTGATGAGCACATGCACAGGGTGCTGGGGCAGAGCTGCACTCCCTCCCCTCCCCCTATTTCTTGTTATCTGTTCTAGGCATCACAAAGGAGCTGGCAACAGAGACAGCTCCAGCCATTGCCAAAGCTCCATCCAGAAAGGCACTAAGAAGGAGACAAAACAGTCCTGGGCCAGACCTTCCTAAGGTCTTGCCAGTCCTCTCTCCAGCCTCCACCCCACCTGTCCTCTGCTGTCTCGGTCCCAGTGGTATGGCTCACTGGGAACCCATGACCAAGACTTCTTGGTGAGACCAAGGGCACTTGTTATATAGTCCAGAAGACAAGGGGTGGTACTATCCCCTCTCTAGGTAAGCTGGGATAGGGACACCTAAATAGCAGTAGAACTGGGGTTCCTTGAGTAGTCTACTTTCCAGATGGAGTGAACAGTCCTCACTCCTGAGGTGGAGAAGAGGGACATGTGGCATTCGGGGACCTGGCAGGCAGCTCCACACCCCATAGATGGTGTGAAAAGAATAGGGCTGGAGAAAAGAACTCCACTCTGTAAGCATGAAAGGACCATGGCCTGACAAGCTGGCTCAGTCAGTGAAGTACTTGCAACCCAAGCATGAGGACTTGAATTCAAGTCAGCAGAAAATGTGTAGGAGTCAGATATAGTGAAGCGAGTCTAGTAACCCCCATGTTGAGGCAGAGACAGGGAGACAGACCCTTGGTGCTCTCCAGCCAGTCAGTGTAGCCCCAACAGTGAGCTCCATGTTTAGTGAGAGACTAATGATGGTGATGGTGGAGAGATACTGAGGAAGAGACTTCACATTGACCTCTGGTTTCCACAGGCACATGTACACATACAAAAATGATGGTGAGGCCCCTCAGCCTTCCTGAGATAGCCTGCATCTTCTCCAGGAGTAAAGCATGGCCAGGTAATCCCACTGCCTGGCTCACGAGCTTAGCATCCACCTTTCCTTTCAGAACAGAAGGTCTATGGGAATAAGAGCCGATCCTCCCTGCCTCATGGTTAGTCCCATGACACTGTTGTGAAAGTTGGGGTGGAAGAACGGGGAACTGAGTCGAGGTAAAGAGAAACCCATGAAGCCCATGTCACTAGCAAGCTGCCCAGCACGCTACGCTATTTCTAGCTAGAGCCAGGAGAGGAGGGTGAGCCCTCAGCCTCTTTGACTCCTGAGTCCGAGACAGAAGCTGTGGAGAACAACAGCTGGGCAGAATCTTGGGGGAAGTGTGTCTCTTTCCTCTGGCCACCTCCAAGTTCTGGGTCCCCACTGCAAGGGCAGGCAGAACAGAAGGACCAGGTTGTATTATTCTTTACACAGAATCATCCCTACCTCAGGAGCGGATCTGTACTCTTCACCCCGACAACCCCCCCACACACACACGGGGGGGGGGGGGGCGGGAACATGCAGCTGATTGCTGGCTTGCCTCTCCTTGGGATGGTTATTAAGTCCTTAGGTGACATTAATTGCCACCAGGCATTAGGGACCTAATGAGAATTACCTTCTGTGACTACCCCAGCAAAGTCTGTCCCCAGGGCCTCCAATGAGCCTGATAATCCTTCCCAGTGGACCTCTGAGTTCCAGTCAGCCGGCCATGGGGGAGGTGTAAGAAGAGCTAGGCAGGTTCTAATATGAAACCCAAGCAGGAACTATCAGCGGCTAGGAGGGAAGGGGTTCCCATAGCCATTCAAGCCCGTTTTCCCCAAAGTGTCCATTTCTGGAGGAAAAGGTAACTCACGGGAAACGGCAAGGGAGGGGTCGTGAAAATCATGATTTGTCGAAGGCGGCTCAGAAGGGAAACAGTCTGAGGCTTGTCAAGGCTGCCTTTCTTGTTGAGCTGGGATCTCATGTAGCTCAGGCTGGTCTTGAACTCTGTGTAGCACAGGCTGGCCTTGGACTCCTGATCCTCCTGACCCCACCTGACCAGTGCTAGGATTACAAGCTTTTTACTGGGCATGCTAGGCAAGCATTCTACCTACCAAGATACATCACAGCTGAAGGACAGATGAGGTGTGGACAGGGCACCCACCAACCTTTGTTCTGACCTCAAAGCCCCATACTCTATCCGGCATAGAAGGGTGACACACAAGTTCCATCCTCTCATGGGACGGAGTCTGCCCCTCCGGAATAGGGCCGATTAAGATCAAACCTTTCAGGATTTTCCCTCATGACATCTAATAACGCTGTCAAATCACTGCCATTGATTTCCACGTCTGACGGTTGACTGTCGGGTCTGATTTGAGTTCCGTTCTAATGGACGAGGTGTGATGGTGGGAACGAATGTCCGCCCCATATCACTCTCTCTTCGACCAATGACTAGGTGGAGTACAGAGAGACAGTTTCTCATATCCTCCCAGGCCCTCCTGGGGCTTGCAAAACAACCTGTAGGCAGTGGCAAATCCCTCGTCTGCCCCCAGCGGCGCCCCTTGCCCATCCCTGACCGAGGAGCTCCAACCAGTGGAGCTGGGCGCGGCAGCAAGGCTGATTCCCACCGGGTGCCCTGCAGAGACCACGCGGACTCAGAGGCTGTGGGAGGCTGCCCCCTACCCGCGCCTCGGGTGGAACCGCTGAAAACATCTCCGGCACCCGGCGGGGAGCTAGCATCCTTTGAAAAGGGACATCGGCGGCGTCTGCGGTGGCGTCTACACAGAACCGCAGTTGCAGCAACCAGCCGGCTCCACTCGGATCCCAGCACCAACCTGAACCGCTGAGGAAAAAAAAAATTAAATGTAAAGCCGAAGAGAACTGAACGGCGAGGCCAGCCCTGGGCTGACTCTCATTAAGGAGCCGCGCGCGCCCCCAGGCTGGGAATGCGGAATGGACACGTGGACAGACAGGGGAGCCGGGGGAGGGGGGAGTCTCCGTGGCGCGCGAGCCGTGGGCCGCGCGCTCCGGGGCCACGTGATCACGGGGAATCTGGGAGGGGGGAGGGAGAAGGGAGCGAGCGCGCCAAGCTGGGCGCCCGCCCGCTACGGTCCTGGTGGGCGCTGGATGCCGGACCGAGGAAGAGGGTGGCGAACATCAGTGTGTGTGTCTCTCTTTCTGGAATCATTTACGGAGGAGCGCCGTGGAGGCGGCGGCGACTGCTTCGAGCAACTGTGGCTCTCCCCCCCCCCCCCCCTCTTCCTCGCTCCCCCCCCCGCTCCTCATTCTTCACCCCCCCCCCCACGTCCAAGGAGAGCTGGCCCCCCTGCCGGCATCATTCTCTTCGCTGGGCCTCCTAAGCACCAGCTGCTTCCTCTGCCAGGGGCTGCGCAGGTGCGGATGCCTTAGCCCCTTGGCCGCACTCCCGCTTCTCTCCATCCGCAGCCGGGACTGGAGCGGCGATCCGCTCGCCCAAACTGACTCCGAAAGAGCTACAGCTTATTCCCTGCCGCACCAAGGCAACGGGCAAGCGGGTGTCTAGGGGAAAGGCGGGGTGATGGGGAGGACAAGGCGTCGGAGACTCTGAACCCTGGAAAAGTTCAAGGTTTGTGCAGGTTCCCCCAGGGAAGGCGAGGAGCGATGCTTGGCGGGGCAGGGCACCTCTACTGAGACAGCGACACCCCACCCGAGAGGAGAGAGGGTGGTAGCCCAGTGCTGCCGCGGGCTGACTACCCGCTTTCCCATTCTATGACGCTCACGGGCTGGATACTGGAGGAGACGCTCCGGGAAGAAATGGCTCGAGCCGGGGCGCCTTAACTGGCTTTCCCGCTCCCTCGCTAGTCCAAGCCCCATCCATCTCCATGGGGCAGCGGGTGCCTAGAGCTCCACCCTTGCTCCAGCCATCAAGCCCCAGACCGGCCAGGAGGCGCCGAGTCGGCCTGTGCTAGCGCAGACTTGAGTCGAGACTGGAGAGAGCACGCTGGAGTCCAAGACCGAACACTGCGAAGGGACAAACATCTGGTCACCCACCTCAGACGTTCCATCTGGGCGTCGCCTAGGGTGGTGGCGACCTGCGTCGCTTGTCTCATCCCTGCAAGGAAACTTTTCCTTCCCCGTTTGGATTAAAGTTGCCTGGATTTTCTCCTTCTTTGCAAAAGAAATCATTCGTTGGCTCCTGACCTGGGATTTTCCGGACTGCTGCAGGGCGCTTAGAGGAAGAAGAAAGCCGCGCTGTGTGTGTGGGGTTACCACCGAAACCAAAGCGATCCGGGCTCGCGTTGGGGATCTGCACCTTGAAGCGAGTACGGATAGGAGAGGCACGGAGAGGCCAAGGGCTTTGGCACGCAGCTCTCGACAACCTCCGAGAGGTGGGTGGCCACAGGACCCTGGGACCGCACGTGCGGCTCCCCCCTCGCTTCTCAGATCCTGCAGGGGGCACCAGCCCTGGGAGGTGGAGACTCCTCCGGCCCGGAGCTGCGCCCCCGCTGGCTCCGAGGGTGTAGCTGGTGGTGCCTGGGACGCCCCCTCCCCTCAGAGTGTCCCCAAATTGCGCTCTCTGGCCCTTGAAACCTCAACAGAGACAGTTGGGCTCCACAGTGAGTGGGAGGCGACCGATCCTAGCTTGAGACCAAGTCGCCTTGGACTGCTGCCCCCTAGGACCCCTCCCGCCCCCGCCTCTGCCATGGCCCCAGGAATGTCGGGCCGCCACGGCGCCGCCCTGCTCTGCCTCTCCGCGCTGCTCGCCCACGGTAAGTGTCGCGGCGCAGACTCGGGGTGAAGATGCGGCGGGCGCCCCTGGAGGGGGCGGAGGGAGAATCGGAGGAAGGAGCACCCTCATCCTATTGCTCCCGTGGACTCTCCGCCGGCGCTACCAGCACGGCGTCCCCGCCTGCCTCGAGAGCCTGCTGAAGGGACCTAGGTCGGTCCAGGGGAGATTGGAGAAAGGGAGCTTTCCTGTGGTCTCCGAGTTAGAATGCAGGGTCCAACCTGAGACCCTGGGGGCGTGTCTGCCCACGAAGATCTAGAGGGATGCTAGAGATGAACTAGATTGGATCCCCGACACCCGTCCGCGTTGCCCCGTGCAGCCCGCGAGGCTGGGAAGTACTGGGACCCACGGGATCCCGGCTTCCCGGCCCCGGCGCGCAAGCGGGTTCTGAGTCGTGCGGCCCGCTGCCTGGCTTCCTGCAGCGGGCCTCGGGCAGGGACGCGCACGGTAGGGGCCCGGGAGGCTTGTGAGCTGCATCTCAATGGCCGGCCGGTTCGCGAAGCAAGGCGGGCGGGGGTCTGGGCAGCGGGCACGGGCCGGGAGGCTGGCGGCGCGCGGAGGAAACGGGGCCGCGCTCCCGCGTTCTGCAATCTGTTGCGTCTGCTCCCCAGGCTCGCCCGGGGCTCCTGGCTCCGCGGGAAAGAGATGATAAAGGGAGGGGTCTGGGGTAGTGTGCCCGTGCAGTGAGACAGCGAGGATACAGGGCGGGGGGGGGGCAATCTCAGGACAGCCTTCCCCACCCAGAGTGGGAACTCAGATTTTTGAGCCAGGAGGATGCTGTGGCAGCTTCCGCAAGCTGGAGATGCTCCAAGAGGCGAGGGGCGCTGACCATGGCAGGAGGGAGAGAGCTGTGGAAGCCCGTGAGAGTACAGCTCTCTGCTGCGCCCAACGTGGACTCAGCTGACCTGGGACATATCTCTAACCAACAAAGGGCCGACTAGGGGTGAGGGAATCTGATGTCCCACTTTGAGGGATGAGCCAAGGACAGAATAGGAGAGGGGTTTTGTGGAGCAGGCCATCTGGAGGTTTTAGAACCCTCCACGTGTGGTGGTCAGCTTTTGCCCCAATCTGTGAAGTCCCTAGGAGCCTGGTTGAGCCTGCTGTGAACCCACCTAAGGTCTTTAACCAGGGGCGTTGCTCACCCCAACTGGGGTTCATTTTCAAGGCTGACAGAATAAGAAAAAATGACTTCTAGGAATTGTAGGATCCAAAGACTGGGAGGCAGAAGGGAACCAGCTAACCACCACCCCCCCTTTGGGTGGCTGGGTTCTTCCAGCTGTGGGGTGAGCTGATTTGCCTTTGATTTAGTGGGAATTGCTAGTCCCCTATTTCCTCAGAAATTTGCAGGCAATGGCTAGCTGGAATAGGGTATGGAGGGCACTTAGGGGTGCATCCAGAGAAGAATCTTCATCTCTTGGAGAGATTGACTGTGGGTAAGGTTAAGACAGTTTCGTGACCCGGAGCTAGCAGGCCTCTGTTTAGGAGTGCCTCTTACCGGTGCTTGAGTTCCATTACCAGCTCAACGTTGGCCCCTGGGCAGCTCAGTTACTATCCATAGATCTTGCTACCCCCCTGCATGTTCTCTGGCCTGGCTGTAGAAATCTGTTTCCCTTCCTGGCCTGTCAGAGTGGTCTGATTCCTAAGCCCCTACCCTAGGCAGGCCTTCTGGAGTGTCCTGCCTGCTGTGAGCCTTAGCTAGGGCTTCATGATGTGGCTGTCTCTGGGCCCAGGGTGTCCCACAGCTCACAGGTACTGCTGTCCTTAACCTGTCCACACAATGCTAGCACAGTACTTGCATGGTTAGGACCAAGGACTGACTTGGAAGAAGATAGTGGAGGAGGTGGACCAGTGCCCTATTTTCCCACTTCTGGCTCCTCTCTAAGTCCTTCTCTAAGCTTGAATGTCGCTTTGTTAACCCATATCTCAGTTTTACTTTTAAAACTCCGACATACCCCCAGTAAGCAAGAACAAAATGAAAGAAATGATGTCATGTGAAAATTAAGAGAATCTGAGCCCCAGGCCTTCATCCTGCAGGACTGCCTAGGACCCTCCTGCCACCTCCTCTCGGATTGAGGAAGGTACATGGACTTACTGTCACTTAGGCCAACTTTCAATAGGTTTTCTAGACTATTCTAAGATGGGGGGCATGGGGGTGCTGCTGCAGTATACAATGCCTGGCAGGCGACAGAGGCCACAGGGTTCTGATCACACAGTCGGACTGGAGGCCAGGCAGCCTGGGCTTCTGTCTCACTATGACACCATTGGGCAGGGTGACCTTGGGCTGCCTCCCTAGTGTCAGGCCCCCCTCCTCCCAGCCACAACATGTGGTCTCTGGCCCACAAGTTCCTTCTCAGGTTCCACCAGACTGTTGGGCAGAGCCCTTGTGTGGACAGAGCACCGCATTCGTTGTGGGCCCAGCTGAGCCCTGCAGGGTGTTCAGAGTGGGGTGTTTGGCTATCTCTTGGCGTTTCCAGTCTTGAGACTACCTCTGAAAAAAGCTAAGAAGGTTGTTTTCTAGTATCTGTCTTTTGGGAAATGATCCTTAATTTTCAGTTTCAACAGGAGTCTGGGGGTCAGGGTGTGACTGAGCCTGTTGGGGAGCTGACTTGGTCTGTTCTCTTATACAGTAACCTTTATTTTCCCCCATTGCCTATGGGACCAAAGGCCCATTCTTTGCCCTGGTTTCAGGGTCCTTCCTGATCCTGTTCCAGTGTGCATCTTCCCCCACGGTGCTCCTGACCTCTGTCCTTCCTGGTGCCTTAGATGCCCTGTCTCACTTCCCAGCCTTCCATAGTCAGCACCTTGCCTCCAGAAACCCCTACCCCAGCCTTTAAAGCCCAGATCCAGTAGCACCTCCAGCAGGGACTCTCTCAGGCCACCCCCAGCTCCTCAAGGCTCCTGAATGTTCTCCCGCCACTTCCGGCTGGCTACCTTTTGAGCTGGCATCCACATGCATCAAGTCCCCTAGCCCAGCCCCATGTCTTGTGCACGCTCTCCCGTCAGTCCCGTCTCTAGTGCACACACACAGCAATGGGTCAGAAGAAAGGGATGAAGGAAAGCCGAGTCGCTGGCAATAGGGATAAAAGAGGGCAGGAGAGGAAGAAGGGGGAGCAGGCCCAGACCCCAGTCACTCCTTGAGCGACTCCTTCAGGCTGTACACCCCAGGTGGCACATTGGGCTTTGTTCTTAGGAAGCTACAGGCTGTCTGGCACACCCCACGACTTTCTCCTAGAGGTTGTGTCTCCCACTCCCCTACTGTGTCTTTCTGGAGGACTGGGCAAGCAGCAGGCCAGGCCGGAAGGCCTGTGGTGGTTGTGGAGCTCAGCTCTGTTAACGTGTGAGGCCAGTAGGTGGGGGTGTGTTCTAAACTTGGTGGCAGAGAAGGAGCTTTGCTGGAATGGATCCTGAGAATGGCTGAGTGCAGGGTTCCAGCTATAGGAGGCTCTGTTGAAGGCCAGGGCTGGAACTGGGCCCTGCAAAAGCACCCATGAGTTTGGGGAGCGGGGCTACAGGCCCAGCCTCCATCCATCAGGATATAGCCCACTCCTGGGCAAGATCTGGCCCTGTCAGCTTCAAATACTGAAAGAGGAGACCCGAGGACAACCAAACCCAGCCTTCTAGTAGGCACGGATGAGGAAGCAGACGTGCAGGAAAAGGCCTGGAACTCAAACAGCAAGATAATGCTGAAAATTACAACAGGCATGAAGCCTAAAGGGGGTTCCTGGTTTGGACAAAAGCACTTGGGCAGGTTTTTTTTTAGATTTTTTTTTATTGCTTTATGAATAATACCATTCAGAATTTCCACCTCCTCCCATTTCCCTCCTGTTCCCCTACTCCCCCTCCCCCCCCCTCCAGTCCTAAGAGAGGGCAGGGTACCCTGACTTCCCAAGATATTCTGCAAGTCCCAAGCTAGCTCACAGTGGCCAGCCATCCTGACAGTCCTATTTAGCCTTCCCTAGCACCCCTGATCACACACCACATCTGATAAAACTTCAGGGCTGAGTCTCACTCACTGCTGGTCCTCCCAGCCCAGCCACAATGAGACCAAAGATTCCCCAGCTTGTCCCCACCTCAAGGCATTTTGTATCCAGAGTTATGAGCCCAGCATCTCAGAGAACTGACACTGGAGGAACCCAAACCCAAGACCTGTTTGGGCTACAGATCAAGTTCAAGGCCAGCCTGGACAACTGTCTCAAAAGGTGAAAGAGAAATCCAGATCATATCCCAGTGGCACATTGCTTGTCTGCCCTGTGCAAGGCCATGGGTTTGATTCCCTTCAGTAGCCCAAAAGCAATTCTGTAAGGCAGTTGGGACTCAGAGTCCTCAGATTGCAGGACACTCAACATGCCTTAGCCCCAGGAAGTCCATTTCTCCTGAGTCTGTTTTCCACCTCTGCCATTCTTAACCTCCAAGTTCTCTGCCCCCTTCCACCCTTCCACCTGCAGCAAATGCCAACACATGGCCCCGATTGCCCTCCCTGCTCCTTTGCCCCATCCCTGGCAATCCTCCCTTCTTCCCTGCTTGAGCTCAACACAGAATTTTAATAAGAAATTAATGAGCCAGGTGTGTACATGTGTGTTTTTGAGAAAACAAATGTCCTTTTCTATTTGCCTTCTCTGTCCCTTTAGCTGAAAAGCCAAGTGGGCATGCCTTACCATCAAGTCAAGCTGGCAGTGCTCTGCCTAGCTGTCCCCACGGTTGGGCCACGTACCCACCAAAGCCAGCGCCAGTGCTCAGCCAGCCAAAGGCTGTCAATGGAGGATGAATGGAACTTTAGAGAGGGGACAGGTGAGGCCAGTAGGGTAACAGAGACAAGCCAACTTCAGGGTAGCCATCACCCATGGCCTTGGCATCCATGAGTTGCTGCTGTGTCTTGCCCTTTGTCCCTTTGGCTCTGCTTCCTTCCTTGCCACTTCTCAGTACACACACAGAGACACACGTGCAAAAAAACCAAACAACCAGGCCTTGTTGGCTCTCAGCACCCAGCAGGATGAGTGGGAAATAGAAGCAATTACCTAGATAATTCAATGCTTGCTGCATGAATGAATGGATGCAAAAATGAATAATTCGCTGCAATAAAAAGAGGCAAGAGTAGAAAAGGTAATTGAAGAAAGTCCTTTGTTTTGGGGTTTTTCTTCTTTTTTTTTTTTTTACTAAATTATTTAGGAAATAATCTGCTTTTAGAAAGTTCCCCTGTTTATCAAACACAAGTCCTTCCTGTTGTATTCTCTCCCCAGACTTTTTGGTCCGTGAGAATAGGCGAGTAGTTTGCTTTCTTCACTCAAATGGCGTTTGCAGTTCAGTCCATCAAACAGCTGGTAATTACATACTTGGCTTGTAGAGCCTGTCAGCCTGTCTTTATTTTCCTGGCCCTATCTTTGTACGTGGGAGAATGACATGTTTAGGGACATCAGGGTGGATGACTAGTTCTCACAAAGGTCCAGATTCTCAGAGACATCTCTATCACCAGTCTCGAGCATGAACATGAGCAATGTGGGACCCTTAACAGCAGGGGCACAAGACTCCTTCCTACCTGTCTGCCACTGAGACCAGTGATCCCACTGTGGTCCCAGGTAGCCATCGCAGTTCGGGCCGTGCCAGCTCTAAATCCAGGCTTTCTAACCCTGTTCCTGGGACTCTCTTGCCATCAGGGACAGCACTGGCATGGGCAGAGAAAGTGGGGGCCTGTGAATCAGTAGACTACTTCAGGTTCCCTCTCCCTTGATCTCTTAGGTGTGTCCAATCTCTTAATGGCGCTCTCTCTCTCTCTCTCTCTCTCTCTCTCTCTCTCTCTCTCTCTGTCTGTCTGTCTCCACATTCTCACCAACCTAGTCTTCAAGAGAGCAGTTCACTCCTTCCATCCAGAAAGCCCCTGTCATAGGGTTTCTGATGCTGTGATGAAACACCATGACCAAACAGCAAGCTGGGGAGGAAGGGGTTTATTTGACTCATACTTTGATGTTGCTGTTAATCATCAAAGGATATCATGACAGGAACCTAAGTGGGGAAGGAGTCTGGAGGCAGGAGCTCATGCAGAGGCCATGGAGGGGTGCTGCTTACTGGCTTGCTCCACATGGCTTGTTCAACATGCTTTCTTATAAAACTTAGGACAACCAGCCCAGGGGTGGCCCCACCCAGATGGCCTGAGCATTCCCATATCAACTACTAATTAAGAAAATGCACCACAGGCTTGGCTATGGAACCATTTTCTGAATTGAGGCTCCCTCTCTGATACCTCTAGCTTCTGTCAGGTTGACATAAAACTAGCCAGGACCCCCACCATGGTTCCCAGACAACAGAGGACTCACGAACATTACCACCCATTCTGGTTTTCCCCCATTTGAATGGCACATTGCATGGCTTCCCTCCTGGCCATGATCATAAATGTGCCTGGATGCCATGTGACCCTTCCCTGCCAATGCGATCCTCGTGTCCCCAGAGGCATGCTGGCGCATGGTGTATATGTTGATTGTCTAAATAAACCAGTGCACAAACCCTTGTGTATATCGAAGTATAATATACACCATCTTCAGCCCTCAGACAATATTCAGTCGGTGCTTACTTACTGCACGGGGCCAGCTATCATCCCGTACAAGTCTTAGAATGAAACTCCTCAGGCTGCTGGCTAACTATCCTTGGATGCAGTCAGGAGTACACACATTCATTGGGTTTGCTATGCTGTCAGGGACAAAAGTCCTGTAAGGAGAGTGGGGAATTCTAGAGCAATTAAGCAGTTTGTCAAATAGCAAAGTGAGCTCTTGCTGAATGGGGCATTGTTAAGTATGAACTCCAAGGAGAGAGGGGATGAAAGTGAGGCCCTTCAGTATCAACAAGCCTTCACAAAGGAAGCATGGTGAAGAGCCCTGGGTAGGTGTGGTCACTTGAGAAGGTGGGGAGTTGGCAGGACTGGGGTCTGAGAGGGAGAGAGGAGCCTCCTGACCTCCCTAGGAGGCCGAATGCCAGTGTGGTCACCTCACAGGACCATACAGCATTCTTCTCATTCTCTGCAGTTTCATCTTTGATAATAATTTTTTTAATTATCTAAGCTTGCAAAAATCCTGCTCACTGGGACCTGTGCGTGACATGTTCTCACTTGGCCTGATTTTATACCGCTTTGATTTGGGGATTTGGGGTGTTGTGGTCAAGAGGTGGAGGCTCTGCCAGCATTCAGAGACCACAGAGACTGCTTCCTATAAGTCTCTGAGCAACCTGCAGTGGTTCCAGGTCACCTGCTCTGGGACCTCTCTGCCTCTCTCATCATTGACCTGCAAGTGTCTTGGTGTTGGCCTAGCCTCCCACGGTCAGACACTAGCCACTGATCTTCCCTGGTGCCCACATCTCAGCCAGGGGTCCATTCGTCTCTCATCTTGTTCTTCCTCTGGCTCCATAGCTGTTTGAGGCCTTTGTGTAATGGGAAGAAACTCTTCCTTTGGAAATAGGGAAAATGGCCATTTTCTCTGCTGCCAATACAGAAAAAAAAATGATCTCAATTTTCTGTGACTGTTCTCAGAGAGGTAAAATCTGCCAGTAGCCAGTCCATGGATGAGAGAGCTGAGAGGGTAGAGGACAGGTGGTAATGGGGCTTAGTTCCCCTGCCTGGGGCACCCACAGCCCTTCCCAGGACATTCTTCCTAACCTTGGCCTCTGTTGACCACACACCTGTGTTGGGCAACCAATGCTCTGTCTGCTGAGCACTGATTTTGCCCTCCACTTGGTGTTGGGCACTGAGTCATCCCTGGAGCCAGCAGAGAACCCTGTTCTGTTTCTGCCTGGCTCTGACATTCAGAGCTTTCCTCCTCCACCCACCCTTTCCTTGCACTGGGCATTAAACTCCCTGACTCTGTTGCCCCTTTCATGGTGATTTGGGCCAAGTTTCTTAACCACTCTCTGCTTAAGCTCCTCTTCTGCAAAGGATGATGGTCAAAGCACTCCGATTGCGGGGTGTGTTGTGATGATTCAGTGAGTTGCTTTATGCCAAATATTTCAGCAGATCGCACCCAGCACAGAACAAACGCGTAAAAATGACGGTTGTCAATATTATCATTACTAATGTTATTAGTGTGTGCCAGGAGCCATGTTGAGTGTGAAGACGAAGCTATCTGTCTCTGATAATCTGTTCTTAAAGAGGTTTCTAATGCAATGTCTTAGAGAGAGGAGACTTGTCACTGAACAACTGGAGCCACCACGGAAGGGACTGGGAATGCTGCAGGGAGGGAGGGAGGGAAGGTCGGAGGGGGAAGGAAGGGAGAATTGGGAATTTAGAGAGAGCATGGGAGGCATCTAGGAAGAGGTGGCTCAGGAGCCCTGGTCAGGTTCCAGGATGCTGTTCTGCAGGTAAGGCAGTCAGTGTCGTCTTCTCCAAGGGAGACAAAACCAGGGCAAGGTGACTGCTGGCCTGGTTCTCAGCACCTAGGGGTGAGGTGAACAGGTAAACTGAGGCTGCATGCTGGGGAGCAGTATGGCAAGCTAAATGCCAGGTGTGTGCGTAGCCATTCCTTTCCGAGATGTTCTGTCTAGAGACCTCTCAAAGCTGTGACCCCATGTTCCACAAAGTGTTCAGAAGCTATTGAGAGTTGAGGTTGATACCGTACAGACAGCATTCTTAACAGTGGCCAGGTCAGGGGGAAAATTGCAGATCGGTCCAGAGTGGAAGGAAGTTGTAGTGCTACCATCTGGAATTGTGGGTCTTGGCGTGGGAAGTGGCCATTAACTGCCATCTCATGTACCCCCTTGGGCGGTGAAAAGCCCACGTTCAGAACCAGGTTTGGTAGCGAGTGCTGCCTCTGTGGCTGGCTGAGGAGCTGAAAGGGCTGGATTCTCTACCTACAAATTTTGTTCTGCAGATGTGCAAATGGAAGGTGGGGAGCCTGTGACCCAAGGCTCAAGACATGGAACTGTCAAGGTCCAGAGTTCCTGGAGCCACTTGCATTATGGACTCTTGGACAGCTCATCAGAGCCCAAGCCTAGAGACCCCCAACTCCCTTCACTGTGTGATGGAGGCCCAGCCAGCCTCATTTCACTTTACATCCCTCAGCCAAAGGCTTCTGGGAGCCTGCGGTCTGCAGGGAGGCCTCAGGAGCCCAGTCACATTGGTGGGGGGTGTTAGGGGCATTCCACGGCACCCCAGCCTGTGCAACCCTTAACCACTACAGTGAAGCCAGGTGACCTGAGAGCCAGGGACTTCAGAAGATTGGTCCCCCGAGCCTTAGCTTCCCCACCTGCAGCCTCAGAGCATTGGAGCCTTCTCTCAGAAAGATGTGCAGGGGTAGAGCCCACTGTGGAAGCACTGGGAACAAACAGCAGGCACCTGCCACAGGGCTTAGTAAACACAGGTTTCTTCTTTTCTCCCTTGCCCAGAGTCAGGCCTCTGCCTGCCAGGAAGCACATTCAAGATTATGCCAAAGACTTCCCGGAGAGCAGTTGTCTGGTGATTGGGGGTTTTGTTTTGTTCTGTTGGAGTCTTTTATTTTAAGCCTTAATGCCTCCTAGCAACACACTGTTGGGTTTTAGGACCACAGTAGCCATCTCAATACCCGCCCCCACCAGCACCCTGCTGCTCCCCAGGTCTCTGCAGCAGCCCAGGTCCCTAGCACAAGCATGGCACTTGCCTGGAGGGGTCTTGACCTCCTGAGATTCACATCCCTATCAAGCAATCCACAAGATGGACAGAGGATGACCTCCACCCCCACAGTCAGGGTCCACGTGTAGGGTCCCAGGGCAGGGTTCTGTCTCCAAACCCTGGTCTCCCTGCTCCTGCAGCCTGGAAGCTCACAGGGACAACACGGAATGAGTCTCCAAGGCCTCATTACACTTCTGTATATCTGTCCCTGCATGTCTACCGTGGGAAGAAAATCCTACCCATCCTAGAGTCCTCAAAAGGTGGGTCGTTAGAGCAACATGCCCCGTATGGCACCTACAAATCTTGTGACAAAAGTCATGAAGCCGCTGTTAGTGATGTTATTGGCACCAGGGAACCCTCAGGAGTCGATTTACACAGGCCTGTCTCAGTGGCCCTCACACCCACTCCTGCCCCCACCACCTGCATTTTTCTTCTTCCTCTGCTATTTTCTTTCCCCACCTGCCCCTCCCCCACAATGATGGCGTGGATGATCAAACCTATCCTCCCAGGGCTTGGGGATAGGGGTTAGGGTCCTCGATTTTATTGCCCAACGGTAATATAGCAGAAACGATGTGTCTGTCACAAAGTAATTTTAACACTATATTCCAATTCATCTGTGCAAAAGATGGTTGTTTCCTCATGGAAGCCCATAGGAAGCTGTGAGTGTATGTTTGGAGTTCCTGTTTCCTTCTGTCGGGGTCACAGCCTCAGAACTCCGGCCTTCCACTCTGCCAGCAGCAGGCTGAGCTCCTTTTTGAACCCCACCCCCAGGCACACCAGCTTCAAACCACACATGTCTCACCTGCTGGCTGGGGGCACCCAGGACTCTTCCCCTCAGAGGCACTTCCAAGGCCTACTTTTAGAGGATCCCACTAGTCCTGACCGGCTTCTCTTGATTCTTGAAAGTTCCCTGTCAACTTAGAGCTGGCCCTGCCTTTCCCGGCTGTGGTGACTCATGCTGGTGATGATGGTGACCCCAGTGATGGTGCCTGGAGCTTCTGTACCTCACCCCCACCCACTGCCGGATTCTGGCCATCAAGGTCAAATGCAGTCACCCTTCTGCTCAGTGTCCCCTCACCTCACCAGGACAGAGAGCCAGATCCTTTGCAGCAGGTCCCGAGCCTACCGGGACTGTCATTTCTCCCCACCCTGCCTCTGACCTCGCAGCTCACACCACACTGGCTTCCCAGCTCTCCTCAGCATGCTGAGTGAGGTGACTCAGAGGCTTGGTCTTCAGGCCCCTCTGTCCTTTGGTCTCTCAAATGCTTCTTACCAGTGCAGACTTCCCTGGCTACCTCTGTCCACTCCCACATCCCTGGGACTTCTCCTATGACATAGTCCAGAGCTGGGTCTACTTGCTAAGAGGTTGAGCCCCCATCTGAAGGGAGGCCCCTGCCAGCAGAGAACACATTTGTTTTGTTGAGTGTGTTACCCAGCGCCTGGACCAGGGCCCAGCACAAGGATTCTTAGTCTGTAACGTGAAAGGAAGGAGTCAGTGGTAGGTGTGGCCCCCTCTTGAGCTGCTGGGCAAACAAACTAGTTCTGAAACAGGTGACAGAGACAGGAGCCAGAGGTAGAGAAGGTATCCCTTCCCGCACGTAACTCATTCACCGTTCGTCTGTCAATCTTAGAGAAATGGCTTGCCTTCTCTGTGCTTGGTTTCCTCCTTTACATAATGGAGTACTAGTAGTATGATCCTCATGAGGTCAGTACAAGGAACCAAGGAGATAATGTGGGCCCGGAGGAAGGTTTGGCTTATGGTACTTGCTCAGTAAATGGCAGCTGTTGTTAACTTAATGCTGTTGAAGGCTTTCTCTATACCGAGCATTTAGCACACACTGGACGAGTATATGGCAGCCACAGGCTGGCACGGGGCAAGTGTGCAAGCAGGTTTGGTGCCATGCAGTTGATGCCAGGTGGCAGAGGTGCCTGCAGAGTACCTGGTCTCACATGGCCTTTGGAGAGGGCTAGAGGTGGCTGCCCAATTCTATGCTAAGCAGCAACATGTTGGATCACAGCAGTGCCATGGCAGTGTGTGTGTGTGTGTGTGTGTGTGTGCGCGCGCGCGCTCTCGCAACTGAATGTTTGACAGTTTTTTTTTTTTCTGGAGCCTGCTCACTAGTCCATATAGTATGCAGTGAGGCGGGATCAAAGGTGTTTCAGCTCTACACCACACTGGGGGATAGACTGTTTCCTGGCATCAACCTTCTTATCTGTGAAGGGAGAATCCTGGGAGTCAGCAAGCCAGTGGGAGCAGAGGTTCCAGAAGCAGATGGTAGGAAGGTGCCTTGTGGGCACGTCAACACAGAAGGGGAAACCCCTGCTCTGTCATAGGGTACCACAGCCCTATAGTCCCATCCCCAAGAATCACACTCCTGCTCTAAGACTGTATAAGCTGGTTTGCATAAAACTATCCCTAGGCCTTGCCTTTAAAAGTCTTTGTCTTTTCTCTAAACAGCCCGTAAATGATTTCTGCAAATTGCTCTAAGTAGGGAAAAAAAAAGGAAGAAGGAAAAGAGAAGGAGAAAAAGAAATAATAATGTCAGTGCCAGCTGCCTGACCAGAATGTTGATGAATCTCCTGCCTGCCCCTATTCCTTCCCACAAGCCCAAACTGTGCCTCCTCCCTCAGGCAGGAGGTGGCCATCAGACAGGAAGGCGGTCTCACAACCTGCCCTGCCACTGCAGATCTCCTTGGGGACATGCACCTCCCTTGTCAGTCTACCGCTCTTCAGGAGGACCTGCCCTTCTTGCCAGTGTAGGGGCTCCCTGGAAAAGGCAGGGCCTGCCCATCAGAGGGGCCCGGATTCCCTCTAGGCAAGGATTGGGTGGGAACACTGGGATCCCCTCTAGAGCCTGGTTTCTTCCACCATCGTTCAGACAGCACAGGCTGGTTCCCAGACTGAGACCTCGGGCACATGCTGATTGGTTTGATCATCTGTCACCCTGCACAGCTTTCCCCAGCACATGCTGTGTGCCAGAGCCTTTAGGATGAAGCTTTCCTGACGCGGTCTGAGCGCTGCATTAATCTTTGGGCATAAAGATACATATATAGAGGCAGTGTGATACTGTGTCTATAGCAAAAGAATAGTAGTAGCTTCACCCCTGAGGCTGATGACCTATCCAGCATGGGTTCTTGTTTCTGTTAACTGGACCATGCACGAATTCCATCTTGTGAAGAAGACCTTAAACCCTATAAGAAAGTGGTTGGTTACTTCCTCCTGCAAGCACAGGCACTTAGAGGAGATCTAGAACCAGGCCCTAGACGTGGCCTGGCTCTCCTGGGGCAGGACCTACACTTGAAGCTCAGCATGGAAGCCACCCCTATAGTCTTAGATCTAGGCTCCAGTCCAGACCACCCCCATGCCATTGTGACCACAGCTCTGTTGTGGTGTGAGGGCCAAGGTAGGGGCATGCAGCTCTGGGACATTTGGCCTACTTTCTCCTGCTTCTCTCCTGTGTGTGCACCGTGCTTGCTACTGTGAAGTATTACCATTGCCTGGCATTGCCAGCCCTGACATCACCATGTAGCCGTAAGACCTTTTTCCTTGCCCAGGCCAGTTTCTCTGTGTGAAACATAATAAAATTGTATGAAATCAGTGATTTTTCTCCCAGTAATTTTAAGCACAGAAATGTATGCCACACATGATAACACAATACGTCATAACATCTTCATACCACATACATGAACAGATGATAGGTGTCACAGATGAAAGCCAGCAGGTGGATGAAGGAAAGTGAGGTGTCACGAGTCCCACTTTCCCCATGACACCATGGCTGCCCTCAAACACATCCATGAAGCCAGTAGATAGGCACTAAGTCTGCTGTCACCGTGCAGCTGAGGGCCCACAGGGCATTGCTGATAAAAGCATCCACGGACCTCCATGCTCCCTTTCCCTGAGACCTCAGTTTCCCAATGGAGGTGAGCCCCAGGGAGATGGACTGGCTCCAGCACCCATGGACACTAGATGTGGGATTAGAGCCACAGGCACCGGAAAGGCTTGGGTGGTAGCAGACAGGGGTCTGTACCAGTCTTGTCCACCTTCCCGCGGGCAAACTGTTCAGATGCCGCAGAACCACCATTTGCCATCTTCTTGTGCTCCCTTTGATGTGCCGAGAAGGAAGGAGGATGAACACAGACACAGCCTCCGCTCCCTCTCCCACTTAATTGGAACCCAATTAAGTGAATAATTGTTACAAATGTGAAATCACCTTCCACAGCTTGGGGATGTGGCCTGCACACAGCATGAGCCGCAGGCCTCTTACAGACAGACTTGACCTAGTGCTTGGATCCCCACAGTGGGGTGTGTTGACCCAGAGCTCCCCAATCTTCCTCTCCACTAGTTACCATAAAACTCAGCCAGCTGCCGCCCCAACTCATGGCCGTTGAGCAGAGTAGTCCATCCAGGCTTCGGCCTCTGCTCAGACACTCACACCCTGCTGGATTGTCTCTGTGCTAGGCCTGGCTCACTAGCCCTGAGCTCACGCATACCCGCTCGCCCCTCGTAAGTGGCAAACATGCATAGGAAGTCAATCAAGGCAGAGAGGTGGGTGCCACCAAGGACAGTGAGAGGAATCCCACTGGAACATCAGAAGCCTTAGGCAAAAGCTTTCTAAGGAAGGGGATGTGCTCCCGGGGACTGTCCACAGTCCGTCTTTCCTGACAGAGGGAGCAAGGACAGGTATACGGAGAATCAGAGCATGGAAGACAAATGGCTCGTTTTAGGGAGTGTCCTAGAAGCCCGTGCAGTGAACACCCCACCCCCAGAGGCATTTGCTGACATCACATACCTACTGTGCTCTGGGCAGTGGAACCATGGTGGAATGGTTCATTTGGTGTAAGATTCTGCACACGGGCTTTTAGGGCAGGAAGACTTTATTGGTGACAGAGACAAAGTGGAGGAATCCCTTTGCAACTGTGTGATGAGGACTTGGATTGAATTGGGGATGTCTGGGTTCAGAAGTACTCTGTCAGAGGATGATGATCTTGGCCACTCAGTAGAGTCTGCCGTCCAGCTTAGCATCTGAATTTGCTCCTAGTTAATTCTTGGACTAACCCAATGCTAAAGCAAGGCAGGGAGTAGAGAATAGCTGGGACCCAGAAGCCAGCATTGCATAAGGTTCCTGGCACTGAGATTGGTCCAGGGAGATTCCCCAATGCTGAGAGACCGGATGGGTGGAAGATCTGGAAGGATCTCAGGGGTCAGAGGACAGGAGGAGAGGAGAAAGTATATTGGACATGGGCGTATGTTATTGGTGTGTGTGTGTGTGTGTACGGGTTCATGCACATATGTATGTACATATGCATGTAAAGTCCAAAGGTCCATGTTACATGTTTTCCTCTTCCACACTCTGGTTTATTGTTTGAGACATGGTTTCTCACTAACTTTGGAGCTCACTGAATTGGCTAGCCTGACTGGCCAGGAAGCCTCAGGGACTCTTTTACCTCTACCTCCCCAGTGCTAGGGTTACAGGTACCTGCCACCACACCTAGATTTTTCTATGGGTCTCCATATTTGCACAGTAATCACGTAACCAGCGGAACCATCCCAGATCAGTCCCCAGACCAATCTTTGAATGATTCGGATGAAACCTATTTTCGTTTTCTATCTGTATCTGTGGTTGCCTTTCTCACTTGGTTCTCTATTCTGGGTCTAGGTGCTCAAGGCCGGCCTCCTAGAGCCTCTGTTGAGTCTCTCTGTTTATGAAGATGGGGCTATTTACAGCATGAATTGTGAATAACGTGTTTGGTGGGCTAGTCTTGGAACGCTAGCACAGACACCATACTCTTAGCATTCCAGATCTGAAGTCCAGAATGCTCCAAACTCAGAGACGTTTTGAGAGCAGATGTGACATCCCCCAGATGGAAAATTCCACACCCCACCTTATTAAACAGGCCACAGTCAAAGTGCAGATGCATTAGAAATAATATATATGAAATATCCATCAAGGTGCATATTTGAACAAGACATAATTTCGTGTTTACTCTTGGGTCCCATCCCTAAAATGTCTCCAACCGAAAAGAATCTGAAACTCAAGACCTTTTTAACCCTGAGAAGTGTTTCCAGGCTCCACCTGTCAATCTCCAATCAACTGTTCATGAGCAGTGCACTTAAAATTAAAAAGTCTGAGTGGAACATTAATGTGGGAGGGGGCAGGGTTGGACGGACATAGCCTGTTTGACCCGTCTCTTGAGGGTCCTCTCTGAGGTGCTTCTGAGGAGAAGCAGCTGAGACCAGAGAAGAGCTGACAGGTGTGGGACAGGCCTGGCCCTGAGCCAACAGTGGAACTGGGAATGCATAAAGCATGGGGATGCTTTTCTAGGGGCCTGAAGAGGGGGGGAGACCAAGAAAACAGCTCCCGTAAATCAGATTCCAATCAAGAAAAGGAAGTATGCAGATGGAGGGGGGGAACTGTGAGGCCAAGTCAGGGGATCTGTGGGAGCTGGGGTACATAAGCACTAGGTCTACATGGTCTCCCATTGACATTCACTGTGGCAGAGAAAAGATCTCCAACTTGGATAATGGGGATCGATGGACAAGTGGTCTGGCTGCCGCTTCTGCCTCCTCATCCCTTGTCCTTCTCCCTCCTCTTGTTTTTTGTTTCGATTTGGAATTGTTTTTGTTTTGAAACAGGGTTTCTCTGTGTAGCCCTAGCTGTCCTCGATCCCCCTTCTCTAGACCAGGCTGACCTTGAACTCAAAAATCCACCAGCCCCTGCCTCACTAGGACTGGGATTAAAGGCATGTGTCACCAACTCCTGGCATCCTATCTGCCTTCTTGAAGTATAAAATTCTGGCAAATATAGCCAACAGGCATTCTGTGGACTAAGTTCAAGGAGTTCTTGCCGATAGACAGGCATGGGGGCGGGCAGTTAACTTGCCCCTGCATTGCTGAGGAGAGAGGAAGCTTCTAAGAGAGAGAGACACAGTGGCACCCAGCCCTGGGAGGAGCCTGTTCTGCTGCTGCCCCCTAGGAGGCCCACTGCCAAAGATCCCATGAAAAGTGTCTTTGGAGCCCCCTTCCGCTGATCCCAGGGGTTGCCCTCAGAATAAGGGGATTGGGGTCTCCACGGAAGCTGTTCGGTCAGCCCTAGGGGGAGTGAGGTCTTTACCCAGAGACCATTTTGTCCCCAAAACCCCAGCCCTGCTTCCTGAGGATGGTGGACTCAGAGAGGCAGCCATTCACAGGGGAGATGACCCTGGTGGCCTTGGGGGAGGGGCTGTCCCTGACCACACAGGGTGACAGTGATTAAATGCACCAGCAGCTGGGCCGTTGGGCCCTCCCTGCTGCTAATTTGGGTCAATTAAGCCAATTTGTCTTTGTTGACTGGATGTCCTCTCTGTAATGGCTTTGGCCCCTCTGGGACCAGGGAAGAAAAAAATGGGGAGGAGGAGTCTCCTGACTACAAGGCTCTTCTCCCCCCCCCCACGACACCCCAAAGCCCTGGGCTCGGGGGCTTCTGGACCCTTGTGACCTTCCATTGTCCTGAGGGTGTTGTCAGCAGCCTCATCCGGCAGCTGCCCCAGACTTCACCTCGTCTCACAGCAGAGTGAACTTTTCAGAGTCTGCTCAGATGGGAGCTGAACCCAGCCGTGGGGCCCTAGGCCCAGGATTACTGTCGGTACCTTCTGACCTCTGCCCTTTCCACAAGAGGCTTGCTTTGGGCTGGCCCTGCTGCTATGAAACCCCTTCCCCAGGTTTCCTTGGAAACTCACTTCTGAGGTAATCAGGTTCTACCTTGCTCAAAAGAAAGGGAAGAATGCTCAAAAATTGATGGCTTCAGAGGGAAGAGTGCTGTCTGGCACTGGGCATGCTCCTGAGAGTGTTTCTGTCTGTGGGATTATAATGAACCTATACCCACAAGTCTGGCCTCCCCACTGTTGGCCTGGGTAAGCAAAGGTCAGAGGTCAGACTTCCACACAGCCCTGTTTTCTCTTGCTGTGAGCCCTGCATGCCTCTTCATTTCCTGGACCTCAGTTTACCTATACCTAGCCCTGGAGGCATGGGGTCATGCTTGGCCTGGGCTCCTGTAGCTCTCATATTGGAACGGTTGGCCTAGAGGTAGTGTGGTATGATGGGCAGTTTTCTCTTGTTCCTGCCTCGGAAATGTCGCCTTACTTCTTTCTCCACTCTGGACAGATGAGTCAGGGAACTGTTGTCATATATAGGGACACGTGGGGACTAAGAAGACACAAAGCTTCCTTGTGTTTCCCAACGAAGTTGCGTCATCTCCGCAGACTCAGTGGAGGGAGGTACTACCCAGGTCAGTGGGTCATGGGGGAAGGGTCAGCAGTCTCTGGGGAGAAGAGCTAGGCAGGGCCAGTCCCAACGGTGCACGCATGAGTCAGTCGTGCGCACTCATAGGATGGCTTCCTGAGCTCACCCTGTGACAGGTGAAGATGGGAACAGGTCAGAGGGGGACAGAAACAAGTGGAGGCGTTGAGTCATCACTTGGAGTGCCTTCTCTCTAAATACAGCTCACTGGACTTGCCCTGTGTGGCATCAAGGACACCTTCCCATAAGCTGTGGCCCTTGGTCTGAGCTCTTTTGTGTGGGCCCAGTGATCCCCATGCCTGAGTCCTTGGTGGTTATCTGAGTGAACAAACCTAGTGACTAGAAGGGAGACTAAGTGAAGGGCTAAGGGGCTAAGGCAGTGCAAGAGATCTGTGTCCCCTCCCTCCACCAAGTGCCCTCCTCAAGGCTAAGCCCATGAGGTGTGTCACGTGTGTGACCTGCTCACCTGCCTAGGCGTCAGTACTGAGGGTGTAACGCTAAGGGCTGATAAGGGGCTGACAACTCAGAGTCCCACAGGGACCAGAGGGAATGTCTCAGTCCCTTCTATTACTGCTGGGTGTAGTCATGGAGACCCAGGTGGTTCCCAGCCAGAAAGCTGTGCAGGTGCATGCCATGGGGGCAGTCCATAATTCTCAGGTCCTTCTTCATGCTGAATTGTCACCCATGCTGTCTGGATACCTGGGGAGAAGAGAAAGTGTGTGGTAGTTTGCCTTCATGGGGGCCTGACAGATGGGTTTATATAATGAGGCTGAGGGCACATTGGCTTAAATCATGGAGGGCCCCTCCCACTTCTCCTTCCCCGGGTATGATCTTGACAAGGTCCCCCACCAGTCAGCCTTTTCCTGGGGTGTTTCTGGGCTCCCAGGCTGTGCCTTCCCACCTTTCTAAGTCTCCTCTACAGTGCCTGTCCCTTAGCTGGTGTGCCTTCCTGGGTACCCCATCTCTGCTGAGAGTCTCGAGATCCAGCGGACAGACACCCTTTGAATGTTCTGTGTAGGTCCTCAGCTTTGCCCCTCCCCTAGGCTGGACCCCATATTGTCCCCCCCCCCTTACTCAGATATCAAATAGGAGCTATCACTGTTGTCCTACATACCCTTCCTCTCCATCCTTCCCTGCACACCTGGCCCAAGCCCACCTGGTGTCTGGACTTTGTTACCAGAAAGTCACACCTAAAATGACAGTAAAGCACCATGCACCATGTGCCCAGATGGCCCTGGACCCTGACCTGGGGGCTTTTAATTTATAAGACACACACACACACACACACACACACACACACACACACACACACACACACACGTGCGCGCAAGCGCGCTCACACACACACATTCACACACCAGCAGCAGCAGCAGGAGATCACTGGGGGCTTTTCATTTATAAACACCATATACACACACCACCACCACCACCACCAGCAGCAGCAGCAGCAGGAGATTACTGGCCCAGGAGTGGCCAGAACTTGTCCAGATAGCCCTTGTCAGTGTGGAGCAGCCAGGCCTCAGCACATAGTCTGTGCTCCTCAGAGAGCTCTCAGGAAGGGTCCTTCCTGTCACTCTTGATGTTCAGAAACTGTCACTCAGCTAGACCTGGGCAATCGCATCCTTAGAGTGCCCCCTGCAGCCTGCTCTCTGGGTTTCTTCTCACGAAGTCAGCCAACTTGTCCCCAACACCTTCTGGCCCCCCATCAGGAGAGCAGATGCCCCAGTTCCAACTAGTGACTCCCATGGCCCTGTTTTTTGACCTTACCGTGTCTTCAGTGTGTCACACATTCCCTTACTCTCTTCCCCAAACACACGAGCCTCACCCCATACAAATGACCAGTGACATCGGAACTTAGCATCCTATGGGACCCCAGTTCTCTCTCTGACACCACCTGCTTGCTCTTCCTGCCTGTATTTCTGTTGCTGGTTTTGTGTTTTGAGACAGGACCTCAGTATATAACCTAGGATGACCTAGAACTCACTGCAGTCCTCCTGCATCTGTTCCAGAGTGCTGGGATCATGGCTCGACACTATCAAACCTGGCGTCCTAGCTAATGCCTAGCTATTCTCCTCACTGCAGGCTCTGCACAGGCCTCCCGGATGGGAATCCTCACCCCTGCACTATGCCCCCAGAAACCCTGTTAGTTGTTTGCAGTTCTGTCCCCTCAGAGACCAGTTGTGACCTCCCTATGAACCCCCCCTCCCCCGGCATTCATCCAGGGCCTGGAAGGAAGGAACCAAAGAGTAGATGCATTCTGAGGAGAGAGAGCCCGTGGCTTGGGTAAAAGATTGCTATTTATAGCAGCTGCCAGCGTTCATTACCAAGGCAATTCTGGACCAGGCTTTGGAAGCCCTCACCCATCTGTCCCTCTGCCGGCCCAAGAGGAAGGTGGGAAGGTGGCTGGCACTGTAAAGGACTGGTGGCTAAGCCACAGGAGGTTAAGCAGATTACACAAAGTCGTACAGCAGGGAAAAGGCTGGACTAGGATTTGAAGCTACCTTCTCTGGGTGCAGAAGGGAGACTTGTGGCTCCTGGGGCCGGAACCCAGCTGTCCTGTGTGGTTTGGGGAACCAGGTAGCCCGGGGAGAAGCAGAACATTTGGAAGGTGCAAGAGCAGACTGTGCTGGTCTTTTACTTCCTGGAAGGCACTTGTATTTCCTTATGTAATCAGCTGTGACGTCGTAAGTGAGCAGACACAGGTCTCTTATTCTTGACTATTGCATGGTCAATTGAGGCCCTCAGAGCGTGAATTAGTATGACAGGTAAGGCTGGGTTTAGCTCAGGAACCGTGTTGTGAGTCAAAACTGGGCACAGCAAAGCCTTAGGAACAGAGGCTAGGCACCCTCAGTGCACCCTCTGCAGGGGATGGGGTCATGTAAGGAGGATTTTAATGCCAACACCTATTGAAGGCCTCTCTCTGCTGAAGCTAATCCACCCCAGCCTTGTGACTACCCAGACGGGGGGACCATGTCCCATACAAGCAGAAGATGAAAGAGCCCTGTGCTAAGTAAGGCACAACCCTAAGCCGAGTCCTTGTGTATGGACAGATGGAGGGTGGGGTAGCAATCAGAGGCCCCCTCCACACATCTGTGAAAGATTTTTTTCATCAAATATTGTCACAAAAGCGCATATAACACATACCCTCAATACATACACACTCAAGAAATCTCATGATCTGAAGCAAGGAAAGTCAGCAGGTACCCAAAGCTTGGCTGTATGGACGTGGGCTTTGTCTGCTGGACTGAGAGTTGTCTGGCTATGTTTCTCCCACTGTGTGTGTGTGTGTGTGTGTGTGTGTGTGTGTGTGTGTGTGTGTATGTCTATGTGACTGTGTATCTGTGTGTATGTGCATATCTGTGTGTGCTTGTGTATGTGTGTGAGTGTATATTGGGGGTGTTGCTAGGGAGTGACCCAAAGGTCTTCTACAAGCTAAACAAGCCCTCTACTGCTGAGTCACCTCCCCAGGTCCTCTTTTTAAAATTACATAAAAAATACTTTGTTTGTGTGTGAGTGTGCGCTCACACTTATGTGCCACTGCATATGTGTGGAAGTCAAAAGACCACCTTCAGGAGTCAGTTCTCTCCCTCCATCCGGGGCTCTGGTGGTTGAACTCCATTTGCTGGACTCGTGCAGCAAACTTGTGTATCTGTTGACCCATCTTGCAAGTCTCCCAGCCCTCTATTTAGTTAGTTATTTTGAAACAGGGTCTCAGTAAGTTACCAAGATTGCCTTGAACTTTGACATTCCAGGCAGGTTTTTAACTTATGAGCCCCTGCGTCAGTCTCCTGAGTAGCAGGGATTGAAGGCTTGTGCCACCACACTGGGCTGTCTGTAGGTTACTTCTAATGGCCACTTCTTTGATCTTGTTTTGTGAGACAGTATCTTGGGTAGCCCAGGCTGACCGTGAACTTGTAGCTGTGTATCTGACGCCAGCTATGTATCTATATCCTTCTGCCTCAGCCTCTCAAATGCTGAAGTGACAATCCCGTACTGCCACACCCGGCTTTGCCCCCCTTTATATACCTGGCCCAACTTGCAGTATGGTATATTCTGCCCTTACTGACAACACTGTCTTGTGAGCCTCTATGGGTAGGTACCCTGTGGGTGAAAATATTATCAGCTCCCACAAGCCAGACACTTGCCAAGTCCAGAGAGGATGGTGTTCTTTCCCGCAGGCTAAGAGCAGGCTTGTCCTGCTGTGTTAGAGCCTAAAGAATTGGGACCGGTAGGGTCTCTATTGCCCAGCAGCAGAGCATGCCAAAGGTTAGAACTGGAAAAAGCTTGAACAGCCACCCACAAAAGGAACTGAAATCCAGGGACTGGAAAGACATACCCTGCCTGAGTCCTACAGCAGGACTGGATAGGACAGAAGAACCACCAGCCTGGTCCTGGTGCGCCCCAGGTTCCGCCTGTCTGCCCTGGATTTGGTGTGCACCATGTGCTCTGCCTGTTGGCTGCCTCCCAGACTGCTGCAAAAGAGGTGCCTAGCGTAGAACCAGGTCCGACCAGTGTGTCAATCGTCTGTCACTAGTAGCTAGGATGCCACCGCTTGTGCAGTGCTGCCTGTCTTGTGGAGGCAGTGAGCAGGGATAGGCAGTGGACCTTAAGTTGTGCTATTATTCAGAGAGCCTGCAGCCAGACAAAGCAGCGGATTACCGTCTTTGCCAGCAGGCTTTAGAGAGAACTAGGAGGGAGCTGAATAAAGGTCATTCTAGAACTCAGCCTCACTACTCTGGGAAGGTGCTTAGACACGTTTCTGAGACCTAATATATGTATGTGCCTGTGGTAGCTGGAGTGTAATTGGCTCCCATAATCTCATAGGGAGTGGCACTGGTAGGTGTGGCTTTTTTGGAGTGGGTATGGCCTTGTTGGAGGAAGTGTGTCACTGTGGGGGTGGGATTGAGGTTTTCTATGCTTAAGGTATCAACTTCCTGTTGCCTGCAAGATGCTCCTCCAGCACCATATCTGTGCATGCTGCCATGTTCCCCACCATGATGATAATGGACTGAATCTCTGAAACTGTAAGCCAGCCCCCTCAATTAAATGTGTTCCTTGTAAGTGTTGCCTTGGTCATGGTGTCTCTTTGAGCAGTAGAAACCCTAACTAAGATGGTGGCCGCCTCACTGTCACCCCTAATGTTCTCCTCTCCTCTGTATGTCTGGGTTCATGCAGTTCAAATCGTCATATCTCACTAGTTAGTACCCTGATTGACTTAACCTTGAACTCCTTCAGGAGTGTGTGTGCTGGTGTGAGTGGGGATTAACAGAGAAACAAACTGTTCACAGTATGTACATGACACTCTCTGTGGGGCACAAGTGTGTCTGTACGGCCGAGACTCTGATAGCAGCATGAATATGATAGCAGTGCCTCCGTCCATCTTTCCTGACCCCTAGCAGATATGAGTAGCCAACATCATCATCTTCAGAAGGGAAAAGGCTGCTTTTCAGTCGTGGCTTTGCTGGTCCCAGACCGCAGTGGAGTAAATGCATTGCCTGTAGGCCTCTGGTGGGGTGGAGTAAATCCATTGTCTTTTGGCTTCTGATGGAAGTGCATGTAAAACCTCCCTTTTTAAGTCAGAAAGTGAAGGGGGCTGGAGTCCCATTAAGTGTTTCAAGAACCCTTCCCCATGAGCCAAAGACCCTGCTAAGCCACACCTCCTAAAGGCCCTACCACCTCCTAGTAGCACCTGGCTGAGCCTTTGAAATTCCCACCAGACCCTAATCATAGCCACCCTAGATCCCATGAACCTCTTAACGAGCAGAGACTTTGATGGTTCAAGTTCCTCCTTCTCTCCAGTTGTATCCCACATTCAGATAAAGCAGAGTGCTCTGAGTGGCAGCCACATAGATCACGCAGGCTGTGAAACTTCCCCAGTGAATGCTCAGGCTTCTCATATCTGGGATCCTCCCGGGGACGGGGAGCTCACTGTGAGGCAGCTCTTGGTATTTATTGTTGGCATTTCTGACCCGAGACAACTACTCCAATGTCGTGTTCTCTGGCCAGTTCAAGTAGGATTTAGGGGGATCCTAAGACATACCAGTGGTGTGGGGAACATACCAGCTAGAGCTGGAGAGAGATAAGGGTCCCTGTGACGCGCAGACCACAGGGAAGCAGACTGATGTAGCAACATGGTGTGAGGGGAAGGTGTTTAGATGGGAGAAAGATGGGCCCGTGGTTGTCCTGAAGAGGAGGACCCCTTATCCTGGATGGGCAGCAGATACCTCTTTTCCTAAGGGAAAGTCTGTTACTCTGTTTATAATACCTGGATCCCAGATGTGTATATCACACAAACACACCAAATGTGTACATTACACACACATCAAGTGTGTACATTACTTACACACCAAATATGTACCTTGTACACACCAAATGTCTACATTACATGCACACCCAAATGTGTAGATTACTTATACATCATATGTATACATTACTTACATACCAAATATGTACCTTGTACACACCAAATGTGTATTACACGCACACCCAAATGTGTAGATTATACACATATATACAACAAATGTGTACATTACACACACACAAATGTGTAGATTATGCACACCAAATGTATACATTACACACACAAAAACATGTAGATTACATACACACCCACAGACCAAATGTATGCATTATACACTCACACATCAAATGTGTACATTATATACACACACAGATACAGAGGGATAGAGAGAGAGTGAGCACTCAAGTGAGTAATACTACAGTTTCCTGAAGACACCAAAAAGATGTCCTCCAACTCAGTTAGGTTCTCACTGTCTTCTAGAGACATGCAGACCTCACAGGTTAAGGACTTTGTGCCACAAAGTCACTCCCAATTCTGTATTCTACTTGGGCCGCCAGGGTACCACAACCCATCAGCTTCCTGACATAGCCACTCAAAGAACTCAGGACAGCTACTCACTGTTCCCAACTCCTGTGAGAATTGATAAAGAGCACAGCCAACGGCCCCATGGAGAGGTGTGCAGAGAGAGATCCGCCCCTTTGAGTCTGGGGCACACCACTGTCCTGTCACGTGTGTTTGCCAAGCCAGCAGCTTCCCATGCCCCTCACTGTAGGCTTCTAATGGAGGATCCCCTAAGTAGACACAACGGGTGAAATCCCTGAGGTGTTGGTGTTCAGCCCAGACTCCTAGTCCCAAAGTGCCTAGGGCCAATGGGTGGGACTAAAAGTTTCAATTCTCCAGCCCTGTGGTTGGTTCTTCTGCCAATCAAGGTGCCCCCCCCCCCATATCAGCACATTGGCATAACTAGCTCAAGTGTGTTTGGGGGGCTTTGGTTGTCAGAGCATGCTCCTCTCACCCTTTCTAGGGGAATTCTAGAGTCTGGGCGGTCCCTGAGGGAACAGAGGACAAGACTAAGTACACAGATCTTAAATCACAGAATCACCCTTCCCCCAGGACAGAAGAGCTGGACCAGAGTCTCAGATCTGGAGCCTGGGATGCAGCTGAGCTGCTGTGACCTCTGTCCAAGGTTGAAATCGTGGCTGTGGTCAGAAGGGATGTAGGGCAGAGGTCATGAGGGCCTTCTTGGCTTGATGCTGCTGTCTTATCACTGCTAACAAGACCCTAGGGTTGAGCTTTCTCGGCATAGTTATACTCGTGAGGTTCAACTTTGACCTTCTCCTTTTGTTTTTTATGTTTTTGTTTTTCGAGACAGGGTTTCTCTGTGGTTTTGGAGCCTGTCCTGGAACTAGCTCTTGTAGACCAGGCTGGTCTCGAACTCACAGAGATCTGCCTGCCTCTGCCTCCCAAGTACTGGGATTAAAGGCCTGCGCCACCACTGCCCGGCTGACCTTCTCTTTTTTAACCTTGCCGTAAGGGCTGCGTGCAGGCTAAGCAAGCAATCTGCCACCCAGGTACATCCCAGCCCAACTGTAACCTTCTGAGTGGGATTTTTCTCTTGCTCCTGTGCTGGGAGCGTGGACTGCCAACTTCTCTGCCTTCTGAATCGTCCCACAAATGGAGGACCTGGTGCTTGGCAACCAGTGCCAACTGCAGGCACTTCAAACACATAGAACACGGGTTATCTTGTTAGGCCTGGGGAGCAGGTGGCCTTAGCGATGAAGAGGATGTAGGTGCTTTATGTGGCCTTTACAGAAGCTATGGACTTCAGAAGACCTCAAAAATGCCTAGTTGAATGTTCCATCCAACATTTGGAGTCTGGAGAGTGAGGGCAGTAGAGGTATGACTGATCTGGCCTCATTCCCACATGGCCCTCACAGCAGGACCCCAGGGTGGGATGGGACCTGAATTGCTGTCATCTCAGGCTTCTTAGAATGAAAAGGAAAAACCAACCTGTGAACCAGCCTGGCTATGCAGTGAACCAGCCCAGCTGTGCAGTCAGGACAGGCTTCTTGGAGACAGAGGCACCTCTAAATCTATCCAAATGGTGTGAATTCTAAGAAGCAGTAGTGAGGAAGTATACTCTAGGAGTTTGGGGATGTCTGGGAAGGTTCTGGGTTCAGTTCCATGCAAGACTAACTATTCCCACCTGCTGGGCTTCCAGGACCCTATAGTAGAAGTAGGTAGGGGCAGGAATGTGGGAGTGAGACAGATGGAGTGCACCTCTACCCAAAAGGCAGTGGGAGGCACCCTGTACCCCATGCCAACAGAGCTCTAGTTGGGGAGCCTTGCCCTCCTTGTCCAGCTAACCTCATGGGTGATGAGCTTTGGATATCTGTTGCTTCTAGCTCCCCGTAGCCCCTGGGATCAGTAGCCTTTGTTCTTTCGCTTCCTCTGGCTGCTGTTCGCATCTATGGGCAGGAGCGTGCTGGAGAACAAAGTACCATTCCTCTGCTCCGATGCTCAAGTGGCTCCCCATTGCTAAGGCTCAACGGAAAAACATTATTATGGGGCTAGAACCTATAAGACAAGTAGAACCTGCGTGCAAATCTACAATGAAGCTGCCGCTGGGAGCGAGGCTGCTCTGTAGAGCCCCGGGCTCCAGGGAATGTTGGAGAACCTTCAGAATTGGTCTCAGCTCCTCAGCCTGACATTCAAGGCTTGGCCCTCTTGGTGTCAGGCTGCCTAGTCCAATCCCAGCACTCCACACATCTCTACCACATGCTCCGCCTTCCAAACTGCCTTTTAGCCCCGACTCTTGTTCTCCCTTCCTGCAATGTCTCTGACCTCACCCAGTCCCTCAGCACACAGAAGCCCCCAACCCAATGTCCTTGCTACATCATGTTTCTGGTTCTCTGTGTGGGTTGCTGGTGCCAGAGCCAGGCACTCCCGTGAAGGTTCCCAACATTTCCCACCCTTTAGCACGTTATTTATGTACTTGTCTGGCCTCCCTGTTAGCCAGCAAATTCCTTAAGGGTGGACTCTACCTTCTGCAGCCCTCTCTCCCAGCGGTTCCCAGCAGGGTCTCTGAAGAGCTGAGCTGGATAAATATTTATTTGGTGAATGTCTGTGAGAGTTGGCTCCAAACCCTACTATTTCATAAGGCACTCGAGGCCAGCTGCTCCATGGAATCTCAGCCACTCCCTGTCCGTAACAAGGCCACTATCAATGAGGAATTGGAGACAGCAAAACCAGCTTTGGCAGAGTAGAGAGGAGGCACAGAGAAGTGGGTGCCCACATCTCAGAGAACAGGACCTAACCCACCCTGAGGAGGAAGAAAGGAAAGCCCCGTCATGGAGGATGCCTGTCTGTAAGAAGTCGGGCGCCAGTGAAGCCTGGGAGGCGGAATGTGTGGAACACAGCTTAGCAGACAGAAGAGCTAGCAAGTTTGAGGCACAGAGGTCTGGGAAAGATGGCTGGCGTTGCTCGGGGGTGTGGGTTGGGAAAGGTGAGGTTACGGAAAGAGCGGACGGGAGAGGGTCGGGACCGATGCTCACGGTGCTGAGAGACTAGGGGGGCATTTGGGGATGTTGGTGGGGCACAGAAAGTCAGCACCTTAGCCGAGAGGACAGAGTTGCCATGAGGCAGAAGTCCTGTGAGATCCTGACAGGGATTTCTTCCTCTCCGGAACCATCTTTGCCTAGGGTTGGTGCCACCCACAGTGGGCTGGGCCCTCCCACACGGATCATCGGTGGACAGTTAGCCCCCCTTGCAGGTCCTCTAGAGTTTCTTTGCTTTTCTTGGTGCACACACTTGGGCTTTCTGTCCCAGGCATCATGTTTTCCAGCTTCTGGTGTCCTGGTCCAAGCTGCAGGCTATGTCAGACTCTTAGAAAATGATGAGTTTAGAACTGGGGCAGGGACTCCAGCCCAGACAAAGTACAGGAGCAGAGTACTCGGGCGGAGAGAACGGCCTGCTAGGGCTCACAAGGTTCACTCCTTCCACTTTGGCTCTCCCCAGCCGTCCTTGCCGAAGTCCCTATCGTCGGACCTCACTCTGCACCTCATCTTTAGAACCTAAGTCGGGCGGTCTCTGGTCTGCAGTCACAGTGAGACCAGTCTGACCCCTCAGTAGCACTGTCAAGACTTCCAGTTCATTCATGTATAAGGAAGCCGCTAATGACACCCACCTGGGGAAGTGGTTGATGGGCATTCACTCCAGCTGTGTGTCCTGGGCACCCCTCTTAGCCTCCCTGAACTTCATTTCTTTCATTGACAAAACTAAGGACACCATTGTTCTCCCCAGGGGTTATGGTGAGGGCCAGTGACATGGCCCAATGCCTTGCACTTCAGATGCAGCTCTTGAAGGTTAGTTAGATCCTCATGCACCCTACCCCTAAACAGGTAGGGCCCTGCTGCTTGCAATAGTCCTCATCTCTGCTCAACCCTCGCCAACAGACTGGGGGGCTGACTTGTCTCCTCAGCTCTCCCTAGAGCTTCTCTACCAAGCCCCGCCCCTTACCCAGCAGGTATGCTAGCATGCAATCTCTCTGTCTCTCTCTCTGTGTCTCTGTCTGTCTCTGTACACACACACACACACACACACACACTCCTTTCCTTTCCTTTTCTGTTGTTTGGGCTAATTGTTTATTAGGAGATGCATGCAGGCGGCCCACGCTGGTGGGGGGCTCAGCTTGCTCCGCTATAATTAGGATAATGCACATTAGTCATTTAGTGTAACTCGGCGCTGCGCCCTCCCCCGCCCTCCCCCGCCCTTCCCCGCAGATTCAGTTCCAGCCTAGGCCTGCAACTTTGCACAGGTATTGGCCTCCTTCTCAGTCCTCCCCAGCCCTCCTTCTGCCCTGGCTCCCTCCTCCCTCTCCTCAGAACAGCGACTGTGCTCACCCTCCCTCCCTCCCCCAGGCCTTCCCTCCAGCCTCCTCTCAATGTGTCTTAGTTAGGTCTCTTTCCCTCCCCAGACCCTGCCTAGCCTGCTGGGTTAGGTAGGTGGATTTCAGAGCAAGTCAGAATTCTGCAGGGGATGGTCTCAAGCCCTCCTTCGGCCTGTGCCTCCCACACTGCCTTCCTCCCTGCTTTATGCAGCCCCTTCCTGGCTGGCGAAGGCATGTCTTTGTCTCCAAGGCCCTTTAGTGCTCTGTCCCTGTGTTTGTTTTCATCCCTGTGCTCCTTGCCTTTTGTCCACTTGACACAAGCCTAGACCTATCTAGGAAGAAGGGGTCTCAGGTGAGGAATTGTCTCCATCAGATTGGCCTGTAGGCACATTTGTGTGTGTGTTGGGGGGGGGCATTTTCTTGACTAATGATTGATGTAGGGGGTCCAGTGATGTCCCTGGATGGGTGGGTCCTGTAGCTGGCTGAGCAAGCCAGTAAGTAGTGTTTTCCCATGGCCTCCGCTTCAGTCCCTGCCTCCAGGTTTCTGCCTTGGTTTCCTCTGATGATGGAGGCAAAATGAACCTTTTCATCCCCAAGCTGCTTTTGGTCATGGTATTTTATTAGAGCTATAGGCACCCAAGCTAAGACATTCACCATCTTCCCCAGTCACTAATGCTCACTTCAAACCCTAAGAAACCTTGCCCTGCAAGAGGTTCTATCTATGGAGGTCATGATGGGGGTCTCAAATAGTGATAGTTGAACAGGGAGCTTTCCATGCTGTGGGTGCTGGCCTGGACAGGGGCTGCAGATAGGGACAAAGGGCTATCACCAGAGTCTCAAGGATCTCTTTCATCTCTTGGTGTACACCCACTAACTGACTCCAGGCCCTTGACCCCACTTCCTCCATCCCTGCCCACCCACTCCCATCACATAAGAGTCCTCACATGGGAGGTCATGACTACTGGGCCTTCCACAGTAGCAGCTCCAGGGCATGAGCCGCTGAGCTGGAAGCACAAAGCCTCTTGGTCTTCACAGATCTCTGGAGGCAATCCTGGGGTCACCGATGCAGATGGACCAGCAGACAGAGGCTCTCGACACAGACAGGCATAGGGAGACAGAGTCGCTGAACTGGCAAGGGAAGGTTCTCTTCCCTAGGCCTGAGCCTCTGGGCTCCCTGTAGCCCAGGGACAGCAGCCTGGGTTGTACTTCCTCTAAATCACAGGTACTCACACCCCACTGGAGCTTTGCCTTCTCGCCTTCCGTGTCTCCACCCCTTCATGCAAGTTTCTCCCAGAATGCCACTACAGCGGAGACTGGCAGGGACTAACCGACTCCCAGGACCAGCCTGGTAGTGAGGTTCCGGTCTGGCAGGCAGAGATTCAGGGAGTTCTGGTTCTGATACTGTGGTGGCTGTGTACTGTGAGCAGTCTGTACTCACGGGGTTTCGGGTTCCCTGAATCAGCATCAGCTAGCTGATGTCTCTGCAGAAGCTTTGTGGGCCCCTGGTCACCTGCCCTGGGGTACCTGCTGCTCTTCCTGACTCTCGGATGCAGGCAGGCCCCCTGCTCTGTCTGGGCTGCTCCAGTGGCCTTCTCTCTAAGGAGCTGCAGCTGTCTCGATGGTGAAGGGTTGTGGATAGCAAGCAAAAGGAGTAGCTAGTTCAGGACGGGTGAGCCAAGAAGGGATGCAGGGAGCCTGGCAGAGGTCCTGAGACTGTGCACATACATGTTAGCAGGCATAGCCTCCTCACTAAGACCACATTACTCATTCATTCATTCATTCATTCATTCATTCATTCATTCATTCATTAACTCATTCATACAGTGCTCCATTCAGCAGGAAACTGGTACCAGACTGTGTGCTGAGTGCCAGGAATCAAGAGAACAGCTGGGCCTACCCAAAGCAGGAAACAAACCCCACTGTCAGCAAAGGAGCACTAGCATTGGGGTTCCACATGAGAGGGAGGACATTCAGTAGCTGGGTCTTGGAGGACCCCAGGGCACTGACCCGTGAGGCCATGTGGGGATGCAGTTAACGGTGGTGATAATCACATTTAGGCCTGAGCCATGCTGGGGACATCATGTGGGCAGTTCTTCACTAGACTCTTAAAGGCATTCCCTGAAAGAAGGTGCTGTTCTCACTCCATTTTACTGAGTGGGAGGGGACCAGAGGTGGAGTGCAGAGCCCCTACTCAAGGCCACACAGCGTATAATGGCTGAGCCTGCTGGCCACAGCCTTCATGGCCTATGTCTTCTTCTTGATGCCCTTTTAGTGAAGAGATGGAAGCGCCCAGACAGATGTGGGTGTGGGGCCCCTGAAAAAGTTACAGCAACAGAGACAGGAATCTGTCCCACCCACAGCATTCACGGAAGCCTTGGGTTCTGTCCAGCATAGGGTAGGGGAGTAGGGGGTGCCAGTCTTTGGGGCTGCTTCAGGATCTAGGGGTACAAGGAGGCTACTGAAGCATCTGGGAACTCTAGGCTGCTGGAAGCTTCTCCATTCTTCTTCCCCCATCTACCTCCATCTGCTGTGGGAACTAGCCTGTAACTGGTTAGAAGCATCCTTGAGTACTTAGAAGAATCCAGAAGCAACCCCATGCTGGTCACTGGGTGGGTCAGCAAAGCTGGAGCTACTTGGTTCCGGAACTTAAGCAGAGGACCTTCAACCCAGACACAGGGAGACCCTGCCTATGAGGAGGAGGCCCAGCTACCAATGCTTTGTCCCTTTGAGATGCATTTTGTCCAGAATGGACCTCCCTGGATCACCCATGTGGCACAGGGCAGGGATTGGCTTCACCCGTGCTAGGAAGTTGAGTCCCAGAGAGCACAGGGGCCCTGACACGGGTCACACAGCAGGCCACGGGTAGGACCTCCTGGCTGGCTTCTAGGGCTCCCAGAGCTCACACTCCTCCCAGTCTCTGTGCTTCTTGGGACCCTGCATTATGCACCTGTCACCTCTTAACTTCTCCCATTTAACCTAAGAGAAATTGACAGGGACACTTCCCATAGGCCAAACAGTGCTCTAAGTACTGAGGAAACCATGTCAGCTTTTCCCTCCCCTTGAGCTACATGACCAATGAGTATTGGTAAAGAAACAGAGGAAGAAATGAACGTGTGACACCAGTTCCATCCCTGAGGACACCAATTTACCTACAATGACTTTGTGAACTAGACCGTGACACTGATTTTACAGGTGTAAGAAATGGAGGCTCAGAGAAGTTAAGCAACCTGCGAAAGGTCACCCAGCTAGACATGTCAGAGCTGTCACTTAAATATGAGTTTGTGCAACAGCAGAGCCCCACAGGTTTCCTTCCTTTTCAACAGTCCTTTATTTTTATCCTCAGAACAGCTTCTACCACTTCTCTTCCTTTAAAAAGGCATTTATTGTTTTCAATTTTATAAGCCATACATGTTCATTGTAGACAACTGAGAAATACATAAAAGGATGAAATAAAAAATTGACAGTTACCCAAACTCCCCCCAGCCCAAGATAACACCATTAGCATCCTGATGCATCCTCTCCCTGGCTGGTCTGCATCTGCCCACGTTGTTCCCTGGTGCTTGGCAGCCCTTCTCAGCCAGCGCACCTTCTCCGAGTCCCTCCCCTTTGCACACGTCATCAGCACCCGATCAGGTCTTCATTTGCATATGTTTGCATGTTTAACCCAGTTCTCCTTTCAGACATTTTAAGTTGTCTCTTGTTTACTCGGCTCATGACTGCAAAGCCAATTTCTGTACTAATCCTCCATCGTGTTCCTGCTTATGAGTCTCCCGAGGGAGGGTTTGCTGAGGGAAAGATGTGAAGGGTTTCAAATCCTTTAAAATTGTGTGTGTGTGTGTGTGTGTGTGTGTGTGTTTGTGTGTGTGTGTCTGTGTCTGTGTGTGTGTCTGTGTGTGTGTCTGTGTGTGTCTGTGTGTGTGTGCCTGTGTGTGTGTGTCTGTGTGTGTGTCTGTGTGTGTGCCTGTGTGTGTGTGTTTGTGTGTGTGTCTGTGTGTCTGTGTGTGTGTCTCTGTGTGTGTGTGTCTGTGTGTGTTATGGAGGATTGAACCCAGGGTCTTGCGTATGCTAAGCTGGGCTGTGACTGGCATCCCCAACCCCTTGGTGTCACCTTTGAGGCTGGAGTGTTTGCTTGGCAGTAGGCAGTTGCGGGACACACACCAGGCCCAGGCCCTTTGTTTGATCCCGAGCCCTGGTGGTGGCAGGGACGGTGCACGCGGTGTGAACTTGCTTCCTAGACAGTTTGTGTGGTTGGCACTGTTGCTGTGGGGCCAGGGAACACCCTGCGTCTTTAATACTTGCAAACAGTGGATGTCGTTTGTTTATTATCTAAATGAGCTTTCTCCGAAGCAAGGTTTCCCCCATGGCAGTCTGCCCCACAGGGACACTGGTTGCCATATTATTCAATTTCCTTTTTCCTGCTGGGATATAGGTCACAGAGGGCAGAAAAACAGCGTTCTAAGCCAGACCCACTGCTCAGCTCAAGGAAAGAAGGCCTGGGCTCACTACTCCCTGGGGCAGAGTCCTCTTCCATGCCAGCTTTAACTTCTTCTACCATGTAGGGTTGGATAGTTGGTGGCAGGATGCCCCCTGAACATGGATGACATGGCCCCTAGGAAACCCATCACCTGCCTTTCCTTTCCCCTCGTTTGTTCATCCACCCGGGGCCTGTATCCACCCACAGGTCCGATGAACAGGCTTCCTCTGGTACTGGTAGTCCAGGCACTGCCATGGGCTCTGGGTGTTTGTCATCATAAAATGTCATCATTGCTGCCCTTCAGCCTTGAGAATCTGCCCCTTTGGTGCCCTCGGTGCTCTTCCAATTAAACTTCTATGATGCTAACTACATGTATCCAGGGTTCAGGTGGACATGGAAATCTGGAACTAACTCCTGTGGGATCCCAACTGTGTTGGCCTGCCTGGGTCTCAAGGCCCTATCGGCTCTTCTTCATTCCAGCTTCAAAGCAGGAACTGAAGGGTCCCCAGACACCAACCTTCCGTGTGACCCACATGCCTGTGGATGTGTACACACACACACACACACACACACACACACAGTCACAGCCATCTCCTAGCACACAGACCAGCACCCATGAGCACAGCTGGGCTCCATTGCCTCAAACTCACCAAAGCTAATGACACTTTTTTTTTCTAATTTGAAAGTGATTAGTTTTAATTTAGGGACAATTAGAGGTAGAGGCAGGAGGCATCTGATCGTGATTAGATGCAGGGAGGTGGCCAGTGTCCCCAGCCCTGAGCCTCCAGGGAGATTTATTTCTGCATTCAATAAAGAAAGAGGAGAGGACTAGCCTCTGCACCCAGTCATCGACCATTATGCCTAAGGCCCGTCTGAAATGCCGAGGGCGGGAACTCTGTCCACCCGCCTCCTCCTTGCACGTGTCCCCAGCATCATAAAGGCGTATGACTGCCATTTGTCCAGCATCTACCGGGAGCCTCACTGTACTGCATAAAGCCAGTCTAGCCCCTGGCTGTCATATCCCAGCTCAGATGCAAAGGCAGATACGACAAAACGCAGGCTTGCAGGTCTAATGGCAGAAGTGGTTTTGAGGGGCCTCCATACAGACCAACTGAGGTGATCTGGCATCCTCCGGTCCCAGGAGAATAGCCACTGAGTAATTATGTGGGAGCTCTTTGATGCTCTGCTTGATACTGGCTCCAGAACTGGAGCTGCACAGAGAGACCAGAGACAGAAGACCTTCAGGGGCTGGGGATTGCCAACACCTGAGAGAAATGCCTCATCCCCAGATGCCCATCCCATGGGCAAGCCTTCCCGTGTGTCCTGGTAGATTGGATGCCCTTCCTGCAGGACACTGCTCATTCCTTCATCTTTCCAATAGTAGGAAGGGTTGACCTGGTCCCGCCTTTACAGGAAGGGTCCCTGGCTAGGCATAACCTGGAAGGCTTTGGGATGGTCCCCTGAATGTCCATCACTATCCCACATGCAAAAGATGGACAGTACCCGCAAGTTTTCTTCCTCTGTTACCTTACACAATCACGTACCGGAGGAAACGGAGGCTGTGAAGGGGCAGGAGCAGCCCGTTCTCAAGTAATGATTTTCCAGGAATACCAGGATAAGGCAGCAGGTGGGTGGCTTGGGCACCTGAGACATGTCATCTCGCAGTTCTAAGAGCAGACAACAGAGGTGGTGTGGGTGGAATCTTTTGTAGCGAGAGCCTCTTCCTACTGGTCCCTTGTGTCTCGTGTCATCTTGCCTCTGGGTACACCTGTCTGCTGTCCCCTTATGAAGACATCTTGTCACACTGGGCCTGCAGCTTCCCAATACCTGCCGGGCCTCTTTAGAGACTTTATCTGCAGACAGCCGCATGCTGAGATCTTGGTTGTCTGAACTAGGAGGACATAGTCCAGCTCCTGACACACATCGGAAGACAAAAAAGACAGAATCCTCTTGTGCAGGAGATGCTAACAAGGAAAAGAGACCCAGGTACCAAAATGTGGCCAGAGGCACAAAGGCAGAGCCAGGCACTATAGCTGAAACCGAAGAGCCAGGTGACCTTGGAGCCTAGGGTCATGCCAGTGACGTGCTGTGGGTAGCCTGCTTGGGGGGGGGGGATGTGCTGAGCAGGCACGGGTGAGATTCTTATGTGCATGCATGCATAAGGCAGGGGGCATGCATAGGCTTCCAGGCCTGTCTGCAGGTTTGCCGTGCAGGTCGTCGGCAGCTGCTGTGTGTGAGTCTGCCAAAGCTGATCCCAGCTGTCCTTACCACCCTGTCTTACCCGTCAGTTTCCTCTTACTCACCCGCCACTGACATGCCCTGACCTCCATGTTTGTGTGGATCTCCAGACACTACCCCACATCTGTCTGTCTTTAGCAACCTTCTAAAGCAGATTCAGGGGTGCAAATGTATGTAATCCCAGAACTTGGGAATCTGAGGCAGAATGATCCCAAGTTCAAAGTCAGACTGGGTTACATGGTGAGACCCTGTCTTAAATACACCAGAGAGAGGCAGGGGAGACAGAGACAAAGAGAGAAACTGAGATTTCCAGGTGTTTCTTCTCCCTAAGAGGTCTTGCTCCATGAAGTCCAATGTTTACAGCTCTCTGCTAAGTCTCAGGACACCGTGTGTGTGTGTGTGTGTGTGTGTGTGTGTGTGTGTGTGTGTGTGTGTGTCTCAGTGTCAGTACTTATACTCAGGAGGCACATGTTCACTAGCTCTGAAACCATGGCCTCTGAGTGACCTCTACTGACTCCATCAGCCCTACTTCCTGTACTTTGCAGCCACCCAAGAAAATGTCTAGTGCCTCCCCTATTTCCCAAAGGAAACCAGAGCCTCTAGAGGCCAGGCAGCTTCCTTTTGACTGAAGACACAGGATCCAAGGCAGAGACCAAACCTCTTCCACCACAGAGGACAGCCAGCAGGATACAGTGACTCAGAGTTTCTCTTAGGGGGGTGGGAGATGCGGGTGACAGGGGCTGCTGTGGGTCACCATGCCACAAACAGGAAAAGGGGCAGTGCTCTGATCAGCTCGAATGCTGGCTGTTTGCTTAGGGCAGGCACTCCCTTTCCGAAGCTTAGTCTCCTTATTTATAAGGTCAGGGAAAGAGGCTAAGAGCCAGAGTCAGAAGCCTCCCCCATCTGGGACCCATCCAGGCTCCTCTGGAGGCTTCACCAAGGAGAAAATTACCACTCAGAGAAATTCATCCTTTCAGTGAACATTGGCTGAGGGTCTACTGTGTATCAGCCATGTCCTAAGTGCTTGAATAATACAGGACACTTGTTGTTGTCATTGTCCTGGGGGAGCAAAGTTCTGGTGGACAGAAGAAACCACAGTTTCCTGCACAGTCCACCAAGTCAGTTGAGTGGCAGTCCTATGAAGGAACTAAATGGAGAAAGGCTCTCTAGTTTCTGTGCTTGGGATGTAACACCATTGGTAGAGCGTCTGCTTAGCATGCAGGAAGCCTTGGATTCAATGCCCACTACCTCAAAAAAAAAAAAAAAAAGTCTGCTGCAATCCCAGCACTCCTGAAGTAGAGTCAGGAAGGTCAAGAGTTCAGGTCATCTTCTGCTACATAGCTATCAAGGGCTACATGAGACCCCACCTTCAAAGAAGGGGAGGAGAGAAAGATAGGGAGGGAAGAGCCTAGGATGTCTGCAGAAGTGGAGCTCATTCGACAGTCACTCGGGAAAGACACCCCTGACCAAAGATGGGTGCTGTGTGACAAACTTTCCCTCAACCCCACACAGGGATCCCATGACAGACCAACGTATAGATAACATCAGAGTCCAACTTGGTGAACCAGTGGCTTTTACTGGAGTTACTTACAGGAATATGGGTGAGGGGTTACTTACAGGAGCAGGAATGACTCGAAGGCAGCGGCATTAACAGAGCTCACCCCAGCATGGGTGGCGGCTCACCGGGCTGGGAACCTGGAGCAGGTGCACAGCCTGCAGGCAGCTCTGCAGGTTGGAGAGTGGGCCTTTCTGGGCGAGTCTGGTCTAAACCTCTCAGGGCAGCTCTGTGGCAGCTGGCGGGTCCCAACTTCTCCCAGGCAGCTGCTCTGGTCTGAGACTATGTAGCTCTTTTGAATCTTCTTTGACAGATCAGCTTCTCTGAGTCTTAGCAGCACAGCTTCCCCCGCCCCTCTAAGAGGGACTCTCAACTTTTATTATTTACTGTGTCTAGGGTGGACCTAGAGAATCTGGTCAGTTTCAGGGAGTTCTTGAAGCTGGTTGTTTTAAAGTTGTTTACCTCCCTGCTTAAGGAGCTCCCCTGTAGGATAGAATGTTTTGATCTCAGGACAAATTGTTACACAAATGTCTGTAAGAGGCAGAAAGCGTGCTATCAGGGAAAAGGGCTCCAGGGAAGAGCCAGTGCAAGCCCAGGGCCTGCAACCCTGGCAGCTCTGCCCTACAACCCCGCTCCCCAGGCAGGCCCCAAAGGGTGCCTCAGACTAATGGGACACAGAAGGTGATTTGGAAGATTTGATAGTTTGACTCTGCCAGGCTGGCCTTACTCCAGAAGACAGAGGGGCTGTCCCCATCTCTTCCTTTACTTCCATTAGAGTCCAGTGCCCTTTGGGTGGCCTCCACTCCCAGGCTGCCTCCAAAGGCTCCAGATGGTCAGCCATGAAAAGCGTAAAGGGGGCAAATGGGGCTAAGAGTCACTTAGCAGCCTCCAGAAGGCTCACGGGACTGTTGGCGAGGGCAGGGCCAGGTCAGGGTTTTGACCTCCCACCCTGCCTGGCTCTCCCTGTCTGCATTCAGAACACAGCCCACTGACTGTTGCTGCTACTCCAAGCCAGAGGGCAAACATGGTGCAATTCTACCTCAGCCACCTTCTTCACAGCCCCTTCACAGATAGCAGAGCCCCCACTCTCCTGAGGCTGCTCTTCCCGCTTTCAGGATCCCTGTGATGACTGGGGCTGATGTCACTTCTGCGATTTTAGGTGGCAACAGAGGCTAGAAGTAGGAAGCCATTTGTACAGGGAGAAGCCTTGGCCGAGAATCTGAGCCAGTATCAGCTCCCTGGCCTCCTGCTGCTCTCAGAGCTGGCTGGCTGGTGCCCTAACTAAGGCTGTCACCTTGTTTCCACATGGCTCAGAGGCCAGCCCTGAAGCTGCTCTGCTAGAGGGGACCAGGCCAGGCAGAAAGGCTCTCTCCATCACCACAAACACCTCCCAGAGCCCATCATAGCTGCTTACTCTCCTCCATTGCAGTGCTTGCCAGGACTTGTAGGGAGCAGCAGGGATGAAGAACTAAGGCCTGTTGGAGCCCTGAGAGCAGAGGAGGGCAGCCTGGTGGAGATACCCTTGGCTTCCAGGGACCAATGGTACCCCTGGGTGACCCTGTGGGCTGCTGGAGAGAAGACAGGTTAGATCAAGTGCCCCTCATACCACAATGGATTCTGGGACCTAGCAAGGGCCCATTGCTTTCGGGTTTTGATTTCCATTTTGTTTTGAGTTGGTGTCCTCAGGTAGCCCAAGCTAACCTCAAACTTGCCATCCTCCTGCCTCAACTTCCTATGTGCTGGGATTATAGCCAGCACATCAGATTTAGTTACCTTAGCTTTTCTTTTTCCATTTTCGTGTGTGTGTGTGTGTGTGTGTGTGTGTGTGTGTGATATCCATGTGTGTATATGCATGCTTGCATTGTACAGGCACGTGTGTTAAGAGTTGCTCCTGCACATGTGTGCATGTGTGTGCAGAGGCCAAAGGTTGATGTTGGAAATCAACCTTGATCACTCTTCCACCTATTCACTGAGGTGGGGTCTCTCAGTCAAACCCACAACTTCCCAGTAAGGTTAGTCTCATTAGCAAGCTTGCGCTGAGGGTCCCATCCTCACCTTCTGAAGCTGAAGTTGGAATTCCAAGGTGGCTTGGTCTGCCCACTGAGCATTCGCATGGGTTCTGAGGATTCGAACTCTGGCCTTCATTGTTGCATAGGAAGCACTTTAGCCACCGAGCCACCTCCCTAGCCTTACCTTAGCTTTGAATTGGGAAATTAAACTGCAGGTTTTAAGTAGGTTAGAGACACTGGAGCCTCAAGAGCAGGGCACGTGGACTTCACAGCCCTTGTGAGGAATCTGTACGTATGTTTTTGAATCTGGCAAGGTCTAAATGACATTGATGAAACCACGGGTATGGGTGAACTGTATGGAATGCCACGTACTGACTGGGGTCTCCACTGCCTGACACGGACGGAGGGTCTGCTGTCATTCATGGCAGAGTGCTTGGACTGGCTAAAGGCTCCCTGGAGGCTAGGATAAGGCCATAAAACCAGAAATGAGAGCACGCCTCTGAGAAGGAAGTTTCACGGGGTGGAGGCTGCATCCCAGAGGGATTCCTGGAGAAGGTAGCACTGAGGCTACAGCCTGCTTGTCCAAGGAGAAAATTGGAGGGAAGAGCAGAACACGAACAAGGAGAGGCAGTCCGGGAGAGGGGTGACAGTGAGGTGCCCCGTTACAAGCTGGGGCTAGGAAAGAGCACTAGAGCCAAGGGGCCCTGGATGCCACATGTCAAAGACATTGAATTTCTCAGTAAGGTGCCCGGTGGGCTGGGGTTTTCCTGTGAGAGTAGGCAAGAGAATCTTTAGTGTTGAACATATTTCCATCCTGTTGCATAAATTCCATTTAAAAAATGTAATTCGCAAACACAAATGGCATCCAGCACCTGGCTGGGCATCAGCACCACTTGGATTCGGGTTGAAGGGATAAGTTCAGAAAGCTTACAGGAAAACACAAAATGGACTTCCAACCACATACCCTTATTATCTACAGGCCTTTCCTTGTCCCAGGACTTGAGCAGGGATGTCCCATCTGTGCCCAGGAGAAAGGGGGGAAGTCCCCAGGTGAGGGGAGTGCAGTGCAGCTCAGGACACAGCAGTGATCAAGACAAAATAGTCCGAACCTGTTAGCTTTCTTGATGGCTCGGGAGAAGGAGCCCCTTTAGGATTAGGAGACGGAGGACAAAGTCCCCCAGTTACATAGTGTGTGCCGAAGGGACTTGAGATAACAGGGGCTCTTGGGATCCTACACCATTTGGGAGGGCAGGTTTGAATCTTCTCCTGAGATTGACGGTGACAGGTGCCCTTCACCTTCAATCCTTCATCTGTAAGATGTAAGTGACTGAGTGTATGGAGATCACAGTGCCACTCCTAAAATTGATGTGGAGATCAAATACTTTAAAAGGTGCCAAGTGCCAAATGCCAGCCCAGTGTAGAGTGACAAAGATCACCAAGTCAACCCTCTGGTGCTGGAGCAGGGCATGAGCAGTAATCCTCTGTGCACAGAACTTTGGCAGGTGAGGCAGCAACCATTTACTCATTTTGCAGTGTTGTGGGGAAGGGGCTTATACCACAGCTTGCGGTGGGTCAGAGGACCACTTGTCGACGTCAGTTCTCTCCTTCCACTATGTGGATTCGGGAGATGCAACGCAGGTTGTCAGACTGGACAGAAAGTGCCTTTACCCACTGAGCCAACATGGAAATCCATTATTTTGCAGGTTTTCAGGACACCAGTGGATACAGCCCCACTGAAGGTTCTCTGGGGAGATGGGATGGGTGAATTAGTGGGGGTTGTGGGAGGAATAGTGCCATGAGGCCCCCAGAGGTCTCTTCTGATCATTCCGGACCTCTGTGCTTTCTGTCCATAGCTGCCAGCCGCTCCCACCCAGCCAGCCCCAGTCCCCCAGGATCGCAAGCCAGCCCTGTGCTACCGGTTAGCTACCGCCTGTCGCACACACGACTAGCCTTCTTCCTGAAGGAGGCGCGGCCCTCGCCGCCAGCCACAATCAACAGCTCCCTACAGCGCTCAGAGCCCTTCGTGGTGTTCCAGACCAAGGAGCTGCCGGTTCTCAACGTGTCCCTGGGACCCTTCAGCACCAGCCAAGTGGTGGTTCGGGAACTTCTGCAGCCGTCCAGCACCCTGGACATCCCCGAGCGCCTGACGGTCAACTGGAAAGTACGCGCCTTCATCGTGCGCGCCCGTGTGCCCGTCTCACAGCCCGTGGCACAGGTGCTTTTCTATGTGGCCGGTCGCGACTGGGACGACTTCGGGGTCACCGAGCGGCTGCCCTGTGTCCGTCTGCACGCCTTCCGGGACGCACGTGAGGTGCGGAGCTCGTGTCGCCTGGGCGGGGCCTTAGCCACCTGCTTGGTGCGCGCTGAACTGCCCCTGGCCTGGTTCGGACCCCCAGCTCCGGCTGCGCTGCCCACCGCCCGCCGCAAGTCCCCCGACGGACTGGAGCCCGAGGCGACAGCCGAGAACCAGCAGGTAGAACTCTACTATACGCTGCACGCCCCCGATGCAGCGGGCGGCTGCGGGAGCGCGCGGCGCGGCCCCGGGCCGGGAGCAGCAGCGCGTGGCGAAACCCCCACGCAGCACCCGCTGCTACGCATTGGCAGCATCAGCTTGTTCCGGCCACCGCCACGTAGGGCCGTTCAGGAGCATAGGCTGGACAGCAACTTGATGATCCGCCTGCCCGACAGGCCACTCAGGCCTGGCGAGGTACTCAGCATCCTTCTCTATCTGGCACCCAACTCCTCCTCCGCTGCCAGGCCCAGCGTGGAGCATTTCACACTCAGGTAAGACACCTGAGAATAGAGGGGCTTCCTAGCCCAGGTGAAGTACATCCCTGACCCTTCAGAACCTCAACATCTTCATCCTGTCTCCTCCAGATTCACCTCTTTAGAGCAGCTACATCTCCGAGCCTGTTTGTCCTTATATCCAACACAACCACAATTTCTTTTTTTAAAATTATATTTTTTATTTTGTTTTGTATGAGTGAAGCCTGCCTGGTATTGCCCTCTTGTGGGGGTTAGAGGGCAACTCTCAGGAGTTTCTCTGTCCATCATGTGGATTCAGGGATCCAACTCAAGTCAGGCTTGGTGACCAAGGCCTCTACCTGCTGAGCCATATCCCCAGTTCATGACCACAACTTCTTTCTGTTTCTCTGTGTCACAAAAAAAAAAAAAAAAAAAAATTGCAGCACTTGTGAATATGAGCCTTTTTACAAGCATGGGTGTAGACGGGCAGGATCAGGGCTGGGAAGGATGCTTAGTCCTTTCTGCACAGAGCACACCCACTCACAGATGCCTTGATCATATCCCACCCTAACTTGACATCTATTTTTTAGTAGGAAGTCACGGTTTGAGTCAGGACAGGGATTCTGAGGACATTAGATAGGTCCCACCAAGATGCTTCTTCACAAACACACATGTCTAGGAACTGAATTTCCCCATCAGCCTTGCAGCTTCTCTGCAGACTCCCTCCTCTGAGCACACACCCACAAAGCCCCCAGATTCCCAGGGAGTGTCTACCTGATTCCGTGACGGAGACTTACGTGTGAATGAGTTTTCCCAGCCATCCTGGGCTGCGTGAACAGTAGTAGAACACGTCCACGTAGGGAGGTGCTCATCAGCCCGCTTTTAGGAACAGTAATTAAGGCACAACCAAAGCTTGTTTACTGCGGGATGCATCTCATGCACATCCAGAGGGGGGTGATGAGGCTGTGAGCCCCTCCAAAACCATGGTGAAAAGCAATAGGCGGGGCTGGAGCTGTCGACTCAGAGGAGACCCTCACCTCTTTGCTTTCTGAAGTATTGTCACGGTGAAGATGGAGGGATGTTGTTCTTTCTTGCCCCAGCAGAACTCAGGGCTGCTGTGTCTCACGTCAATAAGAATGTGGTTCTAGGGCTGGGGAAGTAGCTTAGTGCTCACCTAGTATGCATGAAGCCTGGGTTTCACCCATAAACTGGGTGACACGTTGCATACCCATAACCCCAGGGCTCTAGAGGTGGAGGAAGGAGAATTTTCAGAAGTTCAGAGTCACCCATGACTACGTAGAAAGTTGAGGGTTAGCTTGGGGCTACATTAGGTCCTGTCTTTATAAAAGGCAGGGAGGGTGTGTTCTCTGAGCTGCTGTTGGTTCTAAGGGGCTTCCTGAGAAAACCTGAAGGTGTACAGAGGTTGTTGTGTTACTAATGTATGGAGAGACAGAGTAAGGAATAGGCCAGGGCCAAGACAGAAGGGATGACAGTGTCCAAAGTTGCAACTTCAGAACCAATCACCCACCCAAATGTTAAATGGAGATCCTATGGTAATTCAGATCACTTGCTTCCCCGGTCCCCAGCTCCAACCTAGGGCTGGTAACCAAGTGAGCAAGCTTTGCATCAAAGTCTGCCTTTTCTTCCTCACTTTTGCTCCAGGGTGAAGGCCAAGAAGGGTGTGACCCTCCTAGGCACCAAGTCTCGAAGTGGCCAGTGGCGTGTGACCTCAGAGCTGCTGACTGGGGCGAAGCATTCAACAGCCACTGTGGATGTGGCCTGGGCCCAGGGCACACCCCTTCCCCCCTGGTGAGTTTCACTTCTGCAGAGCAGGCACCTGGGGCCTGGGATAACTAATCTCCACGGAGAAAGATGGAGTCACAGAGTGCTGGTGGGAGTCAATTTCCAAAAATCAGAAATGGGATTCTGGGGTTGGGGTACTCTGGTGGGCTGAGGGGAGTAGCTAAGGGCTGCAGAGCCCTGCCCTTCATCCTCCATCTCCCCCACTCCTGTCTGCCTTGCAGGGAAGGTCAGGGACCCCTGGAGATCTTGCAGCTGGACTTCGAGATGGAGAATTTCACCAGCCAGTCTGTGAAGCGGAGGATCATGTGGCACATTGATTATCGAGGCCACAGTGCCCTGCCCGACCTGGAGAGGGTTGTCACGGAGCTGACGGTCATCCAGAGGGATGTGCAAGCCATCCTGCCCCTGGCCATGGTAAGCAGGCCCCGACCAAGCACCCCAGCCAGGCCCATGAGTTCCCATGTGCGTAGTGGGACTGGGCAGGGCTGAGCACGTGTACATGTGGATGGAGGGAAGAAGGACCACTTCACTTCTGAGACGATGCCTGTGGAACTGGGCATGTGCTCATCCACAGGAAGCAGGCACAGCTCTGTTCCTGGTGAAATCACCATAGAAGAACTCTCTGAAAGAGAGCTTAGGGGAGCTCTTCTAGAAAGTGGTTGTCCCCGTGAGGTTTTGGAAGTCATCAGAAAGGAAGCACTCATCCCACCTAAGATGAAGACAGGAGTCCATCCAGAAGGACCCAGCTCCTGTAGGAGAAGGCACATGGAGAGGAATATGGGTGGTTTGTTTAGAGAGGGGATGGAGGGCTGGTGGCCCATCCAGAGCGCTGTGACCAGCCAGGAGGGTGTGTTGATGTCACTCTGAGAGCTTTGGCTCAGGGAAAGGGATGGATGTTCCCGGAAAGCAGGGACGGCTACTGCCGCCATCCGTCTGAGCTGATCATCTCAGGAGAGCCTGGGGCTGGACAGAGGCAGACCCTTGCACTTCCCCAGAGGAAGTGGATATCTGAGGCGTGGCAGCAGTGGGTGACAGGTATGTCTTTGGAGAAACGCATGCAGCAGAGCTCCTCCCGCCCCTGCCTCCCTGCAGGACACAGAGATCATCAACACTGCCATACTGACAGGCCGGACTGTGGCCATTCCCGTCAAGGTCATCGCCATTGAGGTGTCTGGCCTTGTCCTTGATGTTTCTGCCCTGGTGGAGTGCCAGTCTGACAATGAGGACATCATCAAGGTGGGTCTTTGGGAGAGAAGAGCCCCCCAAGCCCTTCCAGGTCATCCTTGAAGATGGCATACCTCTGCCCTGCTGTGGATTAGCAGCTGCCCCTCCTCTCTGCCATCCTAAGCAGCACCCCAGCTCAGTCCCATGTGTATGGGTATCCCCACATAGACTCAGATTCCCTCTCCTAGTCCAAAGGACCACTCCATCCAGACCTAGTGACTGTCCTGGCAGAGTAAAAGAGTAAGATGGTACCCAAAAGGGGATGGGTAGTGTTGACAATGTAACTCCAACCCAGCAGGTCACTATTGAGCTCTGTATAAGACAGACTCAAATAAGAGAGAAAGGTGGATAGATTTTCCCTGCATCCTAGGCAGGAGAGGAACAAGGTGAAGAAACTGGAGCTAGGAAGGGCAGCTTCAGGAATAGAGAATCTGACATGCCCCAGTACCTACAACCTCCCATGACCTTCCCAACTGTGGCTCCCTCCTACCCCCAGATGCTCTCCAGAGACCAGATTCACCTGCTCCCAAGAATCGACATATAGTTCTTTCTTAGGCACATTTCCCCATCCTGTGAGGGCTGAGACACCAGCAGGACTCAGAGGATTCTAAATGAACTGCTGCTATACATCTCTGTGAAACGTGGCTTTTTTTTTAAATGGAGGCTGAGCCAACCAATGGTTGGAATCCCCTACCTTCCAGGATGGGAGAGATTTCCTGCTTCCCTCCACCCCATCTCTAAGAAGATACAAGAAGCAAAAGGCCAAGGGTTTGGCATGGTCCAGGGATCCATATGTACAGATGAGACATTTCTTTGTTACCGTTCTATTGCTGTGCTAACATACCATGACCAAGGCAACTTATAGACAAGTTTATTGGAAGATGTCTTAGTTTTTCATTGCCATGACAAAACACAATAACCAAGGAAACTTATAAAAGAAAGCATTTAATTTGAGGCTAAGGTTGCAGAAGGTTAGTCCGTGGCTACCACAGTTGTAAGTATGGCAACAAGCAGTCAGGCATGATGCCGTGGTAGTGGCTGAAAGCCTACATATGACCCGAAGTGGAAGGCACAGAGAGCACATGGGGAAGGGTGTGACCTTTTAACACCTCAAAGCCCACCTCAGTGACACACCTCCTCCAGCAAGACCACACCTCCTAATCCTTCCCAAGCAGCACCACCAACTGGGGACTATGAGCCTGTAGGGGCCACTCTCGTTCAAACCACCATAAGGTGTATTCTAGCCCCCCATCACTGCAGAGGCTTTGGGATGTGGCCAGCTCACCGGCCACATGGTAACTTCTCCAAGACTCATGGAGGTGCCCCAAAGTATATTCCAACAGGAGTGTCCAGGTGTGTGTGTGTGTGTGTGTGTGTGTGTGTGTGTGTGAGTGTGAGTGTGTGTGAGTGTGTGTACATGGGATCCACTCAAGGTGTGTCAGATGTGTGCATGGATACCCAAAGCACACTCAGACACCTGCACCTACCCTGAAGCCTTGGCAGTGGCCCCCGGGATGGATTGAGCACTGCTTCCAGCAACATATCCTCAGTAGGCATGTGGGTTCCATGAGGGAGCCTCTGGGCATAGTGTAGCTAGCCTGGTGGGGGCAGACATTTGCATAAACACTACACACATAATCAGTGGCCACCATCCACCCATCTGCACTCAGGTTTCTCTGATCCCAAATTTTCCTCTCTGTTCCCGTTCCCGCTCCTTCATACCTGCCAGGAACAGCCCTTCATTTGAAATTAACGAGCTGCCCACTCGCCTAGCATGCCGTGCTACCGTGGCATGGAGGAGGCAGGGACCTGTTCCTTACTCCAGGTCTCCATTCTACCTAGTCAAACACCCACTGTGGGGTGCAGAAGACCATCCGGTAGACAGCTAGTCCCAGAGCCCTAGGTATTCTGAGGTAGAGAGCACCCCCGGGAAGTCTCCCCCTTAGCAGTCCTTTCCACATCCTCTCCAGCAGCCTTGCTGGCCCTGTAGTCAGACCCAAGCACCCCGAACTGCCCAGCAGGACCTGGAAGGCAAGCCATACCCATGCTATATGTTCCTGCCCTTCCCCAGGTGTCCAGCAGTTGTGACTATGTGTTTGTGAGTGGGAAGGAGTCTCGAGGGTCCATGAACGCCAGAGTCACCTTCCGCTACGATGTCCTCAGTGCCCCTCTGGAAATGACAGTCTGGGTCCCCAAGCTTCCTCTGCACATCGAGCTCTCCGACGCTCGCCTCAGCCAAGTGAAGGGATGGAGGGTACCTATCCTTTCCGACCGAAGGTACAGCCCCAGCACGTAGTGTAAACATGGGACAGTAGTCTGATCTGCACGCATATAAGGCCTTTGGTGGACACAGTCTGTGGGTTGTGATGCAAACAGCATGCTTGTTTTGAGCAGCCACTGTGTACTGGGCACTGACAGATATTTGAAATGTGAAGAGTGTGACTAGCCAGGCTCTCGGTCCATGGGGGTGGGAAGATATCCCAGAGCATGGTGGGAAACTCTGTGGGCAGGAAATGAAAGGGCGTGAATGAGAGAGTCCCTTTTTATCCAAAAACAAAGCCAGGCTTCCTGGAAAAGCTGATTCTTGAGCTAAGTCTTAAAGGACAAGTGGACAGGGGGTCAGCTGGGGATCAGTAGGCTCCAGGGGACTGGACACACCCTTGAACACAGTGGCACGTAACTGCACCTGTGTCCCCCAGCCAGGGATACCCACACAAATAGCAGCACACATACTAGATCCACTGCCTCAGCTGGGCACCGAGGGCAGACTCCTGGGTCCATAGGGACAGATTCACCACAATGTGTAGGTCTACACAAGCTCCATCTGTGGGCCACGTACGTGTTTATTTACCATGCTCCACCCACCCATTCGGAGCTTCCCAAGTGGAGCCCAACAGGCCTCTGTGGGCAGCCAGGGCTATGGAGAGGAGTAGGGAGAGAAGGCAGAGCTGGTCCAAGTTCAGAGCTGTGGTAGCTCCAACAGCAGGAACAGTAGCAGAGCCCCTCCAGCCAGAATGCGCCCTTCCATTGCTGGGGCTTTTGCTAGCATGTAGCCTCTGCTTCGGGGCTGGGGCACAGCCTGGGACTCTGCTTTGCCAACCAGAGCAGTATCCACGCTGCTTTCTTCGAGTGCCGGGGTTGTAGGAAGCTCTTTGGTTTAAACCCTGGTTTTGTCATTTACTAGTAGTGCATCTTACACTACTTATTCAACGTCTCTGACTCACTTTTTCTCCTCCATGAAATGGGCAGTATTGACTGGATAGCAGTGAGGATTAAATTGGTTAACACGGGTGAAAAAGAGACTTCCATGTGAATGGTTGTCTTAGTTGGTTACTTCTAACAAAACATTAGCAAGCTTATTCTCTACTGCGTACCCCCTGCCAGGGAATCTCCTGGTTTTAGCATCCTTTTCCAATGGTCTAGGCTGAGGATTTCCTTAAGCCATTAAGTCCAGGTTCCCTTTTGCTTAATGCCCTACTTTTTTTCTCTCTCTCTCTTTTTCATTCTCTTGCTCTAAGCAGTGAGAGTGAGTGTGTAATTCATAAATAGAATGCTTGCTTAGCATGCATGAAGCCCTGGGTTCAACCCTCCACACAAAACCAGGTGTGATAGTGAATGCCTGCACAATCCTAGCAGTTGGGGGAATTGAGGCAGAAGTATCAGGAAGTTCAAGGGAGAGCTGGCCTCATCTGTGAGGCCTCACCTTTCAAAAAAGGCAAATAAATAAAAGCACCAAGAAGAAACTGGCTTCACCTCTACTCTCGGAAGTCTCCTTGGTTAAACGTCAAGTGTCATCCCGTATCATTCATGTTCCACACATGACCGTGTGACATGTCAGCCGAGCTTGTGACAAGGATCCCTCCTTGCTAGAGTCTCAGGCTCAGCACAGTGTCATGTGCGTGCTCAGTGCTGAGGAAGAGGCCATTGTCACTGTATGGATGGGATACCAGCCGTTGGCAGCCATGGGTTGGGAAGGCGAAAGAAGGAACCTCTCCAGGTGAGAGAGGCTGGGATGGTTGGCTCCGTACACAGTCACAGAGGGGACATGCAAAGACTGGCAGAGAGAAAGAGGTGCAGCACAGTTACAAGGGGAGAGTGGTCCCCCAGTCCTGATGTTGGTATTCCCCAGGTCAGCTCGGGAGAGCGAAGATGAGGAGGAGGAAGAGGAAGAACGGAGACAGAGTGCCAGCCGAGGTTGCACTCTGCAATACCAGCATGCCACCCTGCAGGTCTTCACCCAGTTTCACACGACATCATCTGAGGGCACCGACCAGGTGGTCACCATGCTGGGCCCTGACTGGCTGGTGGAGGTCACTGACCTGGTCAGTGACTTCATGCGGGTGGGTGACCCCCGAGTGGCCTACTTGGTGGACAGCAGCACACTGGCAGGACTGGAGCCGGGCACCACCCCCTTTAAGGTAGGAAATGGCTCTGTCCAGGCACAAAGTGGTTGTAGACCTGGGAACCTGGGTTAGCCACAGGTAGAGAACTCAGGGGAACTTAGGACCTTCACTTCTGAAAGCCACCGCAGTGACCCCCAAGAAACTCTTTCCTTTCCCTTCAGTTGCACCTTCTAAGACCAAGCTCTTTTTTCACCTCTTGGTGAAGTTCTCAGGCAAGCCTCAGCAGCCTTCAGAGCCCTCTGGAGGCGGGGAGAGAGAGACATTGGAACAGGATCAGGGACTGTAGACATGGAGAGAAAATCGCGCTGCTGAGTCACTGGAAGGAAACTACAGGTGTCTTAAGAATTCAGCTCTTGCCTTCCTCTCTGACGGTGGGGTGGCCAAGTAGAAATCAGCTGTCCCGGAGCTTGTAAATGACCACAGCTTACAGAAGTATTTTGTTTATAAAACAACTGATCCTACAGCTCAACCACCAGTTCCTGTTACCACTGCGTGCCTCTCTCACCTACGTCTGCATTTCTGCCCCTGACTCCCCATGTTCCTCCTTACAGACCTAGGGGAGAGCTGGCGTCCTGTGCTCTCTCACCCTTCTCCCCAGCAGTGCTGGGAGTTCCCCGGGGGTGGGGAGGGACCCTGAGCAAGGCAGCTGCTTCCCAGGTATCCCCCACCACCATTTGTTCTGTCATAGGTCGTGTCCCCCCTGACCGAGGCTGTGCTGGGGGAGACGCTACTGACAGTGACAGAGGAGAAGGTCAGTATCACACAGCTGCAGGCCCAAGTGGTAGCCAGTCTCGCTTTGTCCCTGCGACCCAGCCCTGGGAGCAGTCACACCATCTTGGCGACCACAGCTGCGCAGCCCACCCTCAGCTTTCCCAAGCAGGTAACTGACTCCCTGAAACCACCCCCACTCCCAGCTAGCATGTGAGGTGTGGAATGGGACCTGGACCACCCTGGCCATCCATCCATCTTCAGATGAGGCCTTTAGATATATAAGGAGCTCTGCACCTTATCATCCAGTCCTTTACAGGGGCAGGCTGGACTCCAGTGTCCCTGTCCAGGGTCTCCTATTGGATTCTCAGTGGGCACTCTCCTCTGCTCCTCCAAGCTTCCTCTCTGGTTGAGTCTGTAGTGTACCAATACCTATGAATTATAGGTATCAGCTATAGGATAGAGATGGAAAGATGATGGGTGGTGTTAGGCCATAGGGGTCCCTTGTCGCTTAATCTTTGATCCAGATTCCTCTCTTTTCTCTGGGCTTCATTAGCCAAAGGTCAGACAGTGATAGCTGATGAGGGAAACCCAGCCAGGAGCTTACCTTCAGGTCAAGAGAAGAGGGGGAATGTTCAGGGTAGTAGATGAGACCTGAAAATCCTACCCTGTGTTCCAGGTCCCCACAATGCAAGGGGCCTCACATTGTACCTCCGAAGTGGTCTCGAGTCCTACCTAGCACCTGGCATTTCAGGTGCTGAGCCAGGCAGAGCTGGTAGCTATCAGAGAAGATGCTAAGACCGGCCCTGACTTCTGTCCCTCTCCACTTTCAGGAAGCCCTGCTGAGTCTGTGGCTCTCCTACAGTGATGGAACCACAGCCCCGCTCTCTTTATACAGTCCCCGGGACTATGGGCTTTTGGTGAGCAGCCTGGATGAACGAGTGGCCACTGTGATCCAAGACAAGGCTTTCCCACTGGTGGTGGCTGAGGCAGAGGGCTCAGGAGATCTGCTTCGTGCAGAGCTTACCATCTCCGAGAGCTGCCAGAAAACCAAGCGTAAGAGTGTGCTGGCTATTACTCCTGTGGGCCTGCGAGTACACTTTGGGCGGGATGAGGAGGATCCCACATATGACTACCCGGGGCCCAGCCAGCCCGGGCCTGGTGGGGGCGAGGACGAGTCCCGAGGAGCTGGTCCACCAGGCACTGTCATCCCCGCTGGTGAGATCCCTGGATTGGGCACTTCTGGCCCAGTGCCACTCACAGAGGACTACTTACCGCTGCCCACGGGCTTCCTGCAGATGCCCCGGGGGCTGACAGACCTAGAGATTGGTATGTATGCACTGCTGGGGGTCTTCTGCCTCGCCATCCTTGTCTTCCTCATCAACTGCATTGTGTTCGTGCTGCGATACCGGCACAAGCGCATCCCTCCCGAGGGCCAGACCAGCATGGACCACTCACACCACTGGGTGTTCCTGGGCAATGGGCAGCCACTGCGGGTGCAAGGTGAGCTGTCGCCTCCTGCAGGGAGCGCCCTGGAAACCGTGCCTGCCTGCTGCCACGGTGATCACCACAGCAGTGGCAGTTCGCAGACCAGCGTCCAGAGCCAAGTGCATGGCCGTGGGGACGGCTCCTCTGGGGGCTCGGCCAGGGACCAGACAGAGGATCCTGCTAGCTCGCCCACCTCCAAGCGCAAGAGGGTCAAGTTCACGACCTTTACCACTCTTCCCTCAGAGGAGCTGGCCTATGACTCGGTGCCTGCGGGCGAAGAGGATGAGGAGGACGAAGAGGACCTGGGTTGGGGTTGTCCAGATGTGACCGGAACCACACGGCCCACTCCACCCCCGGACCTGCACAATTACATGCGCAGAATCAAAGACATTGCATAGTGGTGGCCTGAGTTGGCAGGATATCCCCACACACGCGGTAGCCTCTGGCTGGGAGTCAGCCAGGACCCCCAGCTCACAGGGACTTGGGGCAGCTGAATGGATTTTACAGTTCCTGCCATTGCAGCTTTGGTCTGACCGGTTGTGGCCAGGTCCACCTTGATCTTCTGCCCCCTACAGGTGGAAGACTCCTTCCAAACCCAGCGTGAAACAGGGAGACAGTTCGGCCCTGTTCACCCTTTCCAAACCTCATTCCATCTTAGACATCCCCCGCTGCCCCAAGATTGAGGCTCCAAGGCCAAACTTGGGGCCAGGTGGGCCCACACTGTGCCCTGCCATGCCTCTCACGTCCCCAATGGTGCCCCCTGTGCAGGGGACCCGAGTGGGGTCTTGTGTCACAGGCTGCACAAAGACTTTTCTTAAACCAATATTCAGGGATTTCTGTCCTGCAGGGTGGGAAGTGGCGGCTGCCTGCCTTGCCAAGGATCTTGCTGCAGACAGAACATGGGGTATTTGGGGGATAGTTGTGATGTCTGCTGGTTTCTGGGTGTCTCCCAAGCCTGGAGCTGACTGCGGGGGTGGGGGGCAGTGCAAAGTGGGCACTTTCCCATGGCTCCCTCTGCTCTTTAGACTGTGGAAGGGCCCAAGTCAGAGGGCTTTTCTTATCTCTCTGGCCAAACCATACCCACACAGCAAGCGCAGTGGGTGATGGACAGCCTGTCCCCACAGCAAGGTCAACACGACTGCGCCTTAGCCTGGGCTCTGCTCACTCCTGCTTCCCTCCACACCAAAGGGCGGGCAGCCATAGCCAGCGTCCCTGAGATGGAGGAGGCCACCGGGAGTATTGCAAGGGTCCATTGGGTGGGTGAAGGCAGAAGGGAGCTATTGCTCTGTGCCTTCCCCAGTCCCCCAGCCTCACCTCTTGGGTTCTACCCACCACTGTGTCTGTTTTTCATAAATAAATGGAAGACATCGGTCTGGCTCGGGGACAACAGCTCCCTGCAAACAGACAGTACACAGAGGCTGGCTCTGTCTCATCCTTGCATGTTCGCCACAGGACATGGGGCAACACTACTGGCTACCCAAGGCTGGTGACCTGCTCTTCCAACCCTACATGTTGTGTCTCTTAAGACACTTGGGTACCATGGAGGCACCCACATTGTGTAACAAAAGATCCACTGCCCTGAAAAGGTGATCTTTAAAAAGGGGGTTTTCTCCAGGAGTCCTCAGTGATCGATTCTGGAGGAAGCTGGCCTCAAGACTGACTCAGGAGAAAGGTCTTGTGGGTGGAAGGGGACAAAAGGGAGAGGTGTGTGACTTGGTATGCCTGCCAGAAATTTCCAGTTTCCTTTGTCTATGTGGCAGAAGTCTCTCCTTGCACCCACTATGGCCGGAGTATAGAAGGTCAGATGGGAAAGCCCTGTTGGATGTGGCTCTCACATTGAATGGGCAGAGCCTCTCTGGGCTTGGGAACATTTGCAGGGTCTTTGCAGGCCCTGAAAGGTCACATCAGAACATAGGAAAACAAGTCAGGCAGGGATGCTGCAACTCAGAAGATCCTGCTGGGGTAGCCAGTCAGCTCACGCACAGGACGGGGTAGCTGGTCAGCTCACGCACAGGGCTATAGTAAAATCATCTTAGGGAAGGCAAAGACCTGTGCCAGCAGGCTGAAGTTGCACTAACAGCCAGAACATTTTTCAGCGCACCATAGCAAGTCAGCTGGCTTCCGGGGCCACCTGTCCCACAACCTGGGCAGGGCTCTGTCTAGTGCCCGGGGAAGTCGCTGCACCTAGCAGAGACCACAAGCTCAGAGTCTGAATGAGTGGATTTTTGTCAGGACTAGAGTCCCACTTCTGAGGAAGTTGAGTCTGAATGGGGAGACTGGAATCTGACATTCTAACTGCTCACCACGTGTTTGACAACAGTGTGCGGTGGCAAGAAAGAACTATCCTAAAAGGTGAGCAGAGGTTCTTCAGAACCCAGAACCCAGACACTTGATGGGTCAGTCTACCTTGCCTAGCTGGTGGGGTGCCCTGAGAGGAATCACTTTCTTAACGCTTTGTGCCTAACATTGTGCCTGGAGTTGTTAAGTGCTCAGCCAACGCTTGCTGACTAAATTAAAGTTCAATTGCCAGTTCAGTGACGGTTCTTCATCCTGGGCCTGATTTTATATTCATACTGGGGACTGAACCAAGGTCTTTGCACGAGTTAGGCAAGTCCTTTACCACTGAGCCACTCACTCATCCTCCTTTTAATTGTTTGAGACAGGGTCCTCACTAAGTACTAAGTGGCCCAGAATGACCTTGAACTTACTCTGTAGCCTGATCAGGCCTTGAACTTACAAGCCTCCTCCCTCAGCCTCCTGAGTATCTGGTGTTAGAGCCAGCATTGCTGTAACAGTCTGGGATTTCCTATACAACCTTTTTTTAGTGCAGGAAGACACAGGTGTCCAAGGCATCCCCTCGGAGCTCCCAGGGACCGCGATGGGGGAACACAGATGCATCTGCGGAAGTATTCCAGAGTTGTGGGTGAAAAGTCACCCCTGTTAAATATTTAGCATATTAATTTCCTACTGTGTGTCGGTCTCTGCCAGAAGTCTGGGCCGTAATATGGAGCAGTCCTCAAGGGTCACACTGCCACACTGCCACCTGGGATAGCCATCCAGTTTTGCCTTGGGCGAAAGGAGGAGGTGAAAGAAGATGAAAGTAAAAGACGTTCCCAGTAGATATGGAATCCCAGGCTGCTGCTCAGCATTGCAGCTTTGTCCCTCCCTCTGTTGGCCCTAAGTCATCACCAATAAGGAAACAAGAAGAGCTTCTTGAAAAGGATGGGGGTTGCGGAAGGAGTGCTGTAGGGTTTGGGCATCATGATCCCACCTGAGGTTTAGATGTTTTCCTCCGCCTGGGTAGGGGAAGGGTAGCAAGGTGACCAGACCATGAGGCAGTAGGTGCAGCAAACAATACAGCCCAGAGTCAGGCAAGAATAGAGCCAAGGCATACAGCAGTGTGCAGACACAAGACTTGCCAACTGCTTCATCCCAGGTAGAGATGTTGGGGGGAAGAATGAACAACTGCTTAATTATAGAGACATCATTTCCCCACCTCCCCAGAGCTGAGGATGCTGCCGGCAAGCTCGCACTATTTCCAGCCAAGGCACTAGGGCCCATGGTGGAAGCAAAGTAGGCAGAAGCCACACAGCAGACTTTGGAACTGGGTCCCCAGCTGTGCCTGCCATTCTGTCCTGTAATTTGTGACCCTTTCTCCTCATCCCTCACACTGTCCGCGTTGGAGAACTCAAAAGCAATCACTGGAAATCACTACTCATGACCCTGGAGGACTTCAAACTGCAGCAGGCTTGACAGGAATGAGGCAAGGACCTTAAGTTAACAGCAGCTCTGGAATAACTAGGCTCTGAACTCTTTAGAAAAAGCTGTCTTCAACCCCCAAATGAATAGAAACATCTTGTACAGAATAGTTACTGGCCAAGAGATCCTCGGATATTGGGGACCTGGACTCAGGAGTCAGCTTACTAGCAAAATGGGATTAGGATGTGTCAGGCGCCCTGCCCCCTTTTAGACACTGTTCTGGAGGCAAGGAGATTGGTCTGAGAGCCAAATGGAGAAGTCAAAACTCTTAAAGGGGACAAACTTCCCAAGGCAGGCCGTCTGACACCTGCAGCTCAACTGTGCTGCACTCTGAACTTAAGCGAATATATCTCTAGCTCTGGTCCCTCATTTCCCCATTTGTGAAAGCATAGATACCTAGCAGACAATAGCTGCTGGACTTTCTGAAGTGGTCCATGACTCTAATCCTCAGATTTCTACCAAGCATATTGGGGGAGTAGAGATGCCCTGCTCCTGCATCATAGGTGAGGACACAGGCTCAGAAAGGGCAAGGTCTCCAGCTTAGATGTGTTCTTGTGTGAGCTGTGAAACCCTTCCCTCGAAGGCAGCTGTGACAGGTATAGTGGTTAAAGCCAGAGAGGATTTCAGTGGAGGAGGTGGGGGCATGGATAAGGGCGCCAAGCGCCCATTAGTGGGATGAGGCTGCAACGCCTCACTTGAAGCCTAAGTGTTGGAACCACTGTGTGAGGGACACACTCCCTCTCCCCTGGGACCTTTGGTCTCAGCTGACTGTCCCATCCAGCAGCCATGCAACCCTCAGAGCAGAGTACCCCAGGGGCTTTCCTGAGTAGGTGCCCCATTTGGGGAGCTGGTGGCACAGCACAGATACCAGAGCAAGTAGCTGAGAACGATCTTGCACTTGCCTTTTCGCTGGGGCGCTGGGGCAAGGCAAGAAAACCTGGGGGGCGGGGGTTGAAGTTGAAGGTATCTCTGAGGACCCCCATCCCTGCCACAGTGGTGCAGATGCTGCAAAGTGTCTATTACACCTTGTCACATCTCTCATACAATGCAAGCATGCAGGAAATGTGGGTAAGAAATCACTTCTGAGGGTTTACTCCCTGCCCACTGCATTAGAGCTGCCATTTCATTGGCTCTTCCCAACAAGTGCTGTTGTATCCATCTTAGAAATGACTAAACTGAAGCCTGGAGAACTTACACCGTTGGTCTTTTGGGTAGAGACGGTGAGCTCAGTAGTTTTGACAGAGGCCAGGGTACCAGACTGAAGTTATCAGGTGTGATGAGAATCCTTACTTCACTGATGTCTTTGTGCTTATGAGACTGTTGCTGTTCACATGTGCAGAGAGACAAGACCCTTCACTAAAGTCCGGGGACAAGATGTACCTCTGGTGCCTTTGTTGGTCCTTAGGTCTCAAGGTTTGAAGCCCAGGTCCCACCCATCCCTGCCCCCTTGTCTCCATCCCAAGGAGATGGCCTCCTGCCTTCAGAGAACCCAAAGGTGCATGGGGATGGTTGTGCATACTCCACACCCAGGGCAAAGGAAGAGGAAAAATACAGAATGCAGGCAGTTAATACAGAAGGGAAGCCCGAAGCAGAGTGGGAGACAGCATTGGGGGTCTACAGATGGCTAAAATGTCACGTTAGAGACTTGAGGTTGTGGCCCCAACCCTTCTTGCCTAGAGGAGGAACCAATGGAGGAAGAAGGTGCTGGAGGAAGACCCATTAGGAGGAGACTTGAAGTGGGTGAGGGACCTTGCTTAATTGTCCTGTGTATCTCAGTCTCTGGCCCACCTCTGAAAGATAGGATGCCCCTGAAAAGCCTCCTGGTAGGCACTGCCATTCTCCTGCTTTAAAAGATGTTCTTAGTGGGCTTCCTCGGGATGGTTGGCTGGGCGGGGCTCTAGGACTGTTTCTATAGGAAGGGCCTGCCAGCTGGAGAGACTGGAGACAGGACAGAGAAAGGAGAGCCTGCCAGTTCTGGGAGCTTAACACTCCTCAGTAAGAGGAGCCAGACAGCTCATCGCCTACCTTGAAAGTTGATTGACTCCATGTCACAGATTCCACAATCAAAGAAGCCTAGAAGGTAAAGATGAAGGGGCAGGACAAAGGTTCCATCTTTCCTCTTTGTCTCTGATCCTCCTGTATATTTACGGCCCCCTCCCCCTGCTGGGCACAGACTCCACTCTCCAGAAGATGGAGATGGGGAGGAGATGCCATTTATCAGAGCTGATGGGAATCTGGAATGCCACTCTCCCCCCCCCCTTTGCCCTCTGCCCACACAGACACACACTTGGATACTATTGAAACTCTCCCACCTGCCTTAGGCATTGTTGGGCGGGAGGGCATCTCTCTCCTGCCCATGCCACCACGTGACAGATGAGTAAATGGAACAGCTCTTCCATGCTTACAATATCAGGACTGGCTCGTCCACACCTCTGCCAATGGGGTTGGCTCTATTTGCTAACCAGGAGAGGTGCAGGGCCTGTTCTCCCAAGTGGTGCAGCTGGTGGGGGACAGGGACAACTCTCCAGTCCTCTGGCCTGGGGCCAGCTCTCCCACCTGACTCAGGCATTGATGGGTGAGAGAGGAAGGACATCTTTCCCCTGCCCATGCCACCACATGACAGTTGGGTAATGGGGACAGCCATCCCATGCTCACAACTGTAGGGCTGGTTCACTCACACCTCCACCAACAGGATTGGCTCTATTGCTACACACACTTGTTAACTGCACATGTGCATAGAGGCAACTGGAACCTCACCACACCCATGCAGTACTAAGAGACAGCAGCCAGTCTCCCACTTTATCAGGTCTGAGCTAAGGTTGAGAAGATACAGATGACAAGGATGGCCATGAGGGTTCTAAGTCCAAGCCTGGGCCTAATGGAGGAGGCATCATTTGAAGCTCCGGTGCCCATGAGGTTCCTCTGTGAACAGGGGCTGCAACCCATCTTCATAAATAACCTTCAGGGGTCCCAGTGTGTGCTGAGCTTGTGGAAGCAGCCCATACTTACAGCAGTAAATAAAAGCTCTGCCCACGTTCAGAAGACTGCCATTCACATGCAAGCCATCACTGAGTTAATTACAAAGATTCTTATCTGTTCATTAAAGTGACTAGAGGGCCCTGTATTTGGAAACACTGCAGTTAAAGGGACTGTGTTATTAACTCTAATGAAATGATTCACTCAGGGCTGGTGCCTGGTGAGGTGGAACCTGGGGACAGAAGCCCTCATTTAGGGTGCCTGGTCCTTTGTACAACAGTCAGGAAGGATTCTGGGAGGAGCCCTGGGTGAGGCTGGCAGAAGGAAAGGCAGCCATGTGGTATGGTTCAATTCACTGGGCCATGGAAGGAGCGTGGCTGATTCTTCCCCAAGCTTTGGTTTCCCTGTCTTTGAAGAGGGGATGAAATGCCCATTTCAGAGGGTTCTCGTGGGAGTTAAATGGGTCCTCTACTGTTGCTGCGATAACAGACATTGGCTAAGCCTCTAGATCACCTCAACTATTTTATGATCATTCAAAGAAAGATGCATTTCTCAAGTGAGGTGCAGGTCTGGTCGCAGCGATCATCTAATGCCACTGATTTTTTTTTTCTTGGTATTTCAAAACATGCCTTCCTTCTTGATCTGAGTCATCTCTCGGGGAGCTTGAACAGCTCCGAGAAGAGTTTGGATGTCTCTAAAAGAGAGACACTGATGTTTTAATTTACTACACTGAAGTGAGGGGATGGTGTGTGTGTGTGTGTGTGTGTGTGTGTGTGTGTGTGTGTGTGTGTGAATATAGTAGGCAACTCAAAAGAGGGTAGCTGAGAGATGGTGTAACATCACCTACTCTCAAAATATTTCTTAAGACATACTTAATCTGAGCTCCCCAATCCCTGGGATTACTCTAAAATGAGGGGACCAAACTCAGAACAGAGACAGTGTGTCAGGTTATATCACAGGGAACAGAGTGTTTGGAGAGGACAGGCTGGGATGCTTAGAGCCAGGTCCTCTGATACAATAGGCCAGCTGCTGTTTACAATGTAGGACCACACTCAGCCCCCTTCCCCTCGCCAGCCTAGCACAGGGCTAAGGGCACTAGCGCCTATCTGCAGGGTGAGAGGCAGATAAGGCCAAACCCAAGCCAGAGAACTTCTCTCTCTGGTTTTTCTCGGCTGTATTCATAGGCTGGTGGGGATACAGCTTGCTGGCTAGATGCCACCTCTTCCAACTCTATCCCTCTGTCCTCCTCCTTTCCCAAATCCTACATCCTAGTCCTCCTGAAGAGGCCTTTCCAGAGGGAGGGGGCTATGGGAAAAGAGGAGAGGGGTGACATCAGGAGCCAAAACTCTGGAGCTGGCAGGTGTGTGTGTGGGGGGGGTGCTCTTTTCCTAAAATAGGGCATGACCAGGATATGTGTGTTACCCACAGACCCTTCCTCCTGGGGATGAACCTTCTGGAGGGATGTGGTTCCTAGCCATAGATGTGCACAGGCTGTACACAGCCTCTCAGGTCCCCGAGACAGGTCAGGAAGTTGTCTTCTGCTGTCTCCTCCAGACCCAGATGAGGCCATGAACCCAGTTTCTGCTGAATAGCTCTAGGGCCCTGGGAAAACGCTAGGAAAGGGGGTGACTTGACCTCTGCCCACTGTTGCACCTCAGCGGCCTCTCTTGGCTCCTTCGCCAAGACCTCCATATGACTCACCCTCCAGCCGGCCTAGAGTTCCTCAGCATACCTGCAATCACCCGGCCTTCTATTTAGTTAATGCTCTATCCTCCCATCCCAATACTGGAGTGCAAGTCTCTGAAGACACTGGCTTTATTTACGCAGTGCTGCATCCCACATCTGGCTTGGGACCTGGCACACAGAAGGTGGTTCATATGTGTGCTGTGGACAAGGCCACATTGGATTGGCTGGGGCTGAGGCTGAGGCTCAGGGACTAGGCCCTGCTCTCACATGCACACCCAGAGAGAGGACCATCATGGAATCAGCTCTACCTCCAGCCAGGGTGTGCAACAGGAGCATTCTCCCTCTCTGGGTTAAATGGGAACACAGCACAGCAAGTCTCTGGTCCTATGCTCCTCCACCCAGCACTCCACCATCTCCCCCATAGCCCTGAGTCTGTGAGGTAGCTTGGAGACTTGCTCAAGCCAAGGACAGCCCATCACCCACTGCTGATAGGAGTCCAGAATTCCAATGATGGTCAGCTCTAGGGGAAATGGGAGAAGGTGATACAGGAATGAGGGTTCACGTGCAGGGGCTCCCACACTGTCGGAGCATCTGGAAGGGAGGCAAGCCCAGGGGATGATCTTTGAGAAGTCCGCCGCTTCCCAAAATGGTGTGTAAAGGGAGTACAGTGTTTGCATGTGGACTTCATCCCATTCTCAAAGTGGCCCAAACTGCATGAAGACGAACTTGAGGTAGGAGGTGAGAGCATTTAAATCCCATCCCAGGCCCTTTTTGGCCCCTCCTCTCCCAAGTCACTGCAGACGGTGAATCCTTTTAAGAGTAAATAAGGCCACTTTCTCATCTCAGATTGGAGTAGAAGTTACAACCCAAATGAAATCAAACCCTAACTAGCCCACAATGCACTCCCAATAAAATGGAATGTGGCGTGCAATACTGAGAGACTGTGGGAGACTCTGCCCTTATGACACCCTTCTGCTAGAAAAGAATCCACTTTTAGTCTCCCTCCTCTGGGCGCCTGTGCAGACTGACACCTCTCTGACACAAGGACTAGATCTCCTGGCACCCTAGAGCCCTGTCACTAGGTGGTCATCATGGCAGTAGAAGTAGTAAAAGAGCCCTAGGCTGAGAGATGTGCTTGCCCTGTGAGGGACTGAGTTCTATCCCCATGAAAACAAATAAAAATAAAGTCAGGTATGATGGCATGGAATGGTCGTGCATACTTGTAATCCCAGCAGTGGGAAGGAAAAGAAATACTGATCCCTGGGGCTCACTGACCAGCCAAACTAGACTACCTGGCAAGTTCCAGGCAAATGAAAGCCTCTATCTCAAAAATAAACAATAAGCAAAACAAAGTAGCATTTGAGGAATGACAGCTTAGGTTGTTCTACACCCAAGCACCTGCATACACATGAATACCACACACACACACACACACACACACACACACACACACACACACAAAATCCTGCCCTGGCTGACTCACAGCCACTCACACCCTGTACATCTGTCTCCTGTAAAAAGATTAACCTGCTGTGTTTTGTTGAGTCAGGGTCTTTCTATGTATCTGAAGCTGATCTTGAACTCATTGTATATTCAGGCTCTTCGAACTCCATCCTCCGGCCTCATTTCCAGAGTGCTGGGGTTGCAAGCACAAGTCACCACACCTGGTCTATAGCTAACCCTTTTCTCCAGCAGCTAACCCTTATCTCCAGGGATACGGGTCAGGAAGGAGTAAAGCTAATGGCCGCATGTGTCGGAAAGGCATTTGTAAGACTCAGACTTTCTGTGGATAACATGCAGGCAAAGGAAGGAAGACTCACACCCTAGAGGGGAAATTAACCAGGCGAAAGAGCCATGAGAATTGCAGACAGAGACAAAGATTCTGCTACTAAACAGTGAGAAAACAGGAGCCACACAGCTGGATACGGGCCAGACCAGCAAGGATCAAGGCTATAGTTGTTATCCTGACCTAGTGTGTACCAGCAGTGGCTGTTAAACATGCCTGGGCAGAGGATCCCACTGTTTTTCAGGATGTTGGCCTTGGTGGGGAGGGAGGATGGAGGATTGGGGTGGATTAGAAACCAGACCACACTAGTATTAACTGAATCCGGAACAAAAGGCTAAGGGGTTCTCTCAAGAGTCTCCAGTCCCCCGATTCAGTGTTTTACTCTTTGGAAGGTTCCCTAAGGGCTAGGGCTGTGTCACCATGCGGGAGGAAAGGACTTTGAGACCTGGTACTGCCATTTGTTGTACATTACTTTGTATCTGTATTAAAGTCACACAATCTATACAACAGGACTGATTTTTGCTTTTTTCCCCTTGTGGCTATGGAGGCCAGTGGTCATTTCCAGACAAGCTCAGACACAGTAAATGCTTCCTTAATAAGACCATCTGTGTCCTGCCTTTAAATGCTTCACGTACTGTTAGTCTGGAATAAGCAATAGAAAGATCCCATTCCAGTAGTGGAAGAAACCAAGACCCTGAGCCTGGAGTGACTAGTCCTGAGTGTTAAATGTGTAGTATAAAGAAACAAGGATTCAAAGATAGGGCTCCTGACCACTACCCTCTGCAGACCTGGCTTTCAAGAAGTCAGTGGATGTCACCCTTCACCATGCTGTCTACAGAGGTGAGTAGGCCTGGGCCATTAGCTTCCCTCCATCTCTGCCAGATCTAGCTTCGCCTGTCCTGTGTTGGAAGAGTTCTTTGCAAAATTATCCTGGCCATTCCAGCCTACAGAGGCAGTCAGCAAGAATGGGGGAGGGCCACGGCAGCAGGGAGAGATGCTAAATGTTCACCAGTCCGTCCCCTGGGCCTCAGTGTGGGGCTGAAGGATGAGCCTGTGCTCTGTCAGTGGCCCCAGTCTGCGATGGATGTGCAACCTGGTAAGATGGTGTCGGCAACACTTGGCGAGATTCATTTTCCCTGCTGCTGTGGGAGAAAAATGGGACCTGCGAGCCATCCATCTGCTCAGTGGGAAAGTGGCAAACTGGAGAGCAGCCTTGCAGAGAACAGTCCAGCCAGCCCAGCTCAGCAGTCTCAGAAGAGGGAGGTAGGAGGCGGCCCAGGACTCATTCCCCTGGCTGCCCAGGATGGACAGGACTGGGGGAGGGGGTTGCACTGGCATGTAGGACCTTCAGTGCAGCTGCTTGCACCTTTAGGAACTAAATGTTAGAAAAGTCACAGTCCATGGTTTCTAATATAATCTTTCTCACCTCTGAGAAGATCCTGGAGAGAAACACCTGTTTTCCCCAGTGTTCTCAGAGCCTTGCCGTTCTGCCCCTTCCACAGAAGGAACCTCAGTTCTCCCCCTTTATAGCATGCCTGGAATCCTACCGGAGCCAGTTAACAGAAGCACTTCAGCCGTGAGTCTTCTAGACTCTTCCAGTCCTACTTTTCAGCATCTACTTTACAACTGAATTCTGCTTTGGGATGTGGACTAGTCCACTCCAGACACATCGTTTCCTCGTATATTCTCTTAGATTTATTTCTAATTAAGTGCATGCTTATGTGTGTCAGTGTGCCAAATGTGTATAGGCCTTGGAGGCCAGAAAAGGGTTCTCTGAAGTTCTGGGTGGTTGTGAGCTGCCTGACATGGCTGCTAGAAGCCAAACTCAGACCCTCTGAAAGAGCAGCAAGCACGCTTAACCACTGAGCTATCTCCTCAGTCCCTTGCCACACTGAACCCCCACCCTCTCAGTATCACAGCTATGAGGCACCCAGAGCAATCAGGGCTGGGCTGGGCCATGTCTAAAAACAAAGCTCCCTGTTTTGCTCCCTCATCAAAGTTTACCATCCCCCAGCAGCGACTGTCAAATACACGTGTCAAATGCATTGTGTTTCCAGGAAAGTGACTGAGTCACAGGTGTTCCTCCATTTACAGAGACGTTATGTCCTGTTAAGCCCTTCACAGCCCGAAAACATCATCAAATGAAAATGCATTTAATCCACCAAATGCCATACTTCAGCGTATCACGTGGGGGAGAGCACCTTGTGTCCCCTGATGAGCTCGTACTAACTGTGAACATCAGCTCACTGCTTCTATCCTGCATCTTGAGAGTATATACAACTTCATGTCTCTGGACTGGGCAAAGATTAAAATTTGAAGTACAGTTTCAGGTTGGGGTCGTAGCTCAGTTGATACTTGCCTAGCATGTACAAGGTCTGGATTGGTTCCCCAGACCCCGTAAGTTAGGGTACAGCACATGCCTATAGTCTAAGCAATAGAGGGTGAGATGCTGTAGGATAATACTCTTGTACACTGTCAAGATTTGTCACTCATATTGGATTAATAAAATGCTGACTGGCCAGTAGTCAGGCAGAAAGTATAAGCAGGATGACCAGACTAAGAGAATTCTGGGAAGGGAAAAGGCAGAGAGCAGTCACCAGTCAGACGCAGAAGAAGCAAGATGAGAATGTCTGAGAAAAGGTGTCAAGTCACATGGCTAAACATAGATAAAAATTATGGGTAATTTAAGTTGTAAGAGCTAGTTAATAATAAGCATGAACTAACAGGTCAAAGAGATTATAATTAATATAAACCTCTGTGTGTTTCTTTGGGATTGTATGACTGTGGGACCAAGCAGGGCATAAACTTCCCTCTACAGTGGGGTAGGAGGATCAAGAACCCAGGGCCAGCCTCAGCTATAGAGTAAGCTCAAGGCTAGCCTTGGATACATGAGATTCTGTTTCAGAAAGGGATAGAGACAGAGAGAGAAGGGGAGCAGGGAAGGAAAGTGCCTTTCCAATAGATCTGTACCTCATCTACACCATCAGGAAGTCAAAACACTGAACGGCAGACAAACCACCAGAAGTAGTGGGGTTTGATTCATCCAAAGTCAACAAGTTGAGCATGAAGATGCTTCTTATCTCCTAGTCATGATTCTGGAATTGAGTAGCCCTCAGTACCAGAGCAGGTTTAAAAAACACCACACTGCAAGTGATCTGGAAGAATTTGGGGATGGAAAGCAGAAGTGAGCAGGATTGAAATACAAACCTTACTTGGTGTTGAACTGGCTGGCCGCTCAGCTGCTACAATTGACCTAGACCTGGCTGTTGTTACATGACTGTATTCCTAAGTTCATTAGCTTGGTTTAGCCTGAACAGCTCCATTTTGTTTTGGTCTATTGGGCTAGTATAGGAGTTTGGTTCAAATCAATGGCCTCCTACAAATTGCGTTTGCTAACTTCTCCCTCTATTGGCTTTCCTCCCCACCACCGTCTCTTCCCCCAGAACCTTTCTCAGATCCTTGCCACTAGCGCTTTCCTTTGTTGTCTACAAGTTATCAGTGTGCTTATGTGGCCACCGTCTTATCCTTAGGCCTTGCTTACTAAGAAGGTTTGTCATCTGTTTCCTCTCATTGAACACAGATGGAATCTGATGCGGAGATGATCTTGGCCCTGACCAACAAGAATTCAAAGCAGGGGCTAGGATTGCCCTCATTCCAAAATCTCAGAAGCAATCTTTTCCATGTTATTTTAGCTCTGTGTGTGTGTGTGTGTGTGTACATGTGTGTGTGTGCATGAGAGAGAGAGAGAGAGAGAGAGAGAGAGAGAGAGAGAGAGAGAGAGAGACGCATGTGTGTGACTATAGGTGAGCATGTGCCACAGTTTCAGTGTGGAGGTCAGAGGTCAGTCTCTGGAGTTAGTTTTCACTTTCCACCTTGCTTCAGGCAGGTTCTCTTTTTCTGCATAGACCAGCCTGGCTGGCCTGGTTACCTCTGGAGATTCTCCACCTCATCTCACCGTAAGTGCACCAAGATTACCAGCACGTGACCTCACCTGGCTTTACATAGGTTTTAGGAAATCCCAATCCAAGTCCTCATGCTTGAGCTATGGTCGCCTCCCCAGCCCCCTTGAAACCCCAGCAGCAGCGTGAGGCCCCTGCTGTTTCCTTTATCACCCCAAGGCTCGCTGCCTTCCCACTCATGTGCTCACCAGGACACCCACGCCTCCTACGTGCCCCCCCCCCCTGCTTGGCTTTCCCCACTGCAGCCCCTCTCTAGCCTGCCTCTGATCTGATCCTGTCATTCCTGAGGTGACTGAGCAGAGATCAGACATTCGCCAGTTTAGGGGCAGGATCTCTGCCTGCTTTTGAGCTCTGCTTCTTCAAACATAAAGCTAACTCTGCAGGCTCTGGGGAATAGGAAGGACAACCCTACAATTAAAACATTCCCTCCTGGAGGAAGAAGCAGGGGTCACAGGAACCAGGAAGCTAATGACAGCCATAGGATTCCCAAGGCCCCTCTCCAAAGACACAAGCCGTGAACATTTGCTTGGGGTGGAGGAGATTCTGCCATGGAGCTGCCTACAAGTTAGGCAGGAAACCCAAGGAAAAGCTTTTGTTAGTCCTTGCCCAGGCTCACTGAGCCCTCCCAGGTGGACTGTCCTTAACGTTCCACAGAGGCCAGGCTCATTCCCTGCGCAGGTTCTCCACCTTCCTAATGCTGCAGCCCTTTAATGCCCCCCAACCATAAAATTACTTTCATTTTACTTGATAACTATAACTTTGATACTATTATGAATCATAGTATAGATGTCTGCTGTTCGGGATAATCTTATATGAGACCCCTGTGAAATGGCTATTTAATCCCCCAAAGGGGTCACGAGCCACAGGTTCTTAAGAACCTTTCCAGATCTTGTGTCCCAGGAGTGGCTAAGTAGGAAAAGCAACCGGTCTTTCCTCTCCCCTGGTGGCTAGGCCCAGCCCCAGGAAGGAAGCAGAGGCGCTTCTCTCATCCCTCAGCTGGGGTGTTAGTGGAACCAGCAGGGCCATAACTTATTGAGCCAATCTCTTGCTCTGAGGCTGACCCACCCCCACTCTCCCCTCCAGAGAACAAAATTAAAAGAGATTTGTCCTCAAGCAGCGACAGCTCATCTTGCTTGCTCCTGCCCCAGATCAGCAGCCTCCCTCGGCTATGGCTCAGGCTTTCCCTGCGGGAGCGGCAAGTGGGGATCATTTGTCCCTGGCCTCAGTGGGTCCTCCAACTCTCAGAAGCCCTCCCCTGCTTGCCGTCCCCACCCACTAACTTCCCCTGTCCTGCTTTCTCTGGGGAACATTTTACAGGGATTCAGTTGAAAATTTCAGCAGCATTACCTGTCCCCCATTTTTAAGGTTCTCAGCCGTTGCGCAAGACTCATTTGTTCCCATTTTCATTCAACAAGTAGCACAATTTATTTCCTCTCTGTTGAGGCCCCTAGATTGTTCCAGGCTGAATTATGGAGCCTTGGTTGGAAGCCTCCTATAGAATATATCCTTGAGGGTGTTGCCCTCCGGGAGAAGGTATGCTGCTGGTCTGTCTGCCCTGCCCCCCTGCCCCAGGGCAGCAGTAAGCTATTGGAGAGCACAGGCCCTTTAAATTAGTGTCTTTCCCTCCCTGGGAATGGCTGTAATCTCTGGTACTACCATGTGCCACATACAAGTGTTAACCAAGAATGAGTTAGCTAGGGGAGGACACAGATATAGAAACAAACAAAATGTCCCTGTAAGGTTGGATTCAGGGTAAGCATCTCTCCCGTAGCATGGTACTACATACATCCACACTGACCACAGATGGGCTGGGCTCCTGTTCAGACAAGGGGCCCAGATTCCTTTGGCCTTTTGCCCATTCCCATCACCATCCAGGGACCAGAGGAAATCAAGATTCAGTACCAGCTATGCGCCTGAAGAGGAGAGTAGAGGATTGTGGGAAATTCTCTTTTGGCGTGTTTTTCATCTTACTCTAGATAATGAAGGGCTAGCAACATGGGGAAAGTGAAAATGAGCCATTCTCATAACTGCTTGCTCTCTTTGCGCTCATTAGGGAAAAACCATTGCCCAGCCGCATCCAGGACTGCAATGGCTCATCTTGGTTGTCCGACTTGACTGCATCTGCAGCAACTAGAACACGAGCTGGCGGGAATCCCTATGAGGGATTTTCATGATCTGATTATTTAAAGCAGAAAGACTCACCCTAAAAGTGGGTGGCACCCTCTGGCAGCAGTTCCAACTTCCGGATGCCAAAGAAGGAAGCTTTGCTTTTTGCCTGCTTGCCTTCATGCTCGCCGTCAGGTTCATCTGCCCTGATGCTGCCATGCTCCCTCATTGGTAATAAAATCAACTTGCCTCGGGGACTGAGCAACTATTACTCAGGATCTCGGCCTTACAGGTGTAAGATAGCTGTCGTTGGCTACCCAGACCACATCCTGTAAAGAAGCCATCTAATAAATCCCCTCTTCGTGTATGTGCCCGTCCGGTCAGTTCTGTTCCTTTCCAGAAGCTGGACGGACACAGATCGACTTCCGTATTAGTTATTTCCAGTTGCTGCCATAAAAACGCCATGACCAAAGCGACTTGTAGAAGTGTTGGCTTTGGCTTATGGTTCCAGAGGGATGGTCCATTATCACAGGCAGACTTGGCAGCAAGCCGCACATGCGACAGCCAGACAGAGGTGCTGAGAGGGTACATCTTTGATGCTAAGCACCAAGTAGAGCATAAATTGAAAGTGGGGTGGGACTATGAGCTCTCGAAGGCTGTGGTACTTCCTCTAGTAGGGCTGCATCGCCTCCCCCAACAGTGTCACCAGCTAGGGTGACACCTGAGCCCATGGGGACTAGTTTCCTCCAAACCAGCACAGAGACAGACTCATTACAGAAAATGACTAAAGCCTTCCAGTAGAATTCACAGCCCTGCAAGGGAACCTTGCCAGCCCCTTCCCAGGTCTTCCCAGCAACTGCAGCAGAAGTAGCAAAGTCACATGTACAGAAAGACCCAACTCAAAGATCCCCCCCAAAAAAGGAGAATCACTAAGGCCTAGGAAACAGGGTCCCCTGGCCAGGGTCAGTAGATTCTTAAAGGACCAGCTAATATGTCACATGGTCTCATTTAAAATCTCTCTATCCTTTCAGGGCAAAAGCAGCCTTACACAGTGCTGAACAAATGGGTAGGAGTATACTCCATTAGGGCCTTGTTTGTAAAGAGGCAGCCCTCAGATGGAATGCGTACATACATATATGTACATGACACAAAGCACACACACACACACACCCCAGTAACATGCTGAGCTGTTAGGTCCAGCTCTGCCATGATGTAATCTGGTATCATAAGATTTGTACATAAGCTATGTATCATGCTGCTCATATTCCAGGGGACGACGTCTCTTTAGGTCTAGGTTTTTAAAGTCAAGACCACTGAGTTTAAATGTAGAAACAACAACAACAACAAACCAGCTGCCAGGACCTGCTGCTGGCGACATCAACTCCACTCCAGAGTGTGGAGAGGGTCTGAGCCGCAGAAGCCCTGGGGCAAGAAAGAAAAGTAATGAATTAGCTTTTCAAATCCTTGCTTGCTGATAGCAGGAAGGCAATCCAGTCTTGCAAAACAAAGCATCATTTTCAAGTAATGCCAAGTGTCCATTTTCTGGCCGCCTTCCTGCTCTAATGAGTGGTTCTGGAAGTATTCACAGGTTATCAAATTATTATTTGTAGCACTGCTCCCCTTGACATGGCAGCCAAGGAACATTTTGTAGCATTAGCAATTCATATATCATATGGGATGGGCATAGGTCTCTAGGTCTAGATGTAGAAAACAGGATTTACTGCAGTAACCAAAAATCCTACTTTCAATGCAAGAGTTATGAACATTTTCATCTTACTAAAATATTTAATAATATTTAAAAGTCTTTAAATTTTTTAAATAAAATGCCAGCTGTATATAAATGACTTTTACTTAGTTGGTTTATATTAATTCCTTGTAATATAAATTATGCCTTTTAATTTTAATAATTCATTTTGAATTCTGTTTTGAAATCGTATGTGAAAGATGACTTTTTACCATTACTTGAGCTTATGTGCTTAATAAGAATATATTCAAATTTTAGACACAGAATAAATGGTGTTTTATTCTTATACTTTTTTTGGAGGACCCACTACAGTTTTACTGTCTACATATGTACCATCAAGAACTTGAAATGTGTCTAGTTTGCATTGAGATGTCCTGTAAATATAACGTACTACCATATTCAAGAAATCTGGTGCTTAAAAAAGGACATACAGGCTGGAGAGATAGCTCAGCAGTTAAGAGAGCTTGCTGCTCTTGCAGAGGACCAGAGTTCAGTTCCCAGCACCCACATAGTGTGGTTTACAGTAGCTTGCAACTCCAGGGGATCAGACACCCTCTTCTGGGAGCCTTGGGTACCAGTGCTTAACTGCACATAGACATACACAAATAAAAAGACATCTTTAAAAATAGTGAGGTTTTTATATCGGGACTGTGATGATGGCCCATTATGAATTTGCTGTCCAACCATGAGGACCTAAATCCAGATATTCAGAACTCATATAAAGCCAGATGGATGTAGTAGCATGTGTCTGTAATCCCATCACTCCTACATAAAGATGAGAAATACGAACAGGAAAATCTTTGGAAGTTTCTAGCCACCTAACCTGGCATACACTGAATAAAAGAATCCTTCTATAAACAAGACGGAAAATAAGTGCTGGTACCCAACATTATCCTCAGAACTACACACCCTTACCTGTGTTCTCTCTCTCTCTCTCTCTCTCTCTCTCTCTCTCTCTCTCTCTCTCTCTCTCTCT